>NC_061811.1:24079662-24389598 GCF_021462225.1 Girardinichthys multiradiatus
GCATCTCTGATCAGTCTTCTCCTTGTTTGAGATGACAGTTTAGAGGGACGGCCGGGTCTTGGTAGATTTGCAGTTGTCTGATACTCCTTCCATTTCAATATGATTGCTTTCACAGTGCTCCTTGGGATGTTTAAAGCTTGGGAAATCTTTTTGTATCCAAATCCGGCTTTAAACTTCTCCACAATAGTATCTTGGACCTGCCTGGTGTGTTCCTTGGTCTTCATGATGCTCTCTACACTTTGAACAGAACCATGAGACTATCACAGAGCAGGTGCATTTATACAGAGACTTGATTACACACAGGTGGATTCTATTTATCATCAGTCATTTGGGACAACATTGGATCATTCAGAGATCCTCACTGAACTTCTGGAGTGAGTTTGCTGCACTGAAAGTAAAGGGGCCGAATGATATTGCACGCTGCACTTTTCAGTTTTTTATTTGTTAAAAAAGTTTGAGACATCCAATAAATTTCATTCCACTTCACAATTGTGTCCCACTTGATGTTGATTCTTCACAAAAAATTTGAATTTTATATTTTTATATTTGAAGCCTGAAATGTGGCAAGAGATTGACCAGTTCAAAGGGGCCGAATACTTTCGCAAGCACTGTACACTGTGTATAATGCACATCTTTTTTCTTGCCCTTGTCTGATACTTAATCTAAGTGGTAATGGTTTTAGATCAGTTAAATTTAGAATTATTCATATTTGCTAAATTCCAAAATATTTTGATTTTATGTTTCAAATTCATTAGCTTAAGGCTAATGAAAACCCTAAAATTCAATTTGCCATAAAAGTAGAATGCCACCAATTATGGGCTATAATATTAAAAGAAATAAACCCATAAACTATATCACTCATTGAAGATGAGATTAAGTTGGGCCCAGACAAGGGAGGAACAAAAAAGGACTGAACTACACATATAGACGGAACTCTGAATCCCAGAATGCACAGTTTTAACCCATTCTCATGCACAGCTCCCAGGAAAGAGGAGTTTCACAGCTGGTATGCCTTTAATGTCACAGAGGACTAAAACTCCATGCACAGCAGGATCTCTTTCTCTTTGGCCACAACCCCCACATGTTGCATTGGAGGTACATGTGCGTGAACATCTTGATCTCGTCTGTCGAATAAAAGACTCTATACTCAAAGAGACCTTGGTTTCAAAGTAAAGTACAGTCTGCTGTCTGTGTATCCAGTGACTGTACCCTGGGCAAAAATAAGATTACTTTGCTTAACCCTTCTGCATGACCCCCTGCAGAAAAGAATCTGAGCCAAAGATTCCCCAAGAAGAGATGGTGTCCCTAACTATGCCGACACATAATGGCACCTTAAATGACGTGCGCTCAAACAGTCAGACGGAGAGTGGAACCAACGCAACTCACTAGCCCTATCTGACATCCTCCTGTTCATCAGAATAGTTTACATCAGAGGTTGTGTCTGGGCAGAGAAAATGGGTTTAGGGTTAAACTATTTAAATATTGTTTATTTCATGGTGTTTTGCTTTGTGATGCTTAACTACTGAAGTGCTAACAGGCCACGGAGCTTGATGTTTACAGATATGTTTTGTAAATTTAATGACTAGTAAAGGGTGACTTTACTCCTGCAACAAAAGCTTAATCAATTTTAGCTGGTTTTTCCCTTCATCTCCTCTCACCAATCTGCATATAACATGTCTACATTGTCAATGCTAATGCTAAAGCTCTGCGATCGGCCATGGCATGCAGACTCACACACACATTATTATTTGTATTAATGGTACTTAAAGGGAAATTGTGGGACCTCGAGGGGTTGCTGAATAGTACTGCAGCAGCTACTTTCTTTGTTGTTAACTGAACCACTAATGCCGTAATGTTACACATCTGTGTATCATTCGCTAGCTTGTGAGTCCATGAGGGTTTTCCGACACTATCTCGGTTGTCCATCACTCCATCCAATCACAATTAGTCACAATCAGTGATGGCTTGTTAACACAACATTAAGAATCAATTATCCAAAAGGCTATATATTTCTAATTAAGCAAAAATAATAAAAAAATATATTATTTTATTAAGATTTGGTTTTATTACCCTTCTGCTTTGAATTGTGAACTGGCAGTTTGATCACATAGCAGCTGTTGTTCTTTGTTAGCTTTCAGAGCTAATTTGGCCTCCACATACCTCAAAACAAAACGTCATTCTTAAAACATATGTATTCATTCTGAACTGTGATATTACTGCATCAATTTATTGGTTATTGGTTTTAGTTTATTCCTATTTGTTCTCTTTTATTATATTTTTCCTGTAGTTAATTAGTTTTCCTTATTCTTTTCATTTTTACTTAGTAGTTCAGTTGAATGTTACTAGCCTATAGTTAAAGAGTTTGTTGACTGACGTATTTTAACTAGAAGTTGAACTATTTTGTTAAATTATTGTATTTGGAGAGAAGATGTTTGTGTTCATTCTATATACAGTATGTTTGAGATCGCCAGTGTGCAAATAATTGGCTTTGGCATTTAATAGTTATTCATAGCAAGCCAAACCTATTGATGCACAACACTATATATGAGTTTATTTTTTGGTCTGAATTGCTAAAAAAAAATTGTATTTAAATAATTGCTAAGCACTCGTCAGAAAACAAGTGGAAAAGCTAAGTTTATGTCAGTCATGGAAAGTTTGCAGGTTATTTTCAAGGAGACATGTTGTAAAAATGCCCTTTCAGGTCATCTCTGATTGTCTGACACTTGTGGAAAAGTTTGTCAGCGTTGCCATGGTAGGTTGTTGGGGCTGAGATCTGAAACTGGCCAAAGTGCAGGTTCTCCAGTGACTTCCTGAAAGGGAAACAATAAAAACCATCTCTATACAGCTTTTTTCCGGTCAAAGAAAAATGGAGATTAAAGAATTATAAATTTCAAATAAAGCCTTTGAAAATTGTAGCAAATTTGTTTGCCCAGCACAAGGAGCCAGTGTCTGGTTCAAAATGCTGCAATGAATAGCCTTTGTAACTTTCCTAATGAGTGTTGCTTGATCTAAGTGGAAAAGTAATGAGATCATGGAAAAAATCACAAGAAGTTAGAGGAGAGGTACAATCCTTGGAGATGCAGTCTGAACTTGCACCCAGCTACACAATAATGTGACGTCAGTAAGAGACCTCTGGATTTCAGTGTCTTTCAGATATTCCAGGAGATGGCAATATCCTTCAGTTTTAATAAAGAAAGGTTCTATACCTTAGAGGTTAAGGAGATATGAAAGAGCCTTGAAGCAATGGACTGCACCATTTTGATACTTGGAACAGCTCTTATCTTCACCATTGTTCCTTTATCAAGCTTACTAAGTTATGAAGATACATCTGAAATTAAAGTATTTATTTGCAATTCTATAGAGAATTGAAATAGAACATTTTTCTTATTTTTAAGACATTATTGGCCTGTATTTCATATCTGAGAAGGTTCACTGTTCTTTATTAAATGAACTGTAAGCCTCCTTGTCCATGCTGAAGAAAGGATGCCCAATACTTTTTCTAACATGTTTAATCCTGGGTGTGCTGTTTAGTTTTAGTTTTCCTTTTCAACCACGCATAGCAATTTTTGCCCAATCAGACCAGAGCACCATCTTCCACCTTTGGTGTTTGCCCTGGATTGTTGCAAATCGCAAGTAGGATTTCGTATGATTGTCTTCTTGACACTCTTTCATTAAGGCCCGATTGCTGTGAATGCAGATTTTCTCTGCAGCTCCTCCAGAGTTATCATGGGCCTCTTTGCTGCTTCTCTGATTAATGCTCTCCTTGCCTTTCCATCAGTTTAGGTGGATGTGCATGGCTTGGTAGTGCCATATGCTTTAACTGTTTTAATGTGTTGACCAGTGCTGTGTAAATGTCCAAAGCTTGGGATGTTATTTTATAACCTAACCCTGCTTTAAACATCTCCACCTACTTTCTCCCTGATCTGTCTGCTATGTTCCTTGATTTTCATGATGCTGTTTGTGTTCACTAATGTTCTCTAGCAAACCTCAGAGGCCATCATAGAGCATCTGAATTTTTACTGAGATTAAATTAGACATAAGCGTACTGTATTTACTAATTAGTTAACTTCTGACAGGAATTGTTTGCACTAGATTTCATTTTGGCATGTTAGAGTCAAGGGAGCTGAATACAAAGGCACACTATACTTTCAGATTTTTATTTGTAAATAACTGTATCAATTTTCCCTTGATATTTAAAGTATGTTTCACTTTGTGTTGGTTGATCACATTAAATCCCTATAAAATATATTGATATTTATGGTTGTAACATGACAAATCGTGAAAAGGTTCAAGGGGTATTAAAATCAACCTCAATTAAATAAAACATTTTTGTAGTCTATGACCTTGTGATTTTTAAGTAGTTTTAATATTAAATTATGCATTATTTGAGCATGTATATATTTTTAAACACTAAAATGTCCTACAGTAATTTCCATGAGCTTGAAGGTATGACCACTCTTGGGTGAGGCACTGAGCATGCAGCAACATGGCTGCACATGCTCTCGGACGGCTGATGGAGAGTGTCTCACACACCACTGTTGGCATCAGACACAATATCTTTAAATGTGTGAGAGCATGTGCAGCCAGCTGGCTGTGTATAAAAACCGTTGTCCTCTAAGTGAAGTCACTGATAGCTCTTCTGGCTCATTCCTGAAATTCTTTCCAGTGGAAACAATCCCATTGCTGATCCAAGTGTGTCAGCCGTGTCTGACCCACAGGCCCCCTGAATTCTCCCTAACTCCCAGCTATGGTCCACATTAACACTTCCTAACAGTGATTTCTCAATGCCAATGTCTTAAAATGACATCAGCGTTTTCACTTCATCTCAGAGCACTCCTCTTTGTATGTCTTGAGTAGAAAAATGTTTATCTTTTTATTTTACTTCCTCCTAACTTATCATTTTGTTCCCTAGTTTGCTTGTATTCATGTTCTTTCCATTTTTCTGCCCTCCATGACTTCCATCCCATTTTGTTGTTTCAGCAATTTTCCCATACTTACACAGCAGTAGGAAAGTACTCTACATTCCTACAGTGCAGGTTATGTTTCACTGCAAACAGTCATTGTACCAATAACTCTACTAGTTTAGCACTGCAACCTTAGAGAGCGAGCCTCTTAACTTTTATTCTGTATGTTCTGTGTGTTTGAACGAAGCTTGCAAACTGATGCATACACTTACATGTTTTATGCACAGCAGTGTCTGGTGTTATGAGTGCCGTGTGCGTAAGGGAAAGATTCTTTTCCCAGGGTTCCTCCAGTGTGAGAAGAGAGTGGAGCTCTCAGGACATGAGGCTAAAACTTTTATAGTTATTTTTAACCTGTTTGGATATGGCCAACCAAGCATGGACACATATCGGGCACTGTCTACTGCTTGGAGGCACAGGACAAAATGGGGAAGATTAAAAGATGAGGTCAGGGAAGCAGAAAGGAAGATGCTATATGGAGTCTAGTATTGGGGATATGTCAGCCATTGCTAGTAACAGTGCCTTGCAAAACTATTTAAACCCATTGAACTTTATCACATTTAGCCAAGTTATAACCACAAACCGTAATGTCTTTCATTTGGATTTGATGTAATTGATCAACACTATGTAATGCATAATTTTGAAAAGAATGTGAAATAAATTTTCTTTCCATGACACCATTATATCACACAATCTATATGGTGAAACATGGTGGTGGCAGCATCATGCTGTGTGCAAGCTTTTCCTCAGTAGGGGTAGGCAAGTTAACAAGAAGATGGAGCTGAATACAGGGCCTTCCTGGAAGAAAACCTGTAAAACCTGCAAAAGACTGGAGACTTGGGCAGACATTCACCTTCAGTGTACCTAACAATGCCCAAAGCTACAACCAAAGCTACAATTGAATGATCAAAGCATTCTGATGTGTTAGAATGGCCCAGTCAAAGACCAGACCTTAATCCAATTGAGAATCATTGGCAAGACTTGAAAAATGCTGGTCACATGTGTTAATTTGTAAAGCAGAAGGAGCAAAACCTTAGTTTTTGTGTTGGTCTATCACATAAAATCCTAATAAAACCCAATGAAGTCTGTGGTTGTAACATGACACAACTTGGAAACGTTCAAGCACAAGGAAGCCTTTATCTCCTGGTGGATACTTTGCATAAGTCTCATACTGATAAGTTAAAAATGCAACTATAGCAAAAATGAAACTTATGAATGTATTTTTAAAAATTAAACCATGTACATTCCAGATGACACAGCAAACCAAAAGCAAAGAAAAATCATGACCAAGTGGAAATTGCATGTTACCACAGTAAAGTGACCAGCCGATTGGTTTTGTTATGTATTCTTTACATGACTACATCATTTTTTCAACATTGAAAAACTCATAATGCAGCATGTGACACCATTTGAGAACAAAAAACCACAAATGTGGTGATCTGAATAAGGACATTGAAAATCAATCCTCCATAGCTTTACAGGAAATTTAATACCAACATGTTCACCAAACTGCTCTCTCAGCCTGAACATCATGAAAAGTATGAGCAAACAGAGCACAGTGGTACTTGTTCTCCAAACCCCCTAATGCCAAAGTACTACTTAAGTACTTATGCTGTGGTACTTAAGTTAGTTGACAAGATATTTTGGTACCAACCATTTACAAGGTAAGTTACTATCCAAAAACAAGAGTTGTTTAAGAATGCTTATGTTTGCTTTAAAGAGAAATGAGTAGAAAGAAAAGAATAGTTAAGAACATTTTGAGAACGGTCGGTATAAACTGAAGCAGACAACAGTGATTAAAGAACAAGGGGTAGCAACGTATTTTCCTATGAAGCCAGAATGTGGATCTGGGAATGGCACCAAAACAACATATGATGTGAAGACTCCAGCACCACATGAAATACAGAGGAACCAACTTTATTAATTGACTAACATGTTTAGGCTTGTGGCCTTCATCAGGGTAATTACATAACACCAAACAGTTTGTGTTTAAATAACAAAATATGTTACAGAGAAAGAAAAAAAAATCAAATGAACCAATCACGCAGTTGTTGAACCGGTGCCCTGTCCAGGGTGTACATCGCTTCCCCGTGACACAACTATGAAAGAAGCAGTATAGAAAATGACTGTCTGACTGACTAAACTCATTAAATAAAATATTCAGAATTCTGCTTTTTATTCCTGTTATAATAAATAAATAAAAAAACTTAACCATGTTTCAAATGCTATTTTAAAAACCAGCTGGGTATGCTAATGATTTCAGAAGCAAAGTATGATTAGCAACAGCCATTTAAGCTTATAATTTTATTTACGCTTACACAAGGAGTGTCTTTACTAACAGAGGCTGAACATTATTATGTGTGTGAAAGATTTACTGAAGGCCTTACAACAGAGAAGGACTCCCCATGAGTTCTGCATATGAGTTCTTGTAAAATATGGAAGAACTTTCTTCTTGTTCTTGCTGCCTTGGGTAAAATAAATTTGTCTGTTTTTGTGGAGTATGTATCAGCCTTGAGATACAAAGCGCCAAAAATTAAACACACAACAGCCACATTGGATTTTTAATACATTTTGTGTTGCAATAACTTTTTTCAGAAAAGAGAGAAGGAGGAAGGTTGGGCAAATGGGGCGTAAAGGCCCTGTAAAATCCCAGTATCTGTTCTGTACTAGAGCCTTGCAAGTTAATGTGCAAAGCCATAAGCTCTTTCTCTTCCATTCAGTATCTTTGATATAAATAGACAACTTGTGCCCCCACCACTTTAATCTTTATTGTCTAGAGACCAGGGTGGAACAAAGCAGGGAAAGAGAGAAGAGACTTGGGACATGGAAAAGGACAAAGATAGAGACATTAGGATCCACAGCTGCAGTTGCCTTTAACATGCATGTGTTGTTACAGGTGCACAGCTGAGACATGAAGTAAAAAAAGAAGAGGATTCAGGTTTTAAGATCACCAAAAATAGGACAATATGCTATTTGAGCAAGGAATGTTACATAAAAAAAACAAAGCAAATGTTTCTTTCCTTGTGTAACCTCTTTAAAGATAGTTTATGAATAGACTCATCTTTAAATAAACAAAAACAAGTGTTAAAGACAAAAAAGGCTCCTCAGTCTCTCCCCCACACACAGTAACAGGAATGGTATGGTATGAGTAACATAAATTTCTGACATTGCTGGTGGCAGTATTTCTGGTTTATCAGATTCAGTGTAAAACTGTTTCTCTTAACGTGACTTAAATAGATATTTCAGGATGTTTTAAGTGAGGCTCTGTTAAAGGGTTATAAGCAGATAATATCTTACATGTAGGAGCTCAGCATTTAGCATAAATCTAGATTGGTTGGACTCCCAGGCAAAAGCTAACGGCTAGTTAAAGATGGGCCAAGACCAAAATGGACTAGCATTTCCCGCCAGTGTAATTGTGTAACTGAAAAGTAAGGTTGTGTGAAAATCAATAAAATGGAATGCACTCCTCTCACCCAAATATATTTGCTATTTAAAACAATTTATGTCTATATCAAACAGCTACTCTAGCTTAGGCGTTTTACTTGTTCCATTCTCAATGCGTGATTCGTATGGGAAGATTTGGTGCACTGCCCCCTGCCTCCATTTTCCATGCAAATCTTCGCCAACTTCCGTCCAATACAAACTTCATGTCAGTTATGATCAACAAATACTGTTTGAATAAATTGCAATGATGTTTTTGAGACTGGAGCTCATTTAGAGGTCTACCTTGATAACCAAAACCTTCAGCCTCCAACCTCCATTTCCTGTGCAAGTAATCCTCTGCATCTGTGTAAATATTTGCCCAAGGTAAATCTGACCATGGTTTTAAGGTTAAGGTCTGTCAAAAGTTGATAATCAGTTAAACGTTTACCTGCAGTAAAAACATATTTTGGCTTGATTTAGTTTTAATGGAGATTAGTTGGTCCTGGAGGTTGAAGCCAACAACTAGTCTCAGAGGGACTAAGACCAAACAGACTTCTACATATTTAAAAACTCTCCTGTCCCAGAAACCTAATTGTGGCCAAGGTTATTTATTCAATGTTTAAACTGTTGCCCTGTTTACATTGGGCAATCATTTTGACAGAAGTCAGTGATTATTTGCACGGACGATGACGATTTGAGCCAGTGTGCCAACAATGATCTTCCTGTATGAAACGTGAAGTGAGAACAAACATGTAAATCATTTCTAGTCCGAGCAACTGGTCTAATATGCAAGTAGCAGTGTGTAATAAACAAATAATCGTGGTTTAGTTTAAAGGTATTTATTGGATTTTTCCACTGCCTTAGTTTTTATTAGGTAGTTACACTGACTGTGAAGGCTTTTCCTGTTCCGTTTTCAGCATGTGTTTCACACAGGAAGATCATTGGTGCCATGTTGGCTCCTACTTCCATTTCTTGTGTAAATAATTTTCTGCTTCTATGTAAACAACTGAATACTGCCCACTGTAAATGTTTACAGTTTAAAGGCTCAAAAAATACTGTTTGCATAAACCGCAATGACATTTTTGAGACGGAGGTTGTTTTAAGAGATAGAAGTCCATTTTGATCTTGGCCCCTCTCAGACTAGCTATTAGCTTCATCGTCCTACTTCCATTTTCTGTGTAAATAATTGCCAGCTTTTGAGTAAACAACTTTGCAATCCAAACGTAATGAGAGTTTTAAGGTTCTTAAAATAGTGTTACCAAAAACTGCTGTTAAGTTCTTGAGAATGGAGTTGTTTTAAGGCGTAGAAGTTTGCTTTGGTCTTAGCTCATCTCCAACAAGCTGTTAGTGTCTCTCTCCAGAACCAATCTGGGTTTATACTAAAATCTGACAAAAAAAATGTTTTGTAGGCAAGGCAGGTAAGATGTCAACTGCATATAACCTTTTAACGGAAGCGCACTTCAACAATCGTGAATCATTTAACTCTTAACTCTTTGTTTCCCCTTTGCATCACCAATTGCATTTATGCAACTTTTTTTGTAGTGGAAGATCATTTTTAACATGCTTTTGGGAAAAACACCAGACGTCTCTTGGAGAACTTAAGGATGTTGCTTTTGTTTAATTCTCTCGGACAATGGTCATTAATTTTATGGACGTGCTGCTCTCTCCAAGGTGAGCTGGCAGTATACCTAAAAAATGTGAGCTTGTTACAAAGCAAGGTTTTTCCGTTCCTCTCTCAAGTGATGCATTGACCCTTGAGAAGTTTATACTGATAAAACTATACAGTTCACTCAGTCTTTCAGATAGAGTGCATGCCATAGGGAGCAGGTCATGGAAAAGTCTTGAGTTTGACTAAGTGCGCTCTCTCTTTTACCGCGTCTGTCAGTCCATCTCAGCTTCACTCACTCTGCCACCATGTGCACTCACACAAACTGTGTAGACACAATAGTTCACGTGTTCAACCCCAGATATGCTAAGACACACTGACCAGTCTATGCACACACATCACTGCAAGCTGAGGTAATTTGCAACCTCGGATCACCTCATAACTGAGTTTTAAAGAAACAAATGACACATCCATGGATTTGCAATGCTTTAAAAGGCTATGTTGGAGGATTCAGGAAGTATATAATAGTAATATACTTAATGAGTTTGGAGGTATTACTTACACAGGAAATTTTGGGGAGAAACTTTGTGACTCAGAAAATAAACCTTCCTAAGTCATGGAAAAATGATTAGTGAGTACAAAAATAGTTTAAGAGTTATACATACCTTTCTATGGGTGTTTATTTCAGTGATTTCAAAATTTAAAGACATTCAAACTGCTTCAAAGGTTAAATGATTATAAAATAAAGTAGCTATAGCAGTGCATAAACTTCATCTTATTTACTCTTTAAACACTACCATGAGAGATACAAAGATGAATGCTTTGATGAACTGTTCAGTGTATTTTTCTAGACAAGTCTTGCTCATTTCTACCCTACATTAATAATTAAAAGCATGGTATTTTGTTAGGTTAGTCAGATAAATAAGTGTTAGAGAGTTTTTCCATTCTCACATAGCCATGTGCTTTTCTTATAAACGATGATGTCCTGACAAGATAAATGTCCCGATGAGTCCCTCCCTTTGCTCTTCTGAGCAAGGATTGTTATTTGCCATGTAAACAATAATCATGCTGTCTTTGATTTGGATAATGACATTTGAAGCTACTCTACCAGTACAATTAATTGTATTTCAAACACACACGTAATGTGTGCAGTGGTTGCTAAAAACATATTTTGACCCCTTTCAGAAATCTCTTTAAACCTTTAAATGTGTACCTGATTTGACAATAGATAAGAAACACAACAATCACACTCACTATCAACATAAAAAAGGGCCAAAACTGCAACAACTGGATGCATTAAGAGACTACTCATATATGTGATAATTACTTTAAATGTATTGCATTTAAAATAAATATGAAACTGATTCATTAGCATTTATTGCATGTCACATTAATACCATATATATATATATATAATCATTCAAATATTCGTTTTATGTAATTATTTTATAGCCATGTGTTGTATTGGGACTAAAAGTGCTACAATTAAACATATTATAGTTTGTAGTTGAGTTGCTGCGGTGGTTCAACTAATCAGATGTTATGGTCTGTTTCAATACTCAGATAAATTATTTCATGATGAAGTGTAGCACAGGAAATATGAAATCATTTTAAAAACACTGAACAAAGTACTTAGGATTTTGCCATAATGAATTAAAGTTTTAATTAACGACTAGACATTTAAATATTTAAATGTGTATTGAAAAAAGTAGCAAACTCTAAAAATATAGTATAGCTTTAAAACAACAATGATTTTATTTCTTAATCTAAAATATTACATATAAAAGCATCTATTTAGAAAATTATTTATATTTCAGATCATAGTATCCTTGGTCCTCGATTATACTGAACTTTGAGAAAGTAGTTTGCACAAACAGCGCCCCCTGTTGATGGCTGACTGTCGGGACAGGCGAGAGGTAACAAGTTGAGAGGTCGTCGTCAATTGATTAAGACTGCAGGAAATTCGCTGAATTTTTCTCCACTCCCAGAGGCTCTGATGCTGCCTCGGCTCGGCGGTATGAACAGGGGATACATAAGGAAACCTGACCGGCTGCGAAGCTGCGTGCAGTAACGCTACTCTGGATGAGATTTTTAAGCTAGCTGCTGTTAGCGTCCTGCTAGCTTCTACTATGTCGCAAGTAAGTTCTTGCAGCTAATTTGGATCTGATTCTGACGTGACTGGCACAACTGAATTTAAACAGCAGCTGCGTAGGATAAAACGCGAAAGGTGGGTAAAGTTATATCCAACAATACATTATAAAAACCAAACAGTAGCTGGAGTATTATAAACCTTGGCTAACTAGATTTTCTTGTATTTTGTTTGCTAAGTTAGCATATTAGCCTGGTTTGGGCATAGTTTCAGCTTCATTTGTAATGGCTTCATCTTCATTATAAGTTTCCTCACAAGGAAAATTCCCCTCAATGTCATAGTCTTAATTCAGCTGTATTACACAGACTGATTTATGTGTATTCTGTGATGCAGTATACCACGGAGTAATTGTTTCCAGAGAAGGAACTTGTCACATCACATAAATTCAGGTGCAATTGAGCCTAACCCGCCTTTTCTTCCTGGTTACTCATGGCTCGGCCCCACCTATTAATGGTGGAAAATGTTACTGTATTGGAAATGAATGCTCGTGATAACATCAATCTTTGATATTATCATGTTGTCTAAACAGTATTAATCTGTGCATCTTTTCATGATGAAAGGGGGAGAGAAATAAGGACAGATGGAAGATCAGAGATTGTTGAATCTTGTGTTTCCTGTTTTTTTAATTTTATTTTGGCTTCTTAGAATTGTAGCCACATTCTAACCTGCAATGTTCATTCAAAATACAACATTATTTAAAAAATATTGTAAGCCACTTTGGCACATGTAGAAGTATTTTGATAATAAAACTATAAGGACCTTATTCTGGATAAGACCACAATGTACAATGAATGCCATTGACTTTGTGTCTCTTTTCAAAGACAAATTTGCTCTTTTATAAGATATTAAAACACAAGCTGCAAGAGATGGCATCACTGCTGAAAAAGTAGATGAACAGGAAGTTCACAGACTTTTTATGGAATATGGGTGCATTTTTCTATTTGATTTATTGATTTTAGTGGCATAAAAAGACTTAACATGGCCATTATTCCATTTTATAGAATAGCGTCTGAAACGTGTAAATAGGATCATGAACATACATAGCTATAAACACAGGTTTTCCGCTTACAGATTTGTTCTGTTTTGGCTTTTTGCCACGCTTAACTATTTGAAATCATCAAACAAAGCTCAAATTAGACAAATATAACCTGATTAAATATAAAATGCACCTTTCAAATCATGATTTGGTTTTGCAGTTCAAAATAAAAACTGGTCTACCGTGAAAAGTAATTGCCCTCTAAACCTGTTAGTGGTATCAAGCTTTTCCAGTAACTTGCAGTGAGTAATTTACATGGCTGTGGAAGAATTTCAGCCCACTCTTATTTGCCAAAATGTTTTAATTTGGCCACATTGTATGGGTTTTGAGCTTTAAACATCTTGTTTAAGGTTTTGCCACAATATCTCATTAGAATTTAAGTGTGAACTTTGACTAGGCCACTCCAAACCTTCCTTATAGTTTTTTTTGAGGCATTTAGAGGAGGGCTTGCTGGGGTGCGTCCGATCATTGTCTTGCTGCATAATCCAAGTGAGCATAAGGTCACAAACTAATAGCTGAACATTCTTCTACAGCTTTTTTTCGGTAGAGAGCCGATATAATGGTTCAATCAATCACAGCAAGGTCTTCAGGTACTGAAACGGCAAAGCAGACCTAGACCATCACACTACCAGCACCGTGTTTGAGTGTTGGTACGATGCTTTTTTTTCTGAAATGCTGTGTTATTGTAATGGGATGCACACCTTTCAAGAAGTTCCTCTTTTGTCTTATCCACAGAATATTTTCCAAAAAGTCAAGGATCATCAAGATGTTATCTTATCAAATGTGAAATGGATCTTTGTGTCCTGCTAGTTCAGCAGTTGTTTTTGCCTTGGAACTGTTCCATGGAGGCCATTTTTACCAGCACAGTCACTTTCTCATTAAACCATGAGCACTGGCCCTACCTGAACCAATGTGGGTCATTCTTAACAAAAACTGAAGCTTTTTCTCACATCTTTGTGGCGCATAGAGAGTCATCAAAACAAGCTAGTCTGAACCCCTGCTGCTAAATTCATAACTTATTAATAGACTCTTTTTTTTTCACAAGCAAATCATAAATGGAGTCACAAACATTAACAATGGCCTCTATCTATGAAGCTGGATGTGAAACTATCCTATGGTTTTCCAGCAAGACATCGAAATATCTGTTTTTCAACAAAGAAAATTCTGTTGTAAACCATTTGAAAAGTACTTCCCCAAACAGGTGTATTTATAAATATCACTCTTATGAGTGTACTTTAGGAAACCCGATTTTTCCTCCGCTTACCTCTTCACAAGAAATTTAACAGCTCACTCAAGTGGGTTTCTCATGTGTCAGCTAAGGCTTTGTGACGTGTACAGACGGGTGTTCTTAACAGTGGGACCTTTTTTATGCAGTGTAAAAACATATAACGGTTTATTTTGAAATAATTAATTAGATGAACTTCTGAAAATTATTTTGCATGCTCTTGGAAGGACAGTAATATCATTGTGGACGCTGATGTCGATGTTTGCAAATCGGAACTGGTTTTAGATAATAGATAAAGGGATTATAGAGATGCACCGATGAGGCTCCGGGCTGATAATTTCTGGATTCCTTTAAATACTGTAAGTAAATAAGTAAGTAAATGTGTAAATTTTTGGTGTGATTCAACACTTAATGTAAGAAAAATTGACTTTTAAAAAGGAAAACTACACGTTTCTTGGAGAGGTGGTGGCTCTAAAGTCCAAGAAAACAAAATAATGAAGGGATTCCCAGATTATGACCAGTTATCTGTCAACAGTTATTGCTTCTTGGTGCAAATATTGACCGAACAAAAGTGGGAGTTTTCAGTTTTGCTGCATTTCATGAACAGGGGAGAAAAAAAAAACTGGATGTTTCAGGGAAAAGTCATCAGATTCACTTTAGATTGCATTAAGTTAGAGAATTGTTCAGGGAGAGCACATTAAATTTACATTAATAGTATGAGAAGATCTGCACTTACATTTTCTGCATCATCTCTTTCATTTATCTGCCTGCTGCCTTCTCTCCTCGTTTCTCACACAGATGAACAAACCACTTGAAGCTCATTGCTTAGCTGAGACACAGTTGAACTCTTGACTCTGCTCCGCTGGGATGTCTGAACTTAGCTTAAATGTAGGAATGCAACATCTCTGCCAGAAAATCCAGGTTTGGACTCTAAAGAGTATGTTGTGAGTTTTGTGCGGCTGTATTTGGGCAAGGATTATTTCTATGGTAATTAAATACATTTTTAGCCAATAGAATGGGTCAGACAAAACAAAACGCTCAAGAGTTTTTAGCCTTGGTTTATGAAAACAAAGGTTTCCGTGGATGCGTTACGTAAATGGTAACCTCCTTGGTGTTAATGTCTTGCAGAGTGAAATGTGTGTTTTGGATTTCATGATTCTATTTACTTCTCATACCCCTGGCTCCAGGTGTGTTGTTCCTAACACCGTTCCATATATAGACTACACATTTCTTCCAGCAGACACCCAAAGTTGTGTTTTGTGCATTTGCTGAGAATGAAGCTGTGGCAGCTGTGCTGAGCAAGCCTGTTATCCTGTCTTGTCCCGCCTCACATTTTCCATCATTAAGCCCAGTAACCATTAAACCCTTACTGCCGGCATAATCATACACGCAAACACGCTTGCATTACTTAACCGTACCCTTAGCCACTGTGGTTGCTGTCATGAGAACTGCTGCATCATGGTCCCAAAGAGAGTGTCAACAAGGGCAAGATAATGAGTAAGTGGTTTAAACCCAAGAGTTTATGCAATTATGAGAGAAATTTAGGTGGAAAGGTGTGAGCTGAAGTTAATGGAGAGAAAAAAAGATCTGCTGGGGGGTGATACAGCTCCCAAAGCACCAGTAAAGACGATGATGTGTCAGCATTGTAGGTTCTCATTCTATGATAGCCTCTACTTAAAAGTATCCTGGTTTTATAGTATTTACACAAAGGTTTAAAACAAAAATGAACTGTTTTTTGTTTTTTTTAAATAGAACAAAAACAAATATTCCTGCAAATGACTTCAAATGATTTTGATTCATAGACTTAGGCAACATTTTAGAATTAAACTTCCTTTCAGCCAGCTGACTGGAAATTCACAGCGACAGGTTAAGGAGGTGCAGCACTTGGAGGTGTTTGAATTCAAATGATGCTAGTCAAAAAAGTCTTAAAATGTGAAAAATGTAGTTTTGAATTAACTTTTTTAAATTCAAATTTTTCACTTGAAATCTTTATGGATAAGCTGAAACTGTATCTTCTCTAAAACAAGGAAAATCCCATAGTTTCAGAAAGTTGATTTTTATCATTGCGGCTATTTAAGTACAGTTGGTCAAAAGGCACACGGACCAAAATTAAAGTCATTATAAACCAGCTTAATCCTTCAGCTATTAGAGGCTGTTGAAAGGGGAAACTTCAGGGTTGCAACATTTGGAGTAAAGGCTGTTGTCCCCTCTGATGTCATTGAAATGAAATGGGATCCTAAGTCATCAGATATGTTCCCTTTCCTCAGGGATCCAGTGGCATTCGGTATTAACTGACTAAAACACACACAATGTGGTGGACACCTCTGTCCACATACAGTATCTTGGAAAAAGTAGACCATTAGTCCATTTAACTGATTGTGTAATTTGTTTTGAATAAATGTGATTTTCGGTTTTCTTTTAATGTCTTTTACAGATGGCTGTGTCTGTGCGGGGCCTCTACTTCATTATTACACTATTTTTAGGTAGTTTTTTTGGAAGTATCGTCATGCTGGGTCCAGTTCTGCCGCTCATGCTGTTATCTCCCGCTTGGTACCGGTGGATTACAGATCGAATCGTTGCGACCTGGCTCACCCTGCCTGTGGTGCGTACAGTTTGTATAAGTTCAACTTTATGTCCACCTACCATTTTGATTTGTTTTTAATTTGTCATTACTTTAAGTAGACTGAAAGCAAGCACTTTTGAACCATTATAGAGTGACATTAAAACCGAGTTATTTATTACTTTTCTTGTTTTTCTTGTAACTCCCCTTTCCATTTCTCTCTGTCTGGCCTTTCTTCACCTCCTATTCTCTCTCTTCTTGGTAGTCTTTGCTAGAGCTGGTGTTTGGGGTCAAGGTGGTGATCACAGGGGATGGCTTCATTCCTGGGGAGCGAAGTGTGATTATCATGAATCACCGCACCCGTCTAGACTGGATGTTTCTTTGGTGTTGTCTGCTCAGGTACAGCTACCTTCGCTTGGAAAAGATCTGCCTCAAGGCTGCTCTCAAGGCCGTGCCCGGCTTCGGTGTGTATGCAGTGGGTGCCCTGCCCTTTTCCACACACATTCACTCACATACAACAACACTCTTTGGCACAGTTGCTTAGCATGATCTCTGCTATAAATGGCATTTCCTAAAAATATAATTGCATAACAGCTTATAGTACAACATTAAGGCCTTTAACCAGCTATCGTTTCTTCATTTTCTTAAGGGGACAGACTTTTTGTAATATTTATAAACTGCTGTGTAGCAATCATTTCCTGAATTTAGCATCAAATGATGAAATGAGTATCATATAATACAAAGGATTAATGGCACCTTCCCTATGGGAAACATGCTGGTGGCAGCATCATGCTGAGGAAAGGCCTTTGTTAAGCAGAAACGGGGGAGCTGTACATTTGATATTATCTTCTAGATCACTTTATTTGCTCTAATTTAAGTATTAGCTGCACTTTGTGCATTTAGGAACTTCTTTGTGCTGTTGCACTGTCCCGCATCAGAATAAACGGTTTAGATCCACTATACATATAATGCTTGTTAAAATAAAATACAGTTTTATGGTCCATTACAGTTTGTTTTTTTATACTAAGCATTATATTTTAGCAGTTAGAAGATGGAGTACAAAGATAGGAACCAGTTGTCTCAGATAAAGTGCATGTGATTTAAAGCTTAAAGATACATGATAAAATTTCCCATTTTGCTGGTTGTATGTCATGTAACGGCAGTTTGCAGAGCCGGTTCATTCCTTGAGTTTAAGTCTAAGGTGTACGGTTGCGCTCAGCACCTGCAGGGAAAACCAATGACAAACCTTGGAGAGCCCTTCAAAAAAGATAATAACTTCAATAGAACAATCTCTTTAAAAATAAAGTAAGGTCTTGCTTCTTGGAAGTAAAATACAGTGCCTCACATAACTATGTCATGTATTTCTTTGATAGACCAATACAGAGTACCACTTAATGGTGAAGTGGGATGTTTCGATGGTTTCAAATATTTTTTTTTAGCTAACAAAATTCTGAAAGAGGGCTGTTCAAATATGTTCAGCCCTCTTTATTATGATTCCCTAAAAATAAAATTGTGTGCAACTAGTTGCCTTCAGATATCCAGTCCACCTGTGTGTAATGTTCTGTTCTGGGAAGACATCAGAGGTTTGGTAGAGATCATTAATAAACAAACAGTATCATTAAGTTCAAGAAACAGAGCAGACAGGTCAGGGATAACATTGAGGAGAAGTTTCACACAGGGTTCAAACATCTCATTCAAGCTTTGAGCATCTAACAGACACTGTTCAGTCCATCTTCTGAAAGGAGGAGCATGGCACAACTGCAAGTCTGCCACAAAGTGACTGTCCACCTAAACTGACTGGCCATGCATGAGCAGCATGAATCAGAGAAGCAGACAATTCTGGAAGCGCTGCAAAGAGCCACAGCTCAGTTGGAATAATTGGTTGTGGACTCCATAAATCTGGCCTTTCTGAAAAAGTAACAAGAAAAAAGCAATGAGATTTCATGTTCGCAGTTCTCTATACAGGTCCTTCTCAAAATATTAGCATATTGTGATAAAGTTCATTATTTTCCATAATGTCATGATGAAAATTTAACATTCATATATTTTAGATTCATTGCACACTAACTGAAATATTTCAGGTCTTTTATTGTCTTAACACGAATGATTTTGGCATACAGCTCATGAAAACCCAAAATTCCTATCTCACAAAATTAGCATATTTCATCCGACTAATAAAAGAAAAGTGTTTTTAATACAAAAAACGTCAACCTTCAAATAATCATGTACAGTTATGCACTCAATACTTGGTCGGGAATCCTTTTGCAGAAATGACTGCTTCAATGCGGCGTGGCATGGAGGCAATCAGCCTGTGGCACTGCTGAGGTCTTATGGAGGCCCAGGATGCTTCGATAGCGGCTTTTAGCTCATCCAGAGTGTTGGGTCTTGAGTCTCTCAACGTTCTCTTCACAATATCCCACAGATTCTCTATGGGGTTCAGGT
The DNA here is from genome assembly GCF_021462225.1 of Girardinichthys multiradiatus. Classification (NCBI taxonomy): domain Eukaryota; kingdom Metazoa; phylum Chordata; class Actinopteri; order Cyprinodontiformes; family Goodeidae; genus Girardinichthys; species Girardinichthys multiradiatus. Next base: position 24,099,065 of record NC_061811.1, read on the forward strand.
CAGGAGAGTTGGCAGGCCAATTGAGCACAGTGATACCATGGTCAGTAAACCATTTACCAGTGGTTTTGGCACTGTGAGCAGGTGCCAGGTCGTGCTGAAAAATGAAATCTTCATCTCCATAAAGCTTTTCAGCAGATGGAAGCATGAAGTGCTCCAAAATCTCCTGATAGCTAGCTGCATTGACCCTGCCCTTGATAAAACACAGTGGACCAACACCAGCAGCTGACACGGCACCCCAGACCATCACTGACTGTGGGTACTTGACACTGGACTTCTGGCATTTTGGCATTTCCTTCTCCCCAGTCTTCCTCCAGACTCTGGCACCTTGATTTCCGAATGACATGCAGAATTTGCTTTCATCCGAAAAAAGTACTTTGAACCACTGAGCAACAGTCCAGTGCTGCTTCTCTGTAGCCCAGGTCTGGGGAATGCGGCACCTGTAGCCCATTTCCTGCACACGCCTGTGCACGGTGGCTCTGGATGTTTCTACTCCAGACTCAGTCCACTGCTTCCGCAGGTCCCCCAAGGTCTGGAATCGGCCCTTCTCCACAATCTTCCTCAGGGTCCGGTCACCTCTTCTCGTTGTGCAGCGTTTTCTGCCACATTTTCTCCTTCCCACAGACTTCCCACTGAGGTGCCTTGATGCAGCACTCTGGGAACAGCCTATTCGTTCAGAAATTTCTTTCTGTGTCTTACCCTCTTGCTTGAGGGTGTCAATAGTGGCCTTCTGGACAGCAGTCAGGTCGGCAGTCTTACCCATGATTGGGGTTTTGAGTGATGAACCAGGCTGGGAGTTTTAAAGGCCTCAGGAATCTTTTGCAGGTGTTTAGAGTTAACTCGTTGATTCAGATGATTAGGTTCATAGCTCGTTTAGAGACCCTTTTAATGATATGCTAATTTTGTGAGATAGGAATTTTGGGTTTTCATGAGCTGTATGCCAAAATCATCCGTATTAAGACAATAAAAGACCTGAAATATTTCAGTTAGTGTGCAATGAATCTAAAATATATGAATGTTAAATTTTCATCATGACATTATGGAAAATAATATGCTAATATTTTGAGAAGGACCTGTATACCATGTAGGGGACAGAGGAAACGTGGAAAAAGGTTCTCTAGACAGATTAGACTAAAATAAAAAGTTTTTGCCAAATTACTCCCTGAAAATGGCATCTTCACTATGAAACATGGGGGTAGCAGCATCATTCTTTTCTTCAGCTGTAAGAGGAAAGCTGGTCTAAGTTGATGGGAAGATGGATGGACTTAACTCCAGGGGAAGCCTGTTCCAGAGTGCAAAAGATGTGAGACTGGTTCACCTTCCAGCAGGACAACCCCTGGAATACAGCCAGAGCCACAATGGAATGACTTAGGTCAAAGCATATTTGTATTTCAGAATGTCCTAGTCAAAGTCCATAGCTAAAACCAATGGAGAATCTGTGGTGAGACTTTAAAATTGGTCTCTATATCCGTTCCATCCAGTCTTGCTGAGTTTGAGCCATTTTGCAAAAAAAGACTAGGTTTCAGCGAAGGTTTCAGCATATGAATGTGCAATGCTGTTACCCGGAAGACTTATAGCTGTAATTGCAATGAAAGATGGGTTTACAACGTATTTGAATACAAATGCAGGCCACACTTTTTACTAAAAAAAAAAAACTAACAAAAGTGTGTGCTACGCATTTGTCAACACGTCACATCCCCCAGAATCCATTGTGGTTTACAGGTGTAACGTGACAAACTAAGGAAGAGTCTCAGGGGTATGCATACTTCTCAAAGGTACTCCAAAAAAATTAATGATGATCCAAGACTTTTACACAGTGCTATATTAGTAATAAATGAGATAAAATCTCCGGAAACAACAGAATCCATACATCTGGATGAGTGGCTTTTTAAATGGATGTTTAAGATTAATTCAGGATCTAAAAACTTTAACAAGACTTTAGTTATACAGGGTGGATTTCCAGCTTGTCTAACTAACAAGTTATACAAGCCAGATGTTTTAGTGAGGAAAGCAGACCTGGTAAAAGTTGACTACTAAGTTGTGTGTGGAAAAATGTTTGTGTACATTTCAGGTTGGGCAATGCAGGTGGCCTGTTTTGTTTTCATCCAGCGTCGCTGGGAGATGGACAAGAAACATTTGGAAAACATGCTGGACTACTTCTGTGACATCAGAGAGCCTCTGCAGCTGCTGTTGTTCCCCGAGGGGACAGACCTCACAGGTGGGACGTAAACAATGCAGCTTATAGGACAGCTTCCCTCCGCTGGAGTTGTCAGTCTCTCAATAAATATGTAACATACCAACCTGGTTCCAGCCCTAGATGCGGTTCTGCGCTGACACTGTTATACAAATGCAATTTAAAGGCGTAAAACCAACCCTAAATCCCCTGACATATCCTCGACAATGTCAGTACATTCAAGAGGGCTCTGATCTCTCAGGCCAGGCAGGATTTGACTTTTTGCCTAAAGCCCCCTGACATCACAGCTAAGCTAATCAAAGCCCTGAGTCGCTGTCCTTAGGGTAGCTAAACCTTTCTCTGCATCACGTTATGAAGGAGTTCTGTCTGGTTACATCATACCTGGCCTGTTAGTTGTGAGCCTTGCATATTGTTTTACATTTGTCTCTCTGTGTGTGTTCATGAGCTTTCACGTCTGTGCGTATTTGTGCTTAAGCCTCCTAAATTGAAGGAGGCTTAATTTGTCACATGAAACCAGGGTATGAACATGTTCTGTTCTTGCATCTTAACCAGACGTTGTTGTGTTAAATACTCCCTTAATACTTCGTTCTCGAGGCTCACACACAGAACTCCATCTAGATGCTTATGTTCTGGAGGCTTTAGGCCTAAAACGTCTATGTGACTCCATTTGCAACCTGTAGAACTTGTGATTTTGAATTTTAAAACACCTGTATGAGCTCCAAATAAGCTCCAATAGTATGTACTGGCGGCAACTAATCAATTAATCTGTTGACTATTTTTTGACAGCCTTTTTTTTTGATCAACTGCTAAAAATTCTAATAGCAAACGCTGCTTAATAGATTTGTTTTACACACTTTGAACCAGGTGAAGCTAAAGGTTTGAATAGAGAATGTTTATGGAGGAAGGTTTTTTTTTGTTTTTTTTTCATCTTAAATGCATGTATATTTTTTTGTACATTTTAGACTTAATTACTACTGTGTGGTTGGTTGTTTTAGCAAATGGCATGTCTTAGACTGTATACTCAAGTTAATAATAATAATAAATGTCATTTATAATGCACTTTACATTCCAAAGAATCTCAGAGTGCTACAATTAAAACACAAGAACAAAACAACACTAGAGTGCAATACGCATTAAGCAGTTAAAATCTTACCTAAACAGGAGTGACTTAAGCCCAACTTTAAAAGAATCCAGACTAAGAATTAATGATATTTTGATTACTAAATTTGTTCATTTCAATAATCGATTAATCCCGATTACTTGTTTCAGCACAAATACAATTTTTTTTGCGTTTTCCTAATTTACAACCCCAAACTTCAATATACTTTTGTTGATTTTTTTTCTTGTGATAAAACAATACCAAGTAGTGCATAATTGTGAAGTAGTACAAACATGACGCGTGGGTTTACTTTTTTGTTCAGTGATGTTCTTGATTAAACTACTGAGGCCTGCACAGAACAGCTGTATTTATACTAGGATTAAATGACACGCATATGGACCCTATTTCACAAGTAGGGGACAGCTGCAGGCAAAGGGTTGCTCTGGTTGGCCTACATGCCAAACTGTGGAGGAATGTTAACTCTGCACAACCCCCCGAACACACTGTTCCCAGTGTGAAACATGGGGGTGGCAGTATCATGATGTGAGGATGCTTTTCTCCATTAGGACAAGTGAAAATAAAGCCAGAGCTACAATACAATGGTTTAGATTAAAGCATATTGATGGTTGCAACGAGTTCTATTTAGTGGTGTCAGAGTAAAGGGGGTGACTACCAATGCATGCAACATTTCAGATTTTCCACAATGCACTACTTTTGGTTGGTCTTATCACATGACCTCTGGATAAAAAGCATTAAGGTTTGTGGTTGTAATGTGATGAAATGTAGGAAAGAATAATTTAGTAATCAATTAGTCTTTGAATTAGCCATAGAGTTTGTTTTAATGTCAAATGGAGGAATTCTAATTGAAATTTAAAGAATAAAATAAAATAACATATTCAAATTTTTTGTATCTAAAGAAACTTAAACCATAATGATGAAGCCCTCCTTCTATTCTGTGTGATCCCCCCAGAGAATACAAGAGCAAAGAGTGATGAATTTGCAGTGCAGAACAACCTTCCCAAGATGGAATATGTGCTTCATCCCCGCACCACCGGGTTCACCTTCATCGTGGACAGACTAAGAAAAGGTCAGGATGATCCACATCACCAGCCTTGGAAATTCTGCATTGTCTATATTCAACATGATAACAGTGCACTCACAGTTAGCCTGTGGTCAGACGTCAGATGCATGCATTTTGGTTGATTAATATTTGTTATAGTAAAAATAAACAGGCCACAAAAGCCTGTCATCTCTTCGGAAATCTTCTGTCAGCAAAACCAACAGAAGATGACACATCAGTATGATGACTGTAGTTATTCCACTGACATTTATAGAACAGAGCTCGTACCTGTTATTATTTTAAGCCCCAGACTTGCACTTCATCCCACTGCCAGCCATCATAGCCCCGCTGAGATTCTCATGTTTCTGCATCAGCTAATCCTGGCAGCCCCCCCTATAGGCAGGCCTTTAATACCACATCTGGCCCTTCTGCCTCACCCACACTCACCATGTTTGCTGATGATGACACTAACTCTCCCAGCAAGTGTTGTGATATCATATGACTTAGCTAATTCTCCACCTCTGTCTTTGCACAGCTGACTGACATCATTTCTGCAGCTCTATTGTTCCCCTCTCATCTCTATTTTTACCTAAGCAGTGCAGGACCAGGCGCTGCCAGATGTCATCCCATGCGTTTGATATTTAATTTAGCCTTTCCTGCTTATTATAAGGGTACTGCAGATATACAATGATATAGAAGTTGTGGTTTTAAATCGGCTGTATCTAATGGGCTAAGAAATGTTTATTTTAATTGAACGTATGTGTAAAAGTGCAGATATTATTTTTCCTTTCCATAGGAGAAAACCTGGATGCCGTCCATGATATAACAGTGGCATACCCCAAGAACATCCCTCAGACAGAACGTCACCTCATTTTGGGACAATTCCCTCGCGAGATCCACTTTCATGTCCGTCGCTATCCAGTGTCTTCACTCCCCTCCTCGTCTTCAGAGTTGGAGTCTTGGTGTCGAGAGCGCTGGGCTGAAAAGGAGATCCGTCTGCGGGACTTCTACTCAGGCCAGCCCCGGGCCTTCGACAGGGACGGCATTACACGAGTGCCTCCTTGTAAGTCAGAGTTGCGAGTGGCTCTGATCAAAGCTGCCTCACTGCTGTACTGGAGCAGCTTTATCGCTTTCTGTTTCACAGGCCTGTGGCTCTGGTCTTCGTTCAGGTTCTATGTCCTGGTTGTGGCTTTAGTGTACACAGTCCAGCAGAAGCTGGCTGGAGGGCTGGAGCTGCTGGAGTTGGCTTGCCATGGATATTGGAAGTCCATGTGTGAGCAGGAAAAAGTGTCAGACAGAAAGATGCAGTAGGGAGGAAGGACTGTTTTAATTAGCAAAACAGGTTTTCAACAGTAACCAGCAATGGGGTTGAAAGTACATCATTAGTGTTGACCTGATCTGAATCCCCTTTGGGAACAGAAGCGTTTCTGCCTCAGAGAGTAACAAGTGCATCTTTAGACTGCATATCTGGCTTCAGTGGGGAGACTTCCTTTGTGGCAAAAAATAAAAAGAGGAATGTTGGGTATATTTATCCTTGCTGGGTTCAAGGAATTCATCACATGTGATGTTCCACTTGACCTCTGTGCAGTCAGGGTACAAGAAGAAAGTTCACCCTCTGTTAGTTCTAGACCTCTAAATGATTTGATCTATTATAATCTATCTTCAGGAGTGGAACGTCTTTGTTGTCTTTATGACAAACATGACAACTTAAATGGGGTGTACTTTCTTTTTATCATGACTGTATTTACCTATCTGCACAATCCTTGTTAATTGAGTTTCTGTTGATGTGTTTTACCAGTTTTATGTTGTCTGTGTTTAAACATGGTTATTTAGAGTCTTTGTCATCTTATCTGTCGTGAAACAGTGCGGTTGGTGTTTGTTATATTACCATGTTGGTAAAACTGGTATTGTATGCTATATTGCCATTGGTTTTATATCATTAATGGAGCAGAGCCATATTACAGGCCACCTGTATTTGTGTATGTACAACGACTTGACTCTAACCACATTCAGAAAGACACTGGTGGTAGGACTCTATTATCTGTATATACTTTCAAAGTTATCTATATTTATTGGGTATACAGTTCCCTGCAGTGTTCATACCCCTTGAACTTTTTGATATCTTTTCCCACAATAAAACTTCAAATTTCAATACTCTTTTAATTTAGAGATAATAGATTTAAATGCGTGCCATGAAATGCTTAAAGTTCTGGATATTGCTTTATTTCCTACCATGTCGGTTCATGATCCTGTTTGTTTAGGACATTTCTCTGTAAAACCTCAAAGGTCTTCACCAAGCAGCTGGATTCATTGTGAGATTGAATTACACACAGGCTATTGGTTGCATTAGATTTTGTTTACAGGATTCTGGTTAAATGAGGGTGATATCATTTTAAAAAAAAAAATGTTCACCTTTTACTTCATAAATATGCACTACTTTATGTTGGTCTGTCACATAAAATCCCAACACTTTACATTGTTTGTGGAACAGTAAGCGGGGTATGAATATGCAAGGTACTGTAATAACCCTGTTAGACCACTTGATTTTATAGATTTTGCACAGAAAAGCCAAAGGTGAGAAATGGATACATGATGTGGAAAAAATAAATAAATAACCAAACCGAATGTAATCTTTCTTGTCAGGGAGGATTGGCATCACAAAGCACAGGCCAGGCTGCAGCTTTTATATATTCTTCCAAAATCAACAAGCATAAAAGAGTAGGAGTTTTGAGCCCTATTCCTGGGAATGAAACGATGCCTTGTTCAGGCATGTTCTGGGGAGGAGAAATGTCCTGTTGAGGCAACAATACCCCACGATGTGCAGAGCGCACCAGAGAACCCGACTTGGAGTGGAAAAAAGGCTTTGAGGTCAGCCTAATCCAATAAAAGCCCTGTAATGCCCACCTCTGCATTTGTCCCTCTCCCCAGGACTGGCATTGATGCGCCTGCTAAGCTCAATTAGCAAGTGACAGCTGAGAAAGCTGCTGTATTTATGCCAAAAAAGGACAGAAACTAAAACCAGTTTGGAGCAGTGCTTCATCCGCACTCTCCTAATGATTCAAACCTCATTGATTCTGTAATAAAGGAGAAACTGTCTCCTTTGATAGCTGTATATAGTAACTTCTGTGCAGTGTGTATCCACCACACAACTGTCTTTTTCTTTTTTTTTATCTGGAGTTCCTTGTATTTAAGCACTAAAAAGTGTTGATTCCTATCACTGTGATGCAGTTGTGTTAGCAGTTTTATTATCCACATGTAGAGATTGATATGGTTCTGTATCTGTTTATGTTCATAACTTCTGAGCCAGCCTCACTCTCCACACATTTTCTGTTACACTGTCTGTTTTACAATTACTTGCAGATGCTGGACTTCCTAGAAGTCACCGTCCTCAGGTAAACAGTGTGGACTCCATGAAAAGGCAGCCTTTTAAATAAAGATAAATGTATCTCAATAAATCTACACTATCACCTCACTAAAGCCTCTGTTTTTTTTAGTCTTGAGTACCTAAACGTAAGTTTAACAAACAGTAACATCTCAGTAATTTAAAATATCATGGGGGAATTCAAATTAGACAGTGAAAATCATCTAAAGCTTCATTACACACAGAGTGACATATTTCAAGTGTTTATTTTTTTGAGTTATGGCTCACAGCCAAAGAAAATCCCTCCAATCACCTTTTTTTTTTTTTTAATAAGGCCAATAAAAATACAGGCTCCCCAAATTATCACTGACTATGGAAACTTCACACTCGATCTCCAACATTTTGTTTAGACCCGGGGTTAAATGACTGGCCTGCCCACACAAGCAGATGGAAACTTCCAAGATTTTCACTTCTAAATTTAAATCTTCAAAAAAAAAAAAGTTAGTTACAACACAAATCAATGATGTTTTGGCAGTGGTTTTTGCCTTCAACTTTATTTTAAAGCAGACATGGCTGCACACATTCATAAACTTGGCTAAACATGGCAAAAGCTTTAAACGATAAAGTGACCCACATCCCATTTTTGTAAATAAAAATTGTTTTGTAAACTAAATAAAACAAATTCCACCCCAAAGAAGTTAGGAAACTGCTTTATGTATTTCTTTTAATAATGCAAACATAAGATATATAGTGTTTTATAGATCCCTCTTCTGCAAAAATATCGTTTCATACAAATACAGCATCTTTAGTTCATTGTAGAGAAGATAAATGTTCAAATATCACTAAAATATTTTTTCACTTTTTTCCTTCCACTTAACATTGATATGCTTGTATACACCACTAAGTGGAGAGCCAGCTTCTTTAGCAATAACCTTTAGTAGCTTATCCTCCCATGTGAATGGTAACTACTCAGCGAGCTTCTTATGATTGTGAAGTTCATAACATTTTTGTATTGTGAATTAGTTTTATTGCTGTTATCTAATGTTTTGGTTTTCTAGGAAACTGAATTTTGGGTTTTATTAGCTGTGAGCATAAATAATCAACATTAGCAGTAATAAACAACTAATACACCCCCCCCCCCCCCCCCCCCCCCCCCCCCATGTATTAAACCTATATAATACATAAGTTTTAATTCCTAAGTTGCTGAAATAATTTAACGTTTTCTTTAGATGTACCTGTCCTGGTCTCTGCAAAAACAATGCAGACCTAAATTTAGGCAGATTTTCTATTTAATCTGGCAGGTTTAATCTCTCTCACTCAGTAGTTTCCATCTTGGCATTTCATGTTTGGAGTCATTTTGATCAGTTGCAGGCTACCCCATAGCCCTTTCAAACTAAAACGCACTGTAAAAGCTTCTACGTTGCAGCGAATGAGTCAACAAGACCTTGAACGTTCACATTACACAACACCCAAGACCACTGTTTGCCATGCCTGCTTTGCACACAGACACACACAGACACACACATGCACCTACCACAGAGAACAAAAAGGTCAGGAGCTTTTAAGGTGAAGTGCAGTCACCATAGTAACTCGTGTTGACTCCCCTTGTCTCCCGGCAACCGTATGTAGAATGATGTCAATGGAAAGCATGCTATTCTCTTCTGGTGACGGAATGATGTCACTTGTTTTGTGCATGCGAGGAGAGAGGTAGTAAAATAAGGTTTTTCTGTGATCCAAAGGGCGGAGGGGTGGAGGCATCATTCCATAAAACAAAGGAGAAACAGCAGCTAAATAAACTCAGGTGAATCATGAGCCACTTAAGGGGCCAATTATCATTGTGATCCTCTTTGTTCCAATCCCACAGTTCTCCAGCTTCCGAATACTACTTCATATTTGTTCTGTAAGTGGGTGGAAGATGGATGGATGAGGCACAGTCAGATTCTGTGTCACTCCTCTAATGTGTTATATTTACACACACACATATACAGGTCCTTCTCAAAATATTAGCATATTGTGATAAAGTTCATTATTTTCCATAATGTCATGATGAAAATTTAACATTCATATATTTTAGATTCATTGCACACTAACTGAAATATTTCAGGTCTTTTATTGTCTTAATACGGATGATTTTGGCATACAGCTCATGAAAACCCAAAATTCCTATCTCACAAAATTAGCATATCATTAAAAGGGTCTCTAAACGAGCTATGAACCTAATCATCTGAATCAACGAGTTAACTCTAAACACCTGCAAAAGATTCCTGAGGCCTTTAAAACTCCCAGCCTGGTTCATCACTCAAAACCCCAATCATGGGTAAGACTGCCGACCTGACTGCTGTCCAGAAGGCCACTATTGATACCCTCAAGCAAGAGGGTAAGACACAGAAAGACATTTCTGAACGAATAGGCTGTTCCCAGAGTGCTGTATCAAGGCACCTCAGTGGGAAGTCTGTGGGAAGGAAAAAGTGTGGCAGAAAACGCTGCACAACGAGAAGAGGTGACCGGACCCTGAGGAAGATTGTGGAGAAGGGCCGATTCCAGACCTTGGGGGACCTGCGGAAGCAGTGGACTGACTCTGGAGTAGAAACATCCAGAACCACCGTGCACAGGTGTGTGCAGGAAATGGGCTACAGGTGCCGCATTCCCCAGGTCAAGCCACTTTTGAACCAGAAACAGCGGCAGAAGCGCCTGACCTGGGCTACAGAGAAGCAGCACTGGACTGTTGCTCAGTGGTCCAAAGTACTTTTTTCGGATGAAAGCAAATTCTGCATGTCATTCGGAAATCAAGGTGCCAGAGTCTGGAGGAAGACTGGGGAGAAGGAAATGCCAAAATGCCAGAAGTCCAGTGTCAAGTACCCACAGTCAGTGATGGTCTGGGGTGCCGTGTCAGCTGCTGGTGTTGGTCCACTGTGTTTTATCAAGGGCAGGGTCAATGCAGCTAGCTATCAGGAGATTTTGGAGCACTTCATGCTTCCATCTGCTGAAAAGCTTTATGGAGATGAAGATTTCATTTTTCAGCACGACCTGGCACCTGCTCACAGTGCCAAAACCACTGGTAAATGGTTTACTGACCATGGTATCACTGTGCTCAATTGGCCTGCCAACTCTCCTGACCTGAACCCCATAGAGAATCTGTGGGATATTGTGAAGAGAACGTTGAGAGACTCAAGACCCAACACTCTGGATGAGCTAAAGGCCGCTATCGAAGCATCCTGGGCCTCCATAAGACCTCAGCAGTGTCACAGGCTGATTGCCTCCATGCCACGCCGCATTGAAGCAGTCATTTCAGCCAAAGGATTCCCGACCAAGTATTGAGTGCATAACTGCACATGATTATTTGAAGGTTGACGTTTTTTGTATTAAAAACACTTTTCTTTTATTGGTCGGATGAAATATGCTAATTTTGTGAGATAGGAATTTTGGGTTTTCATGAGCTGTATGTCAAAATCATCCGTATTAAGATAATAAAAGACCTGAAATATTTCAGTTAGTGTGCAATGAATCTAAAATATATGAATGTTAAATTTTCATCATGACATTATGGAAAATAATGAACTTTATCACAATATGCTAATATTTTGAGAAGGACCTGTATATATATATATATATAATACATATATTTTAAAGTGGCTATAATGTGTTAGGGTGAGGCAACCCTTTGAGGAAACATTTTCAGACTTCCTTTTGTCAAGTTCAGTCATAAAGCAGACGTCGGCATCTACCCAATTATATGCTGACAGACAGGATCGATGAGGCAGGTTAGGTGAATTTATCTCATCAGATGACTCAACAATCAAAGCTAACTAAGTTAGAAACTATGAAACTGGCTTCTGTGAAGAAGCCTCCAGTCAGAAATGACATTCAAATGGCAGATGGAGTCATACATCCATCAGTATTCTCAATCCATGAATGCTCCCAGTACCTAAAAGATAAAAACAACTTATGCACTACACACACACACATAAAGATGGCTCCCAGCAGCAGTATCACTGCTATAAATAACTGTGGCAGCACTGTAATATTAGTAGGAGGATAAGAAGGGTAAGTCATCACTTCCTATTCATAAAACAAAAGATGATTCACACTGAGCACTGCATGCTTTGGATTAACCTGATTTTTACCTTCTGCTTTTTAAAAGAAAACACAATCTCTTTTCAAGCTCCAGCACTGAACTTGATTTTGAATAATCCCTGAGACCATTTTCTCATCTGCTCCACAGAGTGACATCAATGGTATGTCTTTCAGGGGTGCAGTGACGTCAGAGGCAGCCACATCTGCAGCATTTCCAGCAGAGAACATCTTGTAGCTTTTTCCTCAGTAGTCTGCTGCCATCTACAGGTCTTACACTTTAGCTTCAGCCGCATTTTCTTCCTTAGAAACACCACTTATTCATGCAAACAGAACGCCTGTCCTATCCATCAGCAATTAAACTGTCTTTCTCAATCAAAGAAGGACGTAAACTCAAACAGATTACATCTTTATTTAGAAATCACATTAGAGAAAACCTGAACAACAGAATACTGTATACTGCTGTGAATGTGGAACCCAAGTTTTTACATGCATCTATATTTCACTTTGGAGAAATGATCTCTTGCACCACCTTGTGTGACCAGTGAAACCTTTAAGGATCTAGCTTTTGAAGGCTTGGCCATTTTGGTAACAGCTTACATGCATTCACACATGCAGTACCGTTCACAGGTTTATATACACTGATGAGGCTTATTCATTTAGGCCATTCAATTGTGCCTTTGTTATTTCAGAATGATCATACAACTTTTTCTTTTTTTAAAAACAGGGTTTGCTATGTATCTTCTTTCCTTTTGTAGGCTTCTGACACAATCTTTTCTAATAATTCGCCATTCTTCTGATCAGGATTGGGAATTTTATTTGAACCAGTTGGTTTCCGAGCATACACCTGACTTTTAAGCATGGTCCACACATTCTCAAAAGGGTTGAGGTTGAGTCATTCCAGACGTTTAATTTAAGCCTGCTTTATTCATTACAAAACCAGTTTTGATGCGTTTTGATTACTGTCCTTATTGGAACACCCAGTTATTAACCATCTATTGATTTGCTGTGAAGCTGCAGCTGCCCTCCAAACATTCTGCCTGTTAATGTGTCTAAAAAGCTCAATCTTTGTCCTGTCTCCAGAACAATGGAGAGTGACACCAGTACTCCTGCCTCTTCCAGTTAATGTCAGGCTTAAACCTAGTGGTGTTTGGCTCATTCCCGAACAGAGCTGCAATGTATCAAATCACAATTGTCATTGCAATTTCAATATGTACAATATCACAATTGCAAAGTATTGCTTGGATGCCATCTTGTCTTTATGTTGTCATGCATTGAAGCTCTGCTTGCCAATAATAGCTTTGACCATGGATGGCCTTTTTCTGTCTTTTCTGCACACATCTGATAAAGTTCTTTATGACTGGGACATTAAAGCACAGCAAGACTGGAGGGGATCATCGTGACGATGGTAGACAAAGAGAAGAGGGAGGAATAAGTGATACAGTTCTTGCTTTATTCTATGATATCACAATTCTGAGTTTTCCTAATATCATGCAGTGATATTCCTGAACCTTATAACCTATTTCCTTCCATCTTATGTTGACAGTTTGAGACAGATGGTTGAAACTTGGGACACAGGTGTGTTTTCCAGGGAGACGATGATACCAAACACACATCCAAACTGGTTTTGGAATGGATAAAGCAGAGCAATAAGCTTTCAGAAAGAGCTTGTGCTCAACCCATCGGAAGGTTTTCAGACGATGTTGTGCGACCCATGCTTTAAAAGCAGTGTCTGCGATAGGAAAGCGACCAGCTTTAATTTGCTCTATCATTTCTGCCAAGAAGAGAGGTTAATGACTTGAAAAAGCACGAGGTTGAAATGCAACTCTCTAAGGGCATTTAATCAAATATTAGTGGGGGTGTATATCTGAGCCTGTATGTATAATTTTGAACCCACGTGAACTTGAAAAAAATAAAAAGACCTTGTGCACCCCATTCTGATATTTAAAATGTATTGAAGTTGTATGTTTAAAGAACATCATTAAAGATTCAAAATGTAATATGACATTCATGCTGATGATGATGAGCATGTGAAAACGTCTAACCGGCACCACATCCCATTATAGCCCAAAAAAGACCTAACATTGACATCAGATTTCCTACAAATTTCTTTTTTTTTTTTCTTAGAATTTGATTATAAAAACAGAGACTCTGCTCTAGTCCAAAAATAAGGGCTAAGTACCCCATTAAAGCCTGCCTGGCTTTTGGATTTTTTTGAAACAAGTCATCTAATGACAAAATGTGCCCCGAGCTGTAGATTATATTAAGAGTGGGTCACCATGCTGAGAACTTGTGTTTACATGGAACAGCTTGGAGTTATGCAGCTACTCTCAGATGTCACTCGTCATCTTATAATACAGAACTTTTAAACAGCAGAACCTTGCAGTGACGCCTTGCTTTTCACACAGCACACAGACGGGCCCAGAATCCATGGTAGCAACTGAAACTTTCCCGTGTGAGACACCACTTTCACACCATGAGCAGGAGCTGTGGAGGCCACTCTCTGCACACGTCAAGACGGTTGAATCAATCAAAACATACGTACGCCATCAAAGAAGGAGCTGAATCACTATTAAGCACAAAGAATTATTAAATATGACATCATTCTGTGCGGTCCTCATTGTATCATTTGGATGAGAACTGAGATTTTAAACACCATTACATCCATTAAACTAGAAGCCAAGGAGAAAAACTGTAAACGATACAGAATAAACAGCTATCTTGGTGTCTTACAAAGCTTTTTACGGAGAGCTCTCTCTGAATTCAACAGTTACTTGTGACCTGACTCGATAAACGGAAACAGCTAGGGGATGTCCATGTTTCATTCATGGATTCAGTTACCGTGAAAGTGTGTTGTGTGTCGAATGTAAACTCAGTGACCATGCTAATACGGTTGAGTGAGGGGACACCTCGTTACAGCTGTGGTGAGGGACTCTGGGAATATTTTGGGAGTGCCTATCCAGCACACCAGAGGTCTAAGGTCAAACGCCAGAGACAGGAAATGAGAGTGGAGCTGAAGTCGAAACCTCACAGCTCCAACTCTGTTAAGTCTGCAGGTGGTGATGTGCAGCGTAGAGGCAAAAGAGGAAAAGAAGGAGAAAAGCAAGAGGGTGCGAGCAGGTCCAGAGCTCAGGAGTTGTCTGACGGGACGTGCTCCTCGAAGCCCTCGCTCTCTCTAACCAGCGCCCTCTCCAGGATAACGCGGCCCTCTTTGTACCGCTGGCTGTCCTCAGTAGCGAACTCGTAGATCCAGCCCAGCTTGCTGTTGCAGTTCTTGCAGCTGACGTCTCTCACCATGTGCCTGCCAGTGAGCATCACTCTGTCCTGAACTTCGCTGTACTGGAGGTTCACCACCTGTGGAGGTGACACATAAGCATTTGGATGTGGTTCTGAAAGCATTGAATGAGATACTGGGTATAGTTCTGTTGAGATGTTTATATCAAGTTTTTTGAATGATACATTTGCTGAAAATACAACATAAAATCAAACAAACTGGTGCAATATGTTAATTACTGTCCATAATTCTATCTAAGTTTCAAACACCCTGCTGTTAAATTGAGGTAAAGTTGAAGAATTTTGTTGTATTTCTCTATCATCATTAGACAAGCCTCTTTGTGCAAAGCACCGGTACCACTGGCAGCAAATTGTCCCACATTATGATGCCACCACTGCCGCATTTGACACTTAGCACTTTGTTTTTGGGTTTAAATGGCTCAGCTTGACTCTTCCAAACATTCTTCTGGTCATTGTGGCCAATTAACTTAATCTTTCTCTTGTCGGACCAAAACATAAAGAAAACTTCTCCCTTGCTAAGCATTTGGCAGGTCTGTGATTACAGCTGCAAATTTCACTCAAACCTGAAAGGGTTGATTTTTGAGTGGATCACCTGGTATTCACTGGTGTTCCCAGCATCTTTCAGTTTTGGACAGTCTTGAGTCTTAGTGTTTTCTTAATTGTTCCTGATCGTTCTAACCAAGTCTCTTTCATCTCAGTGTGATAGTTTGGGTGAGATGGTTAAAACGTTGGCTCGATCGACTTTTCCAACTAGTTAACAATTACGAACACACACTTAAGCTGGTTTTGGAATAGATAAAGTAGGTTAGGTGAGGCCCAGACCTCAACATATTGAAAACCTGCAGATGGTGCTGTAAAGTCAGGTCTGTGTCAACAAATCAACAAATCTGAATTCCCATTTCTGAGAAGAAGAGTGGTTAAACATCCAGCAAACTACTAATGTTGTGTATTGTAATCTGAGTAAACTCCGAAAAAAGAACTGCATGTTTACAGCCGGTGTCTTCACAGTCAGTTTGAGCATACCTTATTGAAGAGGAAAGCTCTGCCTGTGGCTCCTGTGAACCGTGTGGAGATGAGCTCAGACCGATTCGTCAGGATGGTGTCGCAGTTGGCACAAGAGAAGAGGCGCGTCCCGCCGATGTGATCCAAAAAGATGCGACCCATATTCTGACCTCTGTAGGTACTGGTCTGTCAACACTACCTGGGAAAAAGGTTCACAGTTAATTACTGAAGGCTAAATAAAGCATCTACTACTATATTATAACCAGACTATAAACACTAGAGGCAGAAACACTTTATACAAAATGTTGGGGCTGAGCAACGTTTGCAAAGTTTGTAGCAAAGATACACAATATATTAAAACACAGTCATGGCTAGATCAATGGGTTCACTATTGCAATAGCAAAGGACTGTCTGGATGCAGTATTTGGTAGGACTTAATAAGTGCCAAATAATATACACTGCTCAAAAAAATAAAGGGAACACTTAAACAACACAATATAACTCCAAGTTAATCAAACTTCTGTGAAATCAAACTGTCCACTTAGGAAGCAACACTGATTGACAATTAATTTCACATGATGTTGTGTAAATAGAATAGACAACAGGGGGAAATCTTTGGTGATTAGCAAGAAACACTCAATAAAGGAGTGGTTCTGCAGGTGGGGACCACAGACCACATCTCAGTACCTATGCTTTCTGGTTGATGTTTTGGTCTCTTTTGAATGTTGGTGGTGCTTTCAAACTCGTGGTAGCATGAGACGGACTCTACAACCCACACAAGTGGCTCAGGTAGTGCAGCTCATCCAGGATGGCACATCAATGTGGCAAGAAGGTTTGCTGTGTCTGTCAGCGTAGTGTCCAGAGCTTGGAGGCGCTACCAGGAGACAGGCCAGTACACCAGGAGATGTGGAGGAGGCTGTAGGAGGGCAACAACCCAGCAGCAGGACCGCTACCTCCACCTTTGTGCAAGGAGGTACAGGAGGAGCACTGCCAGAGCCCTGCAAAATGACCTCCAGCAGGCCACAAATGTGCATATCTCTGCATAAACAGTTAGAAACCGACTCCATGAGGATGGCATGAGGGCCCGACGTCCACAAATGGGGATTGTGCTCACAGCCCAACACCGTGCAGGATGCTTGGCATTTGCCAGAGAACACCAGGATTAGCAAATTCGCCACTGGTGCCCTGTGCTCTTCACAGATGAAAGCAGGTTCACACTGAGCACGTGTGACAGACGTGACAAAGTCTGGAGACACCATGGAGAGAGATCTGCTGCCTGCAACATCCTTCAGCATGACCGGTTTGGCAGTGGGTCAGTAATGGTGTGGGGTGGCATTCCTTTGGAGGGCTGCATGGCCAGAAGTAGCCTGACTGCCATTAGGTACCGAGATGAGATCCTCAGACCCCTTGTGAGATCATATGCTGGTGCGGTTGTCCCTGGGTTCCTCCTAATGCAGGACAATGCTAGACCTCATGTGGCTGGAGTGTGTCACATCTGGGACATCATGTCTCGCTCCATCCACCAACGTCACGTTGCACCACAGACTGTCCAGGAGTTGGCGGATGCTTTAGTCCAGGTCTGGGAGGAGATCCCTCAGAAGACCATCCACCGTCTCATCAGGAGCATGACCAGGCGTTGTAGGGAGGTCATAGAGGCCACACATAATACTGAGCCTAATTTTGACTTGTTTTAAGGACATTACATCAAAGTTGGATCAGCTTGTAGTGCGTTTTTCCACTTTAATTTTGTGTGTGACTCCAAATCCAGGCCTTAATAAATTGGTTAATAAATTTGATTTCCATTGATGATTTTTGTGTGATTTTGTTGTCAGCACATTCAACTTTGTACAGAACAAAGTATTCAATGAGAATATTTCATTTATTCAGATCTAGGATGTGTTATTTGAGTTTCCCTTTATTTTTTTGAGCAGTGTATTTGACTTTTATTACCACACTTGGTGTATATTTGTAGTGGCTGAGATGCTAAAGCTCAGTGTGGGTGGTGAGAACATTGTGATGAAGGAAAATGAAACCAAGAGTCAGGAAAATGTGGGTCAATCCTAACCAATACTGTCATAGTCACCAACATCCAACAATAATATTGCAATTACATGTTTTCCTGATGTCGTACAGTCCGATTACATAGTGGAAAATAATATTTTTCTTACTCTAGGAAACTTTACAATTCTATTAATGGCAGTTAAAATCTGACCTTTTAAGCTTCGGTAGTATCGTCCCTGACCTTTTTAGGTACGACATGGAGGTGTCTGTCATAGGACATTTTATACCCACATGTGCCCACATCAGGGGCATTTTGCACTAGTTTGACAACCAACAATGTTAAGTAATTTTCTATGAGCTAATCATACTTTAATGTAAGTTATTATGGTTTAAAGCTCCAATAAATTATATCCACCAACAGGAAGTTGCCTAGAGTCATTTGGTCTGATGAGCAGTCCTATTCTGACTTTTTTATAATTTAAGATTTGACCAGTCCAAAGTGGGATTTACACCACAATCAATAGAAAATGCAATATCAATATTTTAAATCATAATGTTATTTACCTTCATAATTCATCAATAATAAGTAGCTTCCAGGAGAAAGAAACTTACACGCCATGATTAAACACAAAGGTATGAAATGGAGGGTGCGAACCAATGAAAGGATGAAACGACCCGAGTAGTAGGAGGACACAGACACCAATAAATAAACAAAAGGTGAACAGCTTTAAAATAGCGACACTAAAGTAAATTTGTTTTCCGTTTCTTAGTTTAGTTTTGCTTTCATGCTCTTTTCTGCATTTCTTTGGTCTTAGGTCACCTGCTCCACAGGGCGAGTTTATCAAGGATGTCTGAAAGAAGATGCTTTACTTGCTGTTGTAGATGTAAATATTTAGGGATACACTATTTCTTTTATTCTAGGTATGTATATTATTACATTATATGGTACTTAAATAAATAAATTCATATCATAATATTTTCATTAGACTACGTAGGAAAGATACTATTTGTATCTTTCCTACCTGGACATTCGGATTGAGAGGAACCCACATCAATGAGTGCCAGAGAAATAAATCCATATTAACTATTTTTTTATCCTATTACCTGGCTTTAACTTAATATTTGAGTTGGAACCAAATTTAAAACACCTAAGACAAAAGAGGTATGTGCAAAATGAATGAAAATAATTAAAAGGCGTACCTATTTTGGATTCTATTTGAAAAACCTCTAAAGGTTTAGATGATAAAAAAACATAACCCAATCTTCCAGACATTATTAGCGAATCACTTAGAGGTGAACCCATTATTTCATTCTTTTATCTCTAAATATCCCCTTTTCCTCCCTTTTTTTTTTTTTTTTTTTAAAGAATATTCTATTTAAAGATAAAGATTTCCTACATATAAATACAAATTATCAATAATATTTTAAGGTTGACCTATTTTGGATTTTTGGTGCAAAGCCTCAAGAAGAAAGTTAAAAAACCAGCCTTGTGGTCCTTACCATTCACTCTTTGTTGTATCATCAAGATCTCCATGTTCCCGACTAGCTTGGGCAGCTCAGACATTAATCATTCTCAGTAAAAATGCCTAAAATAAAGGGTTAGGGTTAGGGTTAGGTTAGGTTAACCCTAACCCTAACCACTGATTTGCAGAAGGTGTTTCGACTGACTGAGACAGTAGAGAAACGGGTCACTTGTTTTTCAGTGAGATGTGACGCCTAGTAGCTCAGAGGTTTTAAAAAAAATTAACTCGTTGAGAAAGTCAGTGGAAACAAACATCAGGCTAACCGCCGAGCTAACAGCGACAACAAGCTAGGAGCAGAATATACAACAACAATAACGTCAGCTTCACTCGACATAAAATCTTCGTACCTTTTAAAATCTGGTTTCAATCACGCAGAACTATTCGTCCCGCGATGGTGTCACCAATATTTCAACCGTACTTCGCAATTGTTTTGTTTCTGTCGTCGTCGTGGCTTTGTTTGTCTTTTTCAGCTGTTCCTGTCTTCGTTCCGCTCTCAGCCAGTATCAACATCCGGTTGGGACGAAGCGGCTGCTGCTGCTGCTGCGGCGGCGGCGGCGTGTTATTGCTTCAGTCCGCCGCCAGGGGTCGCCAGAAACAACAATAATCCCTCAATCGAAGTGACGTAATGATAAAAACATGTAAAAATATAAATCCAGAGTTCAGAACTGGCTCAAGATGAAATAGGGTCCTAAGCAGAATATTTATTTAAGCTAGCACATCAAAAAACACAAATATTGTTAGTGTTGTGCTGAACACCAACAAATAAATTGACCAATAAATTGATCACAGAAAACATTTTATTGACCCTCACATTAGTAACTTTCAATATTCTATCAAATAAAAAGCAGGTAAATACATTACAAGTTTATTTATCTAACTTGCTTTCTTAGTTTTGCTGTATTGTCCTGTGTGAAGACCTGAAGATCATGCATGGAGTAGAACGTTTGTTCATGTTAATTAGAAAGGCTTTTTTCTGATAATAATGACAATCTAAAAACACTGGAGTGATTATCAACAGCCCATCTAGGGGCAAGTCTCATAAAGTTTGCAGCAATCTAATCACCTCTCTAAACATTTCCAAAAATAAACCCCAGTGGGTTTTATGTGATTATAAAACCAGGGCTAAATAGATGCAGAATCAGCATGAATTATATAATTATCTGAGAGTGTACATTCAGAAAAGCAACAGCACAAGGAAGCCATAAAAAGACATTCAAATATTTTACCCTTGTGTTAATTTTTGTATATTTTAATAGATTACTTCCAACAGGGTAAATAGCCTGTACTTGTATGGCGCTTTATCAAGTCCCCAGAGAGCCCAAAGCGCTTTACACCACAATTAGTCATCCACCCATTCATACACACATTCACATATTGACAGTGGTGAGCTACACTGCCTCGGGCCGGCGCACAGAAGCAAGGCTGTCATACAATCGGCGCCACCGGGCCCCCTGACCACTATCAGCAGACAAGTTGGGTGAATTGTCTTGTCTTGAAAAACTAATTCATGCGTTCATCTTTAGTAGAATTGATTACTGCAACGGTGTCTTCACAGGCCTGCCATACAGCTGCAATTGATCCAGAACGCTGCTGCCCACGTCCTCACTAAAACTAAGAAAGTGGACCACATCACCCTGGTTCTAAAGTCCTTACACTGGCTCCCTGTAGCTCAGAGAATAGAGTTTAAAATACTTCTTAGTCTATAAATCACTGAATGGCTTAGCACCAAAATTCATTACAGACTTGTTGTCAGTGTATCAACCACCCAGACCTCTCAGGTCTTCTGATTCAAATCTGCTCTGCACACCCAGAACCAGAACCAAACATGGAGAAGCAGCTTTTAGTTCTTATGCTCCACTAATCTGGAATAAACTCCCAGAAAACTGTAAAAGCGCTGAAACCCTAAGTTGCTTTAAATCAAGATTAAAACCTTATTCATTTGGAGTGGCCTTTGACTGTGTTATATAAACATTATTATCTACGTTTTCAGTCCAACTTTCCTTTCATTTTCTTCTTCTATCATCTTATCATTATTTTTTATCTTTTTATTATCATCTTAAAAATTCATTTTTATTCTCTTTAATTATTTGTGTTCGTTAACTATTTAACTACCTTTATGCCACCACAATGTACACTGCTCAAAAAAATAAAGGAAACACTCAAATAACACATCATAGATCTGAATAAATGAAATATTCTCATTGAATACTTTGTTCTGTACAAAGTTGAATGTGCTGACAACAAAATCACACAAAAATCATCAATGGAAATCAAATGCATTAATCAATGGAGGCCTGGATTTGGAGTCACACACAAAATTAAGACCTGGACTAGAGCATCCGCCAACTCCTGGACAGTCTGTGGTGCAACGTGACGTTGGTGGATGGAGCGAGACATGATGTCCCAGATGTGCTCAATCGGATTCAGGTCTGGGGAACGGGCGGGCCAGTCCATAGCTTCAATGTCTTCATCTTGCAGGAACTGCTGACACATGAGGTCAAGCATTGTTCTGGATTAGGAGGAACCCAGGGCCAAGAAATGCCACCCCACACCATTACTGACCCACTGCTAAACCGGTCATGCTGAAGGATGTTGCAGGCAGCAGATCTCTCTCCATGGTGTCTCCAGACTCTGTCACGTCTGTCACATGTGCTCAGTGTGAACCTGCTTTCATCTGTGAAGAGCACAGGGCGCCAGTGGCGAATTTGCCAATCCTGGTGTTCTCTGGCAAATGCCAAGCGTCCTGCGTGGTGTTGGGCTGTGAGCACAACCCCCATTTGTGAACGTCGGGCCCTCATACCATCCTCATGGAGTCGGTTTCTAACCGTTTGGGCAGACACATGCACATTTGTGGCCTGGTGGAGGTCATTTTGCAGGGCTCTGGCAGTGCTCCTCCTGTACCTCCTTGCACAAAGGTGGAGGTAGTGGTCCTGCTGCTGGGTTGTTGCCCTGTTGCTGGGTTGTTGCCCTCCTACGGCCTCCTCCACGTCTCCTGGTAGCGCCTCCAAGCTCTGGACACTACGCTGACAGACACAGCAAACCTTCTTGCCACATTGATGTGCCATCCTGGATGAGCTGCACTACCTGAGCCACTTGTGTGGGTTGTAGAGTCCATCTCATGCTACCACGAGTGTGAAAGCACCACCAACATTCAAAAGTGACCAAAACATCAAGCATAGGTACTGAGATGTGGTCTGTGGTCCACACCTGCAGAACCACTCCTTTATTGAGTGTGTCTTGCTAATCACCAAAGATTTCCCCCTGTTGTCTATTCCATTTGCACAACATCATGTGAAATTGATTGTCAATCAGTGATGCTTCCTAAGTGGACAGTTTGATTTCACAGAAGTTTAATTTACTTGGAGATATATTGTGTTGTTTAAGAGTTCCCTTTATTTTTTTGAGCAGTGTACTTTTCCTATTATATCTCCTTTTTTTAACATACAGCACTTAGAATCATCTTGCTTTATATTTATTTATGCTATATAAATAGCCTTCTCTTGCAATGACAGAAACAACCAGTGCAGGGGTTTGAACCAGCAACCCACTGGTTTCAGAACAAACCTTTGCCACCTGAGCCACAGATGTTCCAACAGGTAATGATTTTTTAACCTGACAAACTTATTCAGGTGGAGGTTGACTGAGGTCAAGTAAGTCTCCAACATACTTTTCCAGTGTTTCCCTGTGTTTAGCTCCATCTAAGTTTCCATCAGTACAGCTTTACTGTCCCCCCCCCCACAGCATAATCCTGCCACCAACCTTTTCAATGGAGTGTTTAGGTTAATGAACGTTAGTTTTCTGTCACACACAGCATTTTGCATGTAGGCTGAAAAATGTACATTTAATTTCACTTTAACCCAAATAAAGTTGGTGCTTATATTGTGACAAAATGTGGAAAAATGTAAAGGTTGCGAATACTTTTACAAAGCACTGTATCCTGCTTCTTAAAACAGTCTATATATAGGATTCAAGATCATTGTGATAATCATAATTGTAATACATCTATTCAAGCTTACAAATTGTCCCGTTTTATTTCCCATCATTTCCTTGTTGTTAAAAAACATTGCCCTCTTGAGAGTCCTTGCCATCTCCGCACCCTCCCAGGTGGAGAGTACTTTAACAGTGAGTGAAAGCTCACAGTCATTCTTCGTCTGAAGCAAAGCAAGAGAAAAAAACAGCACACACAAACAGCTCTCGTTGTGCACGACATCTCTCTGCATCATGACCAGGCCCGCCTTCCTGATTCTGCCAGTCCTTCTTGGATTCTGCTATACATTCACAGGTAAAGAACCTAGTTTTCCTAACAAAGTAGAGCACTAAATGTGTGCAAAAAAGCTAGCACTATAAATGCACAGCAACACAGGTATGTCATGAGATCAGAGAGATATGGTAACTAAATAGCCAACCTGCTCTTTACAAGCTCTTTCGGTGGGGACTTTCACTTTGTTTGCTGATGTACATCAGCACATAGACTACTGTCTGAGTTATACTTTTACATCCGTCGTTACAGCTGTAACAGTTTGGTATACATTTACAGCATTTTTCTTATTTAGAACGTTCAGCTTATAAAAGCGTGTCATTATGAATTACAAAAGGATTTAATATCATCTTTGTTTTTTTTTGATAATGTGCCAACATTTGAACTGCTATTTTCCCCCAATAAAGAAATAATCTCTGCCCTTTGTCATATGTAGTTAGTGCTGGTGTTAATTTACAAGAAAATGGATCTCCAACACATAAATCAAAGAAGGTACCATAACTTATCACCTTCAATATAAGATACATGTATCACTTTGTCTGTTCAGGCACTCCATAAAATGTGTTGCTCCAATGCCACAAATGTTTAATCTTATTGCTTTTTGTGCTGCAGACAGAAAGATTCGTGCCGGCACTCTGCACAGCAGTACCTGCCCCTTTGTCCTCATCCCCATCAGGTAATATACTGCAGTCATCAACAAGGAGGTTGAAATGTTGTCAGTCTGAGAGATTCATTTGTTCAGAAATTAACATCAGCCTCATGATAAAGTTGTGACATTTCTGGTATTTGTTTTTCCTCATTATCAGTTCATGCTCTCACACCAGCTGATATTACAGCACTTCACACACTGGGGATGCCTCTGTCCGAAAGGTACAAAGTCTGCAGTAACACACATACAGACTTGAAGCGGTAGCAAATATACTTTACTCTGATTAAACTATTTAATCCTTAAAGATATGGGCTTTTTACTGTTATCAAAGAATGCTAAAGATTTTAAATATTTATGGTTTCAAAACCTCTAAAAAAAAACAAATCTGATTGACTGTATGTAATTTAGGTAAATAACTGCACACAACAGTGTGACATAAATGTAGCAGCAACAAGTCTGTGCCTCAAAAAGGGAGGCAAGACTAATGTTGCTTTGCACTTCTGGTCAGCTGGCTGTAAGATGGCTGCACAGTGGTCCCTCACTTAAAAGAAAGACAATTTTGGCTGTTCAGAAATGTTTTATAATAGTAAAAAGTCCCAGATAATCATGGCGTGTAAATTAATGTACCACAACCCATTACTACTACTATGGAGAATATGTTTTAAAACCTCCGTTGGCAAGCAGCATGTTTGTTAAGCGGCAGACTGCAAGGCTGGTAACCTGAGCAGATAGCCCAGCTAATTAACCAGCTAATTTCAGCTTGTTATGTTTGTGTGTCATTTTAAAGAACAAAAAAAACAAGGTATAATGTTTTGCCCAGTAAGCTTGTTTACTTGAAAAATATTCCTAAATTTAAGACCTTTTTACTCTATATTTTGCTTTAGTTTATGTATTAAAATAAAAATAGCAATAAATAACATTGTGACTTTATTAATCAACATTATGAATTATTGTCTTAAGTTAAATCAATAAAAGCATGTTTTATATTTGTGTTTTAAAAGCATTGTGAGACTGGGGTAATTATGCCTTACGTCATTTCACTACTAATCTCATTTTAGTCCATGCCAAGTCCGTTTTAATGAAACCTTGAATATGTTTTTAGTTTTTTTATATATCATGCCTTGTTTTTACTTATTAGGAATGAAGCTTCCAGAGTTGTCAGTAGACTAAGAGGTAAGATTAAACTCGAGTGGATATAAATTGAAACCAGGCTCTTTGCCTAGACACTATTTGGATTATGTATTAGAACGTATTTTATTTAAGATTGGTGGAAAGTTCACATCAAGTGCAGATACTATCACAGCAATGATCTGATTAGGATGCACTTTGAAAAAAAAGCTATTGCTTCAATAACCATGCAGTGAATAGAACTTATCTGTCAGGATATGATAGCCGGCCATAAACACAGAAAACTGACCTTCAGGCCACATAACAATGAACATGACTAGGATTGAAACTTCCCTGTGTCATGACATCTTGTAATGTGCTCAATCTGCTGTGTCACACCAACATTTTATTTAATGTGGGCTCTGTGTTTGTACAGAGTTGTTGACAATGTTTAATCCTGAGGTGGTCACTCAGCACAGGGATCAAACCTACTTGCACCACAGGTAACAAACATAACTCAACCATTTAAATTCCACAATGCACACATTGCATTATTCCTCATGTGTGGAGGTATTGTGTTGCAGGAGTTTAATGCAGGAGGCTGAGGACCTGTCCTTCTCCCTTTCCAATCAGGTATAGTCTATTCATACCAGTTTACATGAGTTTTAAACATTTAATTTCATTCTATTAAATTTAAAACCCACTGGCTTTATGTCCTAGGAGGTGACAGGGTGGCAGATGGTGCTGTTGTTCGTCCCTGCAGATTTAACATGTGCCTGTTCACCAGATGTGAGGTTTCTTGTTTCAAATCTAAAAATTTTTTTATATCTTTTAACCTTTAAGATTGTGTTCCTGAAGGAGGTCTTTCTTTTTCTGCATTACAGGTTGTTGCCAATGTTAAAACCACAGTGCAGGAAGTAGATGCAGCTTTAAGGATGCTGCAGAAGCAGGTGTGATATTGATGTTCCAGATAACTTTGTCTTCAACCAACAGAACAGTGAGAAAGTCAGTAACAATAACTGTAAAATTATTATGCTGGTAATGTATTTTCAGTTGCGTCACACTTTAGTTCATGTGGTTGTCTGGAGTGGACATCATCAGGAAGATAAGTGAGTGTTTGAGGAAAAATATTGATTCTTTGCTGATATACATGGGTGCAGCATGTTGGTAATATACGTGGCCTTACAAAACTTACAAAACTTGGGGGATTTTATGTGATAGAGCAACACAAAGAAGTACACAATTATGAGGTGGAAGGAGAATGCTGCATGCTTTTCAACATTTTTTACACATAAAAATCAGAAAATGGTGGCATCCATTTGCATTTAGACCCCTTTTCTCTAAAACCCCAATACAAGCAGAGGATGCTCTTGTTAAATGACAACATAGGTTTACCTTTTTTTTCCAACATTTAAAATACAAATTGCAGCAGAAAACTAACTTTGCACATCACGCTGATCATACCATCCTCCCCATTGAATAATGGTGGTGGCAGCATCATACTGCGGGGTTGCTTTTCTTCAGCAGGAAGAGGAAAACTGATGAGAGTTAATAGAAAGAATGATGGAGCTAAAAATACTAAATTCTTGTAGAAACTGAGTAGAATATAAATGTACACAAATCTCTTCAGATTTCTTTGTGTAAAACATTTTGAAAACCATGCATGATTTTTCTTTCACATCACAATATGTGTTACTATGTGTTGATCTATCACACAAATCCTATAAAAATGCATTGAAGACTTCAAGATGTGCGAAGATTTTTAAAATGTACTGTCAGCCCTTGGTCCTTAAAGGTTAAAGTTGAATGTTTCCTGTTTTTGTTTTGTAGCAGGTGTACATGTGCAAGAGCAGGTATAAACCCAGGTCTCCATAAAGCATTCCTACTGAAAGCACTGCAGGTATAGCATTATTTTGCACTTTTGTATCAATGTTTCATTGCTATTTTCATGCTTGTGTGTTTGACCGGCTTTCAGGACTCTCTAAGTGAGCTTTTGAAAAATCCAGCACGGTACAGCACAGGTGAAGACTTCACTGTTGTACTGCAGTCTTCTCCAGTTATTCTTGAATCCTACTCAGATTCTGTAAGTGAATAGAAACTCACACTAACTGTGTTATAATCAACAACTGGAAGCTGTAAATCATATATATATATATATATATCCTGTAACATTGCATAAACACTGTTGACTAATGTGTAACTTATACGTTTATATGTTTTTGAAGGAAATGACTGACTTCCATCTTAATGAATTGACTCTTCAGCTATGGAAAGATCTGGTAAGTTCTCATAAATGAACGACAGACATGCAGTTTAAAGAACAGTGTGTGCAATCAAGTTTGTTATGTGACAAAGCAACGTGCTGTGCAAGACTAAATAATGATTAGAGTTTCTCGGACTGATTAGATAAGATATTTTAAGATCAACCTTGTGAGATTAAACTCATACTCCTGTAACTCTAGATGCTCAGGTAAACAGAACATTTCTGTAATCGCTTCGGTTAAATAGACAATTTTCACAAAGAAGGATCCCCAAAGTTTAAATAATCATAGATTTCTTCCATCAGCTCCAGCCATCAACAGACCAAACCAGAATGAATGATCTTATCACCATTCCGTGTCCTACAGAGGTGAGGTATACCACCACATCCAAATAATAAATCTCTGTAACTCCCATTTGACCTACCTTTCTTCTAATTTCTAAGACTAAAACTGTTGAACACATTTCAATTTTCCCAGGAAAAGCCTTTCCTTCGAACACACATAAACTCCCCCGTTGAAAGAGAGCATGAGGAGGTTGTTAGTAAAGCCTCAGCACCAATAGACCCTGTAAGTGGTTTTTTTTTTTTGACAAGACCCAAACCAGACTGGAGATAAGTAGAGATTCTGTGTCACAATAATGAGGGATACTCCCTGTTGTCAGGTTATGGGTACTGAAGTGCTTTGCACAGATCGCAATCCATCTCCTACCACACCCTCATCAGGTAAAGGAATTTTTTTCTGTCATAAACTCTGGAAAACTGTTCATTTTAAGTCAGCTAAATTGAGCTGTTATTTTCTGTGCAGTTCACAAAGTCAGACCTGGGGATATCAAGGTGGTAGCAGCTCTGGGAGACTCTTTGACTGTAAGCGTTTTTCCTCTTTTTTACATTTCAGCGACTAGATTAGCTGCACAAAATATCGAATTGCAATCTTCATTGCAAAAACAGTGTGTGCAATATCCTAATAACAAAGGACTGCTTGGATGTAGTGTTTGGTAAGATATGCTACATCTGGACTCTTGGATAGAACTGCACTGTCCTTTATGCCACCAATTAATCTAGATCTAAGTGATCAAGATCAGAAAGCTCAGGAAGGGAGGTGGGGCGATTGTGATAATGGAAGAGGGAGGATTGAAGAAACTGTAGGTGAATACTAATCCATATCATGACTTCAATATTCAGGAATATAATTTTAATGTCATATTATACTAAGATTGTGTAAGCCTATTGACAGCTTTTATTTGTTATGTTTTTTTAACTTCAGTCGAGGCAAATATTTGAATGAGAGTGCTCAAATGTGCATGTTGAGATAGGGTCGGTAGGATGGGAGATTTGCATATTTCATCATAATACGTAAAAGTGATGTGTAGCTTATTTGCACAACACCCAAAACAGATTTATTTATATCCACTTTATTTCCATTGGTTATTGCTGTTACACATCTTATATTTGTGCAGGCAGCCAATGGTGTTGGTGCAAAAGAAGACAACCTCTTGTTGGTGACTTATCAATATCGAGGACTGTCATGGAGGTAACTTCTTTATTTTGTGATATTATTATTATTATTATAAGGTAAGATTTAAGTAAACTAGGGCCTGTTTTTGCAATTTTCAGCATTGGCGGAGATGAAAACATAACTACTGTGACAACTTTACCAAGTATGTTGGTTTCCTATATTTTATATTTAAATATTTAATAGACATATGATTACTTGATTGAGTTTCAGCAAATAAAAGGTGCCTCTAAATGGCCAGGTTCAATTTCAATTCAAGTCAGTTTTATTTATATAGCGCCAATTCACAACACATGTTGTCTCAAGGCACTTCACAACAGTCAGGTTCATACATTCCAATTAATCCTAACAATTGAACAGGTCAGTCGGATTCAGTTATTTATTCAAATTGGATAAAAAGTTTTTCTGTTTAAGGAAACCCAGCAGATTGCATCCAGTCAGTGACTTGCAGCATTCACTCCTCCCGGATGAGCATCTAGAGACAGTGGACAGTCACTGGCGTTGACTTTGCAGCAATCCCTCATACTGAGCATGCATGTAGCGACAGTGGAGAGGAAAAACTCCCTTTTAACAGGAAGAAACCTCCAGCAGAACCAGGCTCAGTGTGAGCGGCCATCTGCCACGACTGACTGGGGGTTTGAGAGAACAGAGCAGAGATACAAAAAGAACACAGAAGCACTGATCCAGGAGTACTTTCTATGGGAAGGAAAAGTAAATGTTAATGGATGTAGGTCCTTTAGTCGTTTCACCTAGAAAGAAAGAACAGATAAACTCTGAGCCAGTTTTCAAGGTTAGAGTCTGAAAGAGAGCACATAGAGTTAGTCACAGTAAAAGCTCAGTCAATTTCCATGTCTAGGAGAGAGAAAAGGTTAAACACTAAAAGACAGGGCCGTGTGGATCATCTGTAGAAGGTGAGCATTAAGTTGTTGCCAGCAGAAGCTCGGACGATTCCCCTCTCCAGAAAGGTGTCACAGGCAGACACAGAGTCAGGCCAGGTGTAGCTTCTAGGAAGAGAAAAGAGAGAACAAAGTTAAAAGCTGAAATAACAGCAAACAATGCAACATTGGAGAGTAGTGTGAGAATGTAGCGAAGAGGGTGAAAGTGGTCATTATGTCCTCTAGCAGCCTAAACCTATAGCAGCATAACTACACAGATAGTTTCAGTTCAGATTATTTAGTTAAACGGTGCTTATTTACAACAATGTCGTCTCAAGGAACCCCACAAAGGGTCCCTCTGATGGTGCAGCACTTACAACACAAACCACTTGTTCTCAGCCAAAATAGAGCATTCCCTCTTTCATGGAGCAGCCTTTTACACCAAATAATAAAGTTGGCATACTGTCATCAATACAGTGCATTGAAAGCTGTTTGTGCCCTTTGAAATTTCAGATAAAGATAACCGGAGCAAATAATGAAACTCAAATGATGATTTCATTAATTAAGGCGGAAAAAAAGCCAAAAATCAGCCTGACCCTATGAGAAACAAATTTGTCCCAAAAACCTAATAATGAATGGTTGTCCCTTGTTTAGCAGAAAGAAAAGCCATTCCTATAAGATTTTGAGTAGCCCACTCCAGAACACCCAGAGTCACTTAGAAGTGGATATGTTGGTGTGCTTTGGACCGTTGTCCTGCTGCACGGCGCAAATGTGCTTGAGCTAAAGGTCTATGCATACTCTAGACAAACAAGGAAACATGTTCTCTACTCCTGGACTGCAAGAACAAAATAACACCATTCTGTTCTTGCAGTCCTGGTTTGGGGGTTCTTGCAGGTTTTTCTTGAGACCTTGACCGCTTTTATATACAAATACATATTAAATACAAACACAGCAAATCGTCCAAGTGCTGAAGCAGCAAAGCAGCACCATGTTGGACTTATTAAAATAGTCTTGTTTTGAAGTTGACAAATGAGTTATGTCACATGAAATGGAATGCACACGTTTCAAAAATGCTCAATTTTTGTCTCATCAGTCAACAGAATATTTTCCCAGAAGTCTTTGGGAAGTCACATTTATGGGAACTGTCCCACGGATGCCATTTTTACCCAGTCTTTTTATTTATTGTTGAATCATGAACCCTGACCTTAACTGAAGCAAGTAAGGTTTGCATTTTTTTAAATGTTGTTCTGGGATTTTGTGACCTCTTGGATTAGTCTTTAATGTATCCTTGAGGTCATTTTGGTTCGACCAGCCACTTCTGGGAAGGTTTACCGTTGTTCCATGTTTTCTCCTTTTGTGGATAATGGCTCTCAGTGTGGTTGACTGGTGTCCCAGAGCCTTAAAAATTGTTTTGTAATCCTTTCCTGACAGAAACATGACAGTGGTTTTGTTTATAATCTCTTCTTGGATTTTTTTAGATTAGGGCATGAAGTGTTACTATTTAGGTATGTTATCCTACTTCATGTTGTCAGACAGATTCTTGTGAAGGGATTTATTGATTCTATTGGTCTGGCAGTAATCAGGCCTAGGTGTGACTAGTGAAACTGAACCAAAATATTTTTTGGGTTACCACAGTTAATACATTATTTAACAAGGATGCAATTATATTTTACTCAAGTTCTGGTTGTTTTTGGATAGCTTTTTTTACTTACTGAATGAAATCATCATTTGAAAACAATTTTTAAAATATACTTACTTAAGCTATCTTTGTCTGATATAAAATTAGTTTGATGAGTTGAAACATTAACTTGTGCATAAAAAATGTGACATCAGAGGAAATCTCAAGGGGGCAAATTGTTTCTCACGCACTGTAAATAAAACTCACCTCAGAATGGCATCTTATGTTGCTTTCTGACATTTATGGTGCCTTGATGGACGACCACAGCACGCACACCA
Organism: Girardinichthys multiradiatus; assembly: GCF_021462225.1. Taxonomy (NCBI): domain Eukaryota; kingdom Metazoa; phylum Chordata; class Actinopteri; order Cyprinodontiformes; family Goodeidae; genus Girardinichthys; species Girardinichthys multiradiatus. The sequence goes on from NC_061811.1 coordinate 24,131,285, forward strand.
ATGACAAGTGCAGTAATGTAACCTGATAACATTACAGATGTTTGCCTTTGAACTTTTGCTGATAAACTGGATGGTAGTTAATTATTTCATAATATGTTACATAAATTAAAAGCATACATGCTGCTTTATATTAGGCAAATCTGTTTAGTTCAAACCAAATGAATGCTGCCTCCTTCCATGACCCAGAGCTTCAGTTTACTTTGTGTCTTTTTTTTTCAAAGGCACATGAGGGCCTGAAGTCCAAACCAATATGAAGTTAATATTTTGCTTTCTGTGTCTGGCACTGAAAGCATTGATTGATTCAATTATTATTTTGATACTATTATATAGGATAACATTGTCGTGATACATTTTTTTCTTTTGTTTTTTTTTTAAATAGACATAAATATTGCAATATACTTATTTTCAAAGTTTTCGCTGCTGGTACCGCAAAACATGAGCAGATGTGTTTCTTAAAAATTAAAGCTTCAATTTGAAAGCATGTTATATGTTAATTTGTACTTTAAATACTGAACCCTCCACATTTATTGGTAACTATAGTAAACGTGTGTACAAAGCATTCGGATATTTGTTTTTTATATTTTTATTGCTTAAGCATAATCTGACAATAAAAAATGTAGCAAATACTTTTCTCAAACTGAAGTAGTTCTGGCTAATTTCATCTGGCCACTCTAAAATAGTATGAGAGTTTGCTCCTGGATTATCAGGGATTTATTTTAAAGCTTTACGGACATCTTTCCTGGAGTGTCAATACATGTTGATAGAGCTGTATATGGTTTAAAGGATTTGTTAATCTTTGCATTTTGGTTAAACTAAAAAGCAAATTCGTAAAATTACCCCAATATTTCCATGAATGGTACAGACGGTTAATAATACATATAATAAAATTGCAGTTTGCATTAAAATCTTGTTTATCAGTAGCTATAAACAGCAGTATTGTATTTTTTAACCCTTTCCTATGATTCTTTGCAGACATCCTGAAAGAGTTCAACCCTTCTGTGACTGGATTCTCAACGGGCATCGGGAACAATGACAGTCCAGGAGCTTTTCTAAATCAGGCTGTACCCGGAGCGCAGAGTGTGTAAGTCCACTTTTGTATTTGCCAATTAAATATAAGTGTGTGGTAATTTCATCACATTTTTCTATAGAATTCTGTCTCCTGTTACAGTGACATGGTACAGCAAGTGCGCACTCTAGTGGCCAAAATGACAAATGACTCGGTAAGGAACGTGCTTTCGTCGTCTTCAAGTTTCATTGTGTTATTTTGCTCTCATATAACAGCGGAACATTTATCTATTATCTTCTTCAGCGCATCGATTTCAACAACGACTGGAAAGTGATCACCATGTTCATTGGTGGCAATGACATTTGTGCCTACTGCACAGACAGCGTAAGTGCTTTCTCCCCACATAATTTAAGAGTTATGCCCTATTTTGTAATCTTTATACCTAAATATTTTTGAGGTGGAAACAAGTGTACCTTAATGTAAAGTTTCATAATGAATGGCTTACATTAGAATCTATATCTGTTCGCTTTCATTATTTCACATTGAAAGGCATGCTAATTCAATTCTTATGATTTCCTGACAAAGTGACAAAATCTCATCCTTATGGAAGCAGACAAATGTTTGAACTAAATATTTCCTATGAAATTAATTTAAAAAGTAATTTATTTTTTCTTCAGGTCGTCTTTTCGGCTAGAAATGTGGTCCTTCGAATCCGTGAAGCCCTGGACATACTACACAGAGAAGTATGTTCCTGTCATCGTGCATCATTCTAACAAAAGTGCTTTAATGTGTCTAAGTCAATATACCAATTACAGACTCTACTAAAAGTTTATTTTTTTATCTTTCAGGTGCCTCGTGCAATTGTTAACATGGTAGAGGTGTTCAACATCATACCACTGCGTGAATTGCACATGGATAAATCGTTGGGTTGTCCCACCTGGATGGTCAAGTTAGTAATTTAAGGCAAATAGTTTTACCTAGGAGCCTGTGACATGTTGTTATTAACAGTCCTCATGTTCATGTTTCAGCATTATTTGCCCCTGTGTACTGAAACCCATCAACGGATCATATGAACTGCAGAAGCTCAGTGACTTCAACAGAGCATATCAGGTGCAAATCAGATGAATATTTTTTGTTAGCCATTTTTATGTTTGGGCGTCATTTCTTGCTTTCTGTTTTAGGAGCAACAACATTCTGTCCCAAGAAGAATAGTAACAAATTAAAAAGCTTTTATCCGGTGTATAGTTGGGGTATAATAGTAAATAACTCATCAATGCATAGAGGCTCAAATGGCTATTTGACCACTCTTCCTATTAGTAACAGTTGAGCTCCTATTAGTTAGCTGGTTTTCTGGGACTGATATGGCTTTTAAGCGTAGTTGGTAGATTTTCAACAGAGTTGAGGTTGTTGCCATTCCAGAAGCTTTATGTTTGCCTGTTTTATCATTCCAAAAGCAGATTTGTTGTTTGTTTGGGATCATTTGCTTGTTGGAATATCCACCTCCACTTTGTGTAAGCCACCATTAATACTGGCAGTGAAACAGACCATGCTGCCATGCTTGATAGTTGGAACATGATCTTCGGCTTTAAAAGCTTTGCGTCTTCTTCAAACACATTTCATGTCATTGTGGCCAAATAGTTGAATCTTTATTATGTTTGACCATAAAATCTTTCTCCCAATGACTTTTGGCTTGTCGAAATGGAAAACTACAAATTTAAGTCTTGGTTTCAGTGCAGATCTCTATTTAAATGACTTCAAAGGAAATCCAAAAATATAATACAGAGCAGATTTCTGCATTTTGTACCTTCTAAAAAATAAGTGTGGGAGAAAAAGTAACCCTTTCACACATGTTCTGCTTGATGTCAAATGATAAATAACAGAAGTCTTGCATAATTCCACTTTTAAAAGTTGAAAAGGAAAATGCAATTGTCAACATTTCTTTCTAAAACTGTCAAGTTAAAATTAGTTTTTTAAAATCTCAATAGATTTACATTATTTTATGCTTGTACTGAATCATATTTGCACTATTAATCTGGTGCTGCAAATGGTTTTTGTACATCAATATATTGCTAGTTGAGAAATTTGCTTTTTTTTTAACTTGTTTATCTGTATTGCATATTGTCCCATAATGCTAAGGGGAATTGTGTGTTTAGTTTATGGCATTTTTAAATAATAAATGTTACTATTGTTCTTTCAGTTTGTATTGAAACGTCTAATCTTATATTCTTTAAAGTGTATCATGATAATTATGAAAACCTATTAAAAAAGAAAAAAAATATTTGAATTTGAAAATATTGTGACATGTTTTCTGTCCATATCGTCCAGCTGTAAATCTCTTCATGCTGTCTCTTTTTTATCTGCAGCACGGTATGAGAAAGCTGATTGACTCTGGACGTTATGACACACATGACAGCTTCACTGTGGTACTGCAGCCCTTCTTTAGAGAGGTTCTCGTTCCCAGGTTAGAGGTAAGAATTGGCTGATTTGAACCATCGGTTTCCTATTAAAGCTTTTTCTTTCTATATTTTATTTTTTATTAATTTTTATCCTTTTTCTTTCTATATCAGGATGGTCGGCCTGATCGCTCTTATTTCTCACCTGACTGTTTTCACCTCAGCCAGAAAGCTCACACCATTATGGCTCGGTCGCTTTGGAACAACATGGTAGAGTTCACTCCATGGCATGTCTCAAATGTGTTTTTGTTCCTTTTTAATCAAAAATTATTGTATGGCTCTCACAACAGTTGGAACCAGTCGGCAACAAGACCTACACACAAGACTTCCTAGCTGAAATCGATCTGAAGTGTCCATCAGAGGTAACTAATTTTCATAAATGTTATCTAATATATTATTCCAAACATTTGCATGTATTAATTTTTATTTTGGTTATTTATCTCCAAGAGCAACCCATTCATTCATACAGCGGTCAATAGCAACTATACCTTTCCAGGCCTTCCACCAACTTCCCCTCCCAATACTGTAAGCCATGTTTTCCCAAATTCACAACAGTAAATATGTATTCAGTAAACCTCATGCAAAAATATATAAATATTTGTAATTTTGTAGAACTGGGGCAGCGACTTTTCCTGCACTCATACGGCTCCATCAAACTCTGTGCCCACTTCAGGTAGGCATCCTAGTGACAATTAAGTTAAATACTGCAATGGAGACATAAGAATGCACTGATATCTGGCCTTTGTTAGCTCACAGAGTACGTCCAGCAGACATTAAGGTGGTGGGGGCTCTTGGAGACTCTCTAACGGTAGGTTAATGCTGTTATGGAGGTTTGATTTAGTTTTAGATATCCTGAATATAACCAGAAAGGCCTGGTTTAACAACCATCCTTGTTTTAGTCAGCACTACTTTACGATTTCTGTCTTCTTGCTAATGTTTTCTACACCGTTTCAGCAAAGGTGTCAGATTATTGTTATAGGTGACTACTAGAGCTTGAATTAGAACTTGAGTTGGTATTCCTACGCTGTCTTGCAAAGTCTGGAAAAGTATGGCATTTGCTTTTAGTGTTTTCCATGTCTAAAAATCGTGAATATGATACAATTGGCATTTTCAAACTATATTAAAATCCATTTCCAAAAAAGAAAATGGAATTATAAAACTAAAGTGCCTGACCAATCATGTTTGCCTTTTATATTGATTATATCTCAAAATTTTTAAAACTGGTTGCAGTACTGCAGATGTAACCATGTGTAAAAGGTAGAATACTTTTTATGGCATAAACGCTTGTTCAGGAGGAACAACTGCAAAGTCAGTCGCTTAATGCAATTGGTTAGGCTTCCCTAGATAAAAAACGTACCAATCGCAACTGCAGTTTAACTAGGATCAAATTTAAGTGTGTGTAATTGAACTCATTGTGATTGGGTTGATATTATTGTATATTTCTGTGCATAAATTGCATCTGTTGGTCTTGTAAAGTTTACTGGTATGATCTCTTTGTGAGTTGGTGCTGTAAAAATAAACTGAGTTGAACTGAATAAATAGTTCAACTCAGTTGGGATATTATTTAGTGTTAGATAATAAAAAAGTTTGATCATTGTAGAAACAAAAACAAATCAGCTGTTAATTGATGGGTTGGATTGTATTTTAATGCAATCAACCAACACAAAGTTGTGCATAACTGTGAAGTGGATAATAAAGGATACAAGTTTTGACTTACTTTTTCCAAAATAAAAATCTGAAAAACTTGGGGTGCATTTGTACTCCTAGATAAATTCCATTGCACTCAGCGATAAACATAGGTGTTCTGTGGAGGGCTCAAATGATTGTTAGAGAACATTAGTGAACAAACAGCATCATGGATAGGATTAGGTTATAAAGCCAGAGCGCTGTTCAATAGTTCATGGAACATATAGTCTGTAACTCTGGAGGAGCTACAGAGGCCTGCAGCTCAGGTGGGCGAATCTGTTAACAGGACTACTCTCATTTGTACACTCCACAAATTTGTCCATTATGGATGAGTGGCAAGAAGAAAGACATTGTTCAAAGAAAGCCATGAGAAGTCCTATCTACAGTTTCCCACAACCCATTTAGGAGCACAGCAAACATGTTGAAGAAGGTGATCTAACCACAATTAACCCTTCTGGCTTGCATCGGAGAAAACTAACACTGTAGATCACTCTGAACACACTAACCCTACTGTGAAATGTGGTGGTGGTAGCATCATGCAGAGGCAATGCTTTTTTTCACAGGGAACGGAAGGTTGGTCTGACCTGACATGGAAATGAATGGGGTTAAATACAGGGAAATCTTGGAAGAAAACCTGTTGAAAGCTGCAAAGAACAAGAGACTGAGGCTGGGGTTCACCTTACTTTAGAATATTGACCTTAAACATACAACCAGAGCTGCAATGGAATAGTTTAGATTAAGCATATTAATGGGTTAGAATGGACCAGTCAAAGTCTGACATGAACATATGCTTTCCACCAAGTTTGAAAACTCTGCATCCTTTTCCTTCTATGTGTCAACTATGCACTACTTTATGTTGGTTTACCAAATAAAATCCTAGTAAAACCACACTGAACTTCAACATAACAAAATGTGGAACGGTTCAATGGGCACGAGTCATTTGCAAGCCACTACAAATCTGTTCACATGGAAACTAAGAGAACAATATGAGTTTATTGTATCTGAGGATGGGAAAGAAACATTTTAAGTTGTGAACGTAACTAGTTTTTCATGCATTTTAGGCTGCATTTGGTGCAAGGGCAACAAACTTGGTGCAACTGGCCACAGAATACAGGGGGGTGTCATGGAGGTGAGACTCAGCAGAAACACGTTCTATATAAATCCATGTAACACTGCATGCATTTAATTCATTTCATGTCTCTCTTCATCTAGTATCGGAGGGGATGACACTCTTGAGACTGTCACAACATTGCCTAGTGAGCCTCGAGATTTCTTTATGTTGTGTATTTGCACAGTAGCCCCACTAGAGGACAGACCTAGTCCAAATAAAGCTAAAATTCTCTCTACTGTGCCATAAAGAATATATTTTGTTAACTTTTTACATCAGATGTCCTCAAGAAGTTCAATCCTGGTATCAAAGGGGCTTCAAAGGGGACTGGAAAAGAGCAGACTGGCTTCAACATGGCTGTGTCTGGAGCTAAAATAGAGTAAGCTCCAACACTTTCCAGTTGCCTATTCTGTGCAATGCTGGAAGCATTTTATGAACACATAAAAATAGCCACCTGATAATAAATATGATTATGTACAGAGGGATTCCAGAGCAGGTCAGACATCTGATTGATGCCATGAAAAATGATGCTGTGAGTTTAAAACTGATTTTAAAGCATTGTTTTGTTATTTGGTTTGTTGCAGTGCATCATATTTGAATCTAATCTTTGCTCCATCTGTCTCTCTCTCTGAATCTTTAATTGGATGGAGCTAGACGGTGGATTTTCAGAATGACTGGAAACTTGTGACCCTCTTCATTGGAGGCAACGACCTTTGTCAGTACTGCAACGATAGAGTGAGTCTCTTAAAGAGTTGCCTCTAAAATGCACTGAATCTGTTGTGAAACCTCTCTGGGTGTTATGTGGCGCTGCCTCATGATATCACTCCCCAAATGGATCTAAGCTCCAGAGCATAATGAAGCTTTGTGAGGGGCTCTCCTCTAATAGCCTTATTGTGTCAGAGTGAGATGAGAGCAGGCATGGTTTCTTTTCAATGGGGACATTCTGTTACCTTACCCCTCCAACACAGATCTCCCGCCTCCTACATCTATCCCAGCCTCGGTCTGCATTAAAGAAGCACAGAGGGGGACAAAGACGGGTCTTGTTGCCTAAGAGGCATAAACAACTCAGAAGACCTTCGTCATCTGGTTTCTGTGATTCACCTTGGGCTTTATAGACTCAATGGTCTTTCTTTCAATGTCTCTCTTTTGAAGCAGGACATCTGAAAAGTAACATCAATTTATGATTAGCTCTAAGACTGGGGTACTTCCAGCTTGGTGTTAGCAGTTGCTGGTGTGCTCTTACTGGTTGCATGCCTATTCTGGCTGAATAAATTCAGAATAGACCAGTTCACTAAGCAGCCTTTTTCTGGCCATGGCAGAGATTCTAAATAGCAGTGGTATGAGAAGGTGTTCCCTGCCTGCTGTTAAGAATAGGGAGATCAAGGTGTGTTTGCTGCCCATCACACAGCACCCATGTGGGGGGATGTGCAAATTATTCTGTAATTTCTTAGTTTCTCTTAGCTTGTGTGGCTGGATGTTACCTTACATTTTTACAGACTGACCCTTTCTGTGGATGTTTGTATAATAGAAGCAGCCACAAAGGGAAGAAAATAGTTGTAGGTGTGGAGGACGGCATAAGGAGGGCCTCATCCAGGGTGCCGTCCATGCATCTGTTAAAAAGGCTTGGTTGAACTTTTTCTTCACCTTTGAGTATTTAATTATTTTGCAAAAAAATCCACAGGCCAACCTTTTGCCTGCAAACTACACAAATCACTTGAGGACAAGCTTGGATATCCTGTACAATGAGGTGAGATGGTTATAATGTGCCATAAGCTAACTAAAATAGTGTTCTTTACTTCCTTTTAATTCAGCACTGATCCGTTGAAGAATAAAATATAATCAGATTATGTTTTCTTGGCGTTTGGCTTCAGGTTCCAAGAGCTATCATCAACATCTTAGAGATCCTGGAAATTGAAGGCCTTCGTAGAATCAAAAAGGATAGTCTCGGATGCACCTTGGTGCAAAAGTAGGCAACACTATTTGATCTGATCAGTTTTTCATAAATCAAGGCCACTGAGTCCAAGAAAGAAATAACTTTTTGTCAAAAGATTTTTAACAATGAATGATTCCTGTAAATATCTTCAAGAAGAAATCCTTTTAGGCCAGATTCAATTTAAAATATAAAGAAAGACTTCAAAAGATCCTGTTTCAGTTATTGAAAATTATTGATGTTACAGTAGAGACTTGTCAAAAGTCCTAAATTTATATTTTATTGCAGTAGCATAATAATACACTGAAAAATTAAGAAAAAAACACATTTATTCTAGCCTTAGACCCATGTTTATCTTGTCACCAACGCCTACTTGAAACAGTAAAAAAAAAGAATCTGCAAAGTTCAGTGAACTTTCGCTGTGGCATATTGAGGTCATTAAGACTCATAGCAAGTAGAAGCCAACCAGTTGTTTGGGAATGATGGCAGAAAAAAACATTTTTGTCCTAACATCACAAACGCAAACTCAGGAAACCTGGCTAATGCTGATGGGTTTTAAACAACCCATCAGCAGAGTTTGGCATGAAACAAGGAATGCCCACAGTTAGGTATGGTGGAGGATCTGTGGGACTGTTTTTCCTCTAAAGGCCCCAGAAACTTTGTTAGATCACGTGACATTAGGAAATCATTGAAATAACAGGAGATTATTTAAAACACAAATCTGATGGGCTCTAACAGTAAAAAGAAGATGGGTCATCATTGGGTTTTTTAGCAGAATAATGGTTTGAAATACAGGTCCTTCTCAAAATATTAGCATATTGTGATAAAGTTCATTATTTTCCATAATATCATGATGAAAATTTAACATTCATATATTTTAGATTCATTGCACACTAATTGAAATATTTCAGGTCTTTTATTGTCTTAATACGGATGATTTTGGCATACAGCTCATGAAAACCCCAAATTCCTATCTCACAAAATTAGCATATCATTAAAAGGGTCTCTAAACGAGCTATGAACCTAATCATCTGAATCAACGAGTTAACTCTAAAAACTTGCAAAAGATTCCTGAGGCCTTTAAAACTCCCAGCCTGTTTCATCACTCCAAACCCCAATCATAGGTAAGACTGCCGACCTGACTGCTGTCCAGAAGGCCACTATTGACACCCTCAAGACACAGAAAGAAATTTCTGAACGAATAGGCTGTTCCCAGAGTGCTGTATCAAGGCACCTCAGTGGGAAGTCTGTGGGAAGGAAAAAGTGTGGCAGAAAACGCTGCACAACGAGAAGAGGTGACCGGACCCTGAGGAAGATTGTGGAGAAGGGCCGATTCCAGACCTTGGGGGACCTGTGGAAGCAGTGGACTGAGTCTGGAGTAGAAACATCCAGAGCCACCGTGCACAGGCGTGTGCAGGAAATGGGCTACAGGTGCCGCATTCCCCAGGTCAAGCCACTTTTGAACCAGAAACAGTGGCAGAAGCGCCTGACCTGGGCTACAGAGAAGCAGCACTGGACTGTTGCTCAGTGGTCCAAAGTACTTTTTTCGGATGAAAGCCAATTCTGCATGTCATTCGGAAATCAAGGTGCCAGAGTCTGGAGGAAGACTGGGGAGAAGGAAATGCCAAAATGCCAGAAGTCCAGTGTCAAGTACCCACAGTCAGTGATGGTCTGGGGTGCCGTGTCAGCTGCTGGTGTTGGTCCACTGTGTTTTATCAAGGGCAGGGTCAATGCAGCTAGCTATCAGGAGATTGTGGAGCACTTCATGCTTCCATCTGCTGAAAAGCTTTATGGAGATGAAGATTTCATTTTTCAGCACGACCTGGCACCTGCTCACAGTGCCAAAACCACTGGTAAATGGTTTACTGACCATGGTATCACTGTGCTCAATTGGCCCGCCAACTCTCCTGACTTGAACCCCATAGAGAATCTGTGGGATATTGTGAAGAGAACGTTGAGAGACTCAAGACCCAACACTCTGGATGAGCTAAAGGCCGCTATCGAAGCATCCTGGGCCTCCATAAGACCTCAGCAGTACCACAGGCTGATTGCCTCCATGCCACGCCGCATTGAAGCAGTCATTTCTGCCAAAGGATTCCCGACCAAGTATTGAGTGCATAACTGTACATGATTATTTGAAGGTTGACGTTTTTTGTATTAAAAACACTTTTCTTTTATTGGTCGGATGAAATATGCTAATTTTTGAGATAGGAATTTTGGGTTTTCATGAGCTGTATGCCAAAATCATCCGTATTAAGACAATAAAAGACCTGAAATATTTCAGTTAGTGTGCAATGAATCTAAAATATATGAATGTTAAATTTTCATCATGACATTATGGAAAATAATGAACTTTATCACAATATGCTAATATTTTGAGAAGGACCTGTATATGGTCAAATCAATACAAAAGTGCTTCACCAGCCATTTCAGTCCCCAGACCTAAATCCTAGAGCTCAAGACGACTTAGCACAACCAATGACTCTGTAAGACCTAGAGAGAATATGCAAATATTTATCTCTTTTCTTGGTGGTTGGGATTTTGTAGAAAACAGTTGCCTTGTATTAAGGTTTTTTCCTGACTAAATTAATACACTTAATTTAGAGGCTGGACTTTTCAGTGTGAGATTATTCTGATGCAAGAGAAAATAAGTTTAGTTTTAAGGCTTATTAAAACCTCTTTTACCAGGGCTGTCAACAAATGCGACTGGCTTTGTATCCATTTTAAATGAGGCATTTGCTTTTCCAGAATGTGCTGTTAATTTCCCCATTTGACCCACAGGCAAGTCTGCCCTTGCTTCTTGTTACCTGGAACGGATTCACCAGAACTGGCTGAAATGAAATGGGTCAATCGGGAAATGCAGGTTTCTAGGCACAAAATAATGTTTTCTCTGGAACACGTCATGAGTAAAATGACCCAGTAATAACATTTGTATCCACTTGTGTCAGATTGAGACTGAAAATCTGGTGTCTGGAGGTCGTTATGATGGCAAAGAGGACTTTGCTGTGGTTGTCCAGCCTTTTTTCAGAAATTCTATTGTTCCATTAAATGCTGTAAGACATCTGCACAACAACACTCAATTGCTGTTCACCATATGTACCAAGATTGAGCTTTGAGATGGAAACACTCCCATCCTTTTAGAGCACAAACTCACTCAGTGATACTGTGCTTGCTTTCCTGCAGGATGGCCTGCCTGACGCCACCTACTTCTCCCAGGACTGTTTCCACTTCAGTGAGCGAGGACATGCTGACATGGCTGCTGCTCTGTGGAATAACATGGTGAGTTCAGACAAGGCCAAAAGTACAAGTCTAAGATATAGAGTGGCTAAATGACCACTTAAGACGGGCAAAGTAATGTTTGTGTTTTATTTCTAGCTGGAGCCAGTGGGTAAAAAACAGACCTACAACAATTTTACCAATGCCAGAAATATCCTCAAGTGCCCCACTGAGGTAAGACAGCTGCTACATATTGCCACTGTTGACCCAGTTTGCACATGCATTTTGCTGTAAGTACAGCGCAACCAGAAAGTATTCACACTGCTTCACCTTTTCCACATTTTGTTGATATAGACTTATTTTAGAACCAGTTTGAGTATAGTTGTCTTTTCAAAAATCAAGATAGTTCATAATGACAAAGTCCAAATAAGATTGTATATAGTTTTGCAAATAAACCAATTGGAGACATTGAAATGTGGTAGGTAGGTATGGATCCACACTTATAAATTCAGGTGTCAATTCAGGTTAATCTGAATTCCATTGATCATCCTTGAGATGTTTTTGCAACTTTACTGGTGTCCACCTGTGGTAAGCTCAGCTGACAGAGCAGGATTTGGACTGGAACTATTTAAGATCTCGAGGTTGCAAGTTCATGTCAGAGCAGAAACCAAGCAATGAAGTACAAGGAATTGTCTGTAGAGTTCAGGGAAGATATTGTGTCAAGGTATAAACCTGGTGAAGAAGGAAACAAAAAGAAATTTCAGCATTAAAATAAGTCCTGAAAAGACCTGTAATGTTCATTATTTAGAAATGGAATAAGCTTGGAACCATCAGGGCCTTCCCCAGATCTACCTTGAGCAAGCTGAGGACCTTAAGCAGAGAGGGTACCAAGCACACAATGGCCACTGAGCTGGAGTGCCAATGTTCTCTTCTGAAGACAAAAGAACTATCCAGATGACCAACCACTGCTAATGCACCTCACCAATCTGGCCTTTATCAATCAGGCATTTATAGTAGAGTGACCATATGGAAGCCACTCCTCACCAAATGACACTCCAGCCCACTTGAATGTTGCCAAAACACACCTGAGCTGAAAAGAAGCAACATTTTCTGGTCTAATGAAACCAAAATAATACCTTTTGGGCTGAAGTTCAAGCAGCATGTCTGGAGAAGAACAGGCTTTAGGTATGTGCTTTTCTGTGGCAGGAATTGTGCATGTAGTCTGCATAGAGGGCAAGAAGACAGAAGTCATATAGATTATACAAAATCTGCTCCAGAATGCTCTGAAGCTAAGACCAAGCAGGAGCTTCACAAGGACTCGAAAGACCTAAACGTTGCTCTCATACGTTGCTGCCCATCCAACCAGGTGGAACTTAAGAGTATCTGTAGAAAACTGGGAACAAAATATCCAAAACAGTTGTGACTAGCTTGTAGAGATATCCCCAAGAAGACCTAAGGTTGTGAATGGTGCAACAGATGCACAACAATCCGGAAACACCGAATTATTATCTGCTTCATTATTATGGGGTTTTCTGTGTAGATCTTAAAGAAAAGAAAACTCAAATCTATTTTAAAATACTGTCATATTCAATAGATTCTACTATGTGTTCCGAAGAGGCTCATTTAATGCCAGATTACATCAGATTTCAAGCACTTTTTGAAAATAACAACCTTTAAGCAACTTCATTGAATATAAACGTTTGTGACATAAAATGTGAAGAAAGTGAGGCGAGGAAATACTTACTGCTGGCACTGTACATTTCACAAAATTTCATTTCTTTGCATGTTTCAGGAGCAGCCGTACATCTTCACAAACGTGAACAGTTTCCCCAGTTTGACCACAACCACAGCACCCACAATGGCCAGCACAGCACAGCCTTTCACTACAGATTGTTCAGGCAAAGTCCAAGGATGGCTTGCTGCTGTGCTGACTATTGTTGGCCTTCTGATTGGCTGCGCCCTGACCTGGCTCGTCCTCTCCTACATACACAAGAGAAGCAAAAAGAAGACAGTTGAGATGAACGACATTGCTAATGATACTTGTATTAACTCTTATACTGAACCATCCACCAGGCACTAAAATGGAAAAAGTGAGGGGCAAAACAACACTTTCTAAAAGCTCAGTGCTTGCAGAAATAATTAAACAGTGTTTTATATTCAACACAGTAATTTAAGTTGGTCTGTATTGACTGTAAAACAATTTAATATGTTTTACTTTATTCACAGAAATCTGTAATTTAACTGATTGAATGACAGCGATGTATTTAAACTTTGTTTGGCTGAACATATCAAAAACAATTGTTTATGAGAAACGTTTGCACTTTTTATTTTTGCATGGACTGGCTATGCAAATTTAAAGGTTGTAGCTGGTCGAACAAATTAAATGGAACAGGTACAATCATAAACTACTGAATATAAGTACATGCAAACATGTGCAAGCCTGCAGACTAATGTAACTAGTTGCACATTACCTTATAACTGCCTCATATCTGTAACCAGGGTTTTTGAATAATGTAACATAAAGTAATCAATATAATACCCTTCTCAAACCTTGATCAGATATGAGTATAACATTGTGTGGTTATTTTGTCTTTATCATTTTTTTTTTTGTTTTCAGATAAAATAATTGTGTATTTTGTTCTTATCAAGGATCGAATAAACAATTTGAAATGATACATTTGGAAAAATGGCGTGTGCTCAGTCCTCTTAAAAACACTGAAAGTACAATCACATCATAAACAAGATGGAATACTCATGCTTGTATGTTTTTATCCTACCAGCATAGCTATAGACTGCAGGCTATATAACAAGGAAATGTATTAATGGCACCCTTAAAATGATTATAGTCGGAGACAACTTTTGTATCCATATCACATTTTTAGAAGGACAGAAAATATTTTAACTACTTAGGTAAGTAAGGTGCTTTAGGATCATGTTTTTATTAATTGCTTCAGGTCTAAATATTGCAATTCTCACTACGTATTTAAAGGTAAGGACAAAAGTAGGTGGAAATTTTAGAAACTTTTCTGTTGCTGCTGAAAAAAACACATTTCCACAGCATGATTTTGCCACCACTCTTGGGGTCAGACAGGTCAATCTTAGTCCCATCTGTCCAGAGCACCTTTCTCCGTGTGTTTGCTGTGTCTGTGTGAACTGAATTTGAGATTGATCAGTGCTCTGTAATATGTTCAGAGCTTGGGATATGGTTTTATTAGCAAACCATGTTATACATTTCTCCACAACCTGTTTCCTGACCTGTCTGTTTAACAAGCTCTTCAGCAAACATCTGAGGCCTTCACAGAATAGCTGTCTAGACTGAGATTAAACTACATGCAGGTGGATTCTATTTAGATGACTTCTGAAAGTAGTTGTTTCCACTATATTTTATTTAGAGTTGTCAGAGTATAGAGCGATGAATGTGTACATTTACAAAACACTTTTCAGAATTGTATTCATAGAACATTTTAAAAACATGTAGCATGTTCCCTCTTATGATAATGAAGCTTTAGGTTGGTCTATTACACAAAGTCACAATAAAATACATTAGAATAATGTGTTTTTAACCTGACAAAATATGAAAAAGTTAAAGATGTTAGAATACTTTTGCAAAGTACTGCAGACAGGCAAATCTTTTTGTTTTAAATCTGATGTGGCTGTTATTAATCAGATAAATGTTAATTCACCAGGAAATCCTACAAATTCAATTAATTTCTTTTTTATTTCTAGATAACAAATTTTCCTGATCCTGCAATCGATTATATGTTGGTAAAATGAAAGTTGTAAACAATAGTCTAAAGCTGTATTACCATATTTTACTTTGTAATCGTTTATTATGTATAAATTACAGTGTTGTGATTTATATTTTAATTGTAATAATAGCAAATCTAATTATTAATACAGTCTTTGGGATTATGGCAATCCTGTAATAATTTGAAAACTATGTTTTATTACTAACTTCCCTTCTAAATAGTACTAGCATAGAATTAAACGTGCTAATCTTGGTGTCCCTGTTTGGTCGTATTCTATTTATTTGTGTGAAGTAATAGTTCCCCCTCAGTAGCGCCCTCCAGTGTCCGCTGTGGATATTAACCAGCAGACACTGTTCAACATCAGTGTGAAGATGGCGGAGGGTGAATTGAACGTGGATAGCCTCATCTCTCGGCTTCTGGAGGGTAAATAATTTTCATTAATGTGTGTTACTAAACAGAGGTAGAGGTTCTGGCTCTTTCACTCCGCTCGAAAATGTTGAGCATTTTATGAACTGCCCTGGTTTTTTTTCACAGAGCGCAGGCAAGTGTTAGCAGCTACGGCTAACGTCAGCCATTGGTACCGTTGTATCCTCCGGCTAGCGTTACCGTTAGCTACCTAGCCGTGTTTATAAACAGTCAGCGGTGAACGCCTACATGTTTCCATTGGCGCAGTTTTATGCGACGCTTTGGATAATTTATCAAATCGGTTCTGTTTATTCTAAGCACGTAAATGTATTTTGGGCGTTGTGGTTTTATAGGGTTTTTAGCCAATTTATTTTCTAAACGGTTGACGGTTCAGAAGGAGGGGCGGGGACGTTTTTGCATTGCCTCGGGAAGATTGTTTGACACCAGCCTTGTTTCTAACAGGTGGAAGACAACGCATCGTAACAGAAAAAAACAACGGCAATTATCATTAGCTCCCTCTTTTCTAATAGCGGTTATATTTTCCCTATATGTCAATGCTAGCTCTTTATATATATATATATATATATATATATATATATATATATATATAAAAAACATAAAAAAAGAGTGAAGATGAAGATGCATATCGAGTACTTGTTCTTAGATGTATTTGTGCTTCTATATGTTGGGCATGGGCGTGGAAGGAGATTCTCACAAAAAAATAATCTTGAGTAATCACAATCATTATCAACATAAAAAAAGAAATTATGAAAATGGAAAATAACTAAAAAAATATCCTGCTGCGAAATCATACATTATTAGATTTACAATAATGTTATCTGGTACATTTAATTTCAATATGTGGACTTCATCAAATATAAATAAAAAAACATTGGAAAAAGCTGAATTTTATACCTTTTTGCTGTTATCTGCATATTGCTTCCAATCTGTTGTTTTTAAACAACATAAACTTGATTACACACAGTGACTGAGATGCATTCACACGCCATTAATGTACTTGGCCAGTTGGGTGAACTTTTACTGTTCTTTATGCCCACTTCTGAAATAGATTTTAGTGACCTAGATTCTAATGCTGGGGGATATTAGTGGCTACATTATGATGATCGAAAAAAGTAGAGATGAAAATATCAGTTAAACGAAATTGAACCCCTCATGACGACTACAAAATTGAGGCACGTGACGTCGCCCGGTATGGCGGAGCCGGGGTCCCACCCTGGAGCCAGGCCTGGGGTCGGGACTCGTCGGAGAGCGCCTGGTGGCCGGGTTGCTCCTCGCGGGACCCGGCCGGGCCAAGCCCGAACGAGAGACGCGAGACCATCCCCCAGTGGGCCCACCACCTGCAGGGGGAACCGTGAGGGACCGGTGCAAAGAGGATTGGGCGGCGGACGAAGGTGGAGACCTCAGCGGCCCGATCCCCAGATGCTTAGGCTGGCTCTAGGGACGTGGAATGTCACCTCGCTGGGGGGGAAGGAGCCTGAGCTTGTGCGGGAGGTCGAGAGATATCGACTAGAAATAGTCGGGCTCTCCTCCATGCACAGTGTGGGCTCTGGAACCCATCTCCTCGAGAGGGGTTGGACTCTCTTCTACTCTGGAGTGGCCCGCGGGGAGAGGCAGCAGGCTGGGGTGGGTTTGCTTGTCGCCCCCCAGCTCAGCCGTCTCGTGTTGGGGTTTACCCCAGTGGATGAGAGGGTCATATCCCTGCGCCTTCGGGTTGGGGAGAGGTCTCTGACTATCATTTCAGCCTACGGGCCGAGTGATAGTGCGGAGTACCCGTCCTTCTTGGCGTCCCTGTCGGGGGTTCTGGATAGTGCCCCTCCTGGGGACTCCATTATTCTGCTGGGGGACTTCAACGCCCACGTGGGAAACGACAGTGACACCTGGAGAGGCGTGATCGGGAGGAATGGCCTCCCCAATCTGAATCCGAGTGGGGTTTTGTTATTGGACTTCTGTGCTAGTCTCGGATTGTCCATAATGAACACCATGTTCAAACATAAGGGCGTCCATCAGTGCACTAGGCACCAGGATACCCTAGGCAGGAGGTCAATGATCGACTTTGTTGTCGTATCATCTGACCTTCGGCTGCATGTTTTGGACACTCTGGTGAAGAGAGGGGCTGAGCTGTCCACTGATCACCACCCTTTGGTGAGTTGGATCCACTGGGGGAGGAGAAAGCCGGACAGACTTGGCAGGCCCAAGCGCATAGTGAAGGTCTGCTGGGAACGTCTGGCGGAGCCCTTGGCCAGGGATGTATTCAACTCCCACCTCCGGGAGAGCTTTGACCAGATTCCGAGGGATGTTGGAGACATAGAGTCTGACTGGACCATGTTCTCCACATCTATTGTCAATGCTGCCGCCCGTAGCTGCGGCCATAAGGTCTGCGGTGCCTGTTGCGGCGGCAATCCCCGAACTAGGTGGTGGATGCCGGCAGCAAGGGATGCTGTCAAGCTGAAGAAGGAGTCCTATCGGCTGTGGTTGGCTTGTGGGACTCCTGAAGCGGCTGACGGGTACCGTGGGGCCAAGCATGCCGTGGCCCGGGCGGTGGCAGAGGCAAAAACTCGGACCTGGGAGGAGTTCGGTGAGGCCATGGAGAAGGACTACCGGTTGGCCCCGAAGCGATTCTGGCAAACCGTCCGGCGCCTCAGGAGGGGGAAGCAGTGCTTCGCTAACACTGTTTACAGTGGGGGCGGGAAGCTGCTGACCTCGACTGGGGACATTATCGGGCGGTGGAAGGAGTACTTCGAGGATCTCCTCAATCCTGCCAGCACGCATTCCCTGGTGGAACCAGAGGCTGGGGACTCGGAATTGGGCTCTTTCATCACCCAGGCTGAAGTCACCGAGGTGGTTAAAAAGCTCCGCGGTGGCAAGGCTTCGGGGTTGGATGAGATCCGCCCTGAGTACCTCAAGTCTTTGGATGTTGTGGGGCTGTCATGGTTGACACGCCTCATCAACATTGCGTGGCGGACGGGGACAGTGCCTTTGGATTGGCAGACTGGGGTGGTGGTCCCCCTACATAAGAAGGGTGACCGGAGGGTGTGTTCCAACTACAGGGGGATCACACTCCTCAGCCTCCCTGGTAAGGCCTATGCCAGTGTATTGGAGAGGAGAGTCCGGCCAATAGTCGAACCCCGCCTTCAGGAAGAGCAGTGTGGTTTTCGTCCCGGCTGTGGGACACTGGACCAGCTCTATACCCTTTACAGGGTACTCGAGGGTTCATGGGAGTTTGCCCAACCGGTCCACATGTGTTTTGTGGACCTGGAGAAAGCATTCGACTGTGTCCCTCGTGATGCCCTGTGGGGGGTGCTCCAGGAGTATGGAATCGGGGGCCCTTTACTAGGGGCTATCCGATCTCTGTACAAGCGGAGCAGGAGTTTGGTTCGCATTGCCGGCTCTAAGTCGGACCTGTTCCCGGTGCATGTTGGACTCCGGCAGGGCTGCCCTTTGTCACCGGTCCTGTTCATAACTTTTATGGACAGGATTTCTAGGCGCAGCCAAGGGCCGGAGGGGGTCTGGTTTGGGGACCAGAGGATTGCGTCTCTTCTTTTTGCAGATGACGTGGTCCTGCTGGCCCCCATCTAGCCAAGACCTACAGCATGCACTGGGGTGGTTTACAGCCGAGTGTGAAGCGGATGAAGATCAGCTCCTCCAAGTCCGAGGCCATGGTTCTCGACCGGAAAAGGGTGGCTTATCCTCTTCAAGTTGGAGGGGAGTTCCTGCCTCAAGTGGAGGAGTTTAAGTATCTCGGGGTCTTGTTCACGAGTGAGGGAAGAATGGAGCAGGAGATCGACAGACGGATCGGTGCGGCTGCCACAGTAATGGGGGCGTTGTGCTAGTCCGTTGTGGTGAAGAGAGAGCTGAGCCGAAAAGCGAAGCTCTCGATTTACCAGTCGGTGTATGTTTCTACCCTCACCTATGGCCATGGACTTTGGGTCATGACCGAAAGAACGAGATCCCGGATACAAGCGGCTGAAATGAGCTTCCTCCGTAGGGTGGCCGGGCACTCCCTTAGAGATAGGGTGAGGAGCTCGGCCATCTGGGGGGGGCTGGGAGTAGAGCCGCTGCTCCTCCACATCGAGAGGAGCCAGTTGAGGTGGCTCGGGCATCTATACCGGATGCCTCCTGGACGTCTTCCTCGGGAGGTGTTCCAGGCACGTCCCACCGGGAGGAGGCCCAGGGGACGGCCCAGGACACGCTGGAGGGACTATGTCTCTTGGCTGGCCTGGGAACGCCTTGGGCTCCCCCCGGAAGAGCTGGAGGAGGTGTCTGGGGAGAGGGACGTCTGGGCGTCTCTGCTGAGGCTGCTGCCCCCGCAACCCGGTCCTGGATAAAGCAGAAGATGACGAGTACGAGTACAAAATTGATATCATCATAGTAATATTCATTGGTATTGTATCACAATGCCACTCTTTCCAAATATCATGCTGCCTTATGCGAAAGCAAGGGGACAGCAAAGTAACCTTTCCTTTAGTAGGCTGAACTGCAGTGCACAGCAATAGGTCAGGGAGGGGAAGTGCTGCATTACTCTATGCTCCATAAAGATGGAGAAAACTTGTCACTCTAGCATGTTCTTTGATGCCACATTAAAAGAACTTTATACGTCAGTGACAGGAAAACTGTGACTGGTAACTAGCGCATGTCTACGGTATACACAGGTTCCAACTTTGTTTTTCTTTGGCTACATCGGTTTTAACAGCTGGGATTTAATAAATACGTTAACATATTACAGACTGTCTTAAACTGGTTTACCTAACTCAGAGAAAAGTAGTTTAGTTAAAATGCAATCTTGATACATAATAAAGATGTAACCCTATGAAAATTTTGCATCATATTTATATCTAACTTAACTTCAACATACATGTTCACATTATTATTATTTTTAATAGTAGTAGTAGTGGTTGTGATATGTTTCAGAAGTTCACTCTCTCACAAACACATTCAGAATATCTTATATATTGTGTATATCTGTCAGGCATAAATTACAGTGTTTAAAGCCAAATGCAATTAAACACAACACAATTAAATGTGTTATTTAAAGTTCAAAACACTGTTTACATTCTTAAGGCTCCTATTGTTAAGGTTTGTCAATCTGACCCTATAAAGTCAGATTGACTTTAACTTAGTATTAATGAGTTATGATTCAAGCGGTCTTGCCAAGCATAAGCAAGCTCTCTGATACAATGGCGTTAGTCCAATGAAATCAGACTAGCTGGTAAGAAGTTAAACAGCCATACCAGGCCATTCCGAAGGCCCAAACATCCAGCTAAAAGTTTACCTGCATTGCATTTGCCATTTAGCAGCTAATTGCTGCTGGAGGAGAGGCCTGCTCTTGTTTCTTTCTGCATAAAATGGGATTTAAAAAAAAAAAGCTTAAAAAAGCCTTCCTTGCACATTTATGAAGTCCGTAGTACAGCTACATTTAACAGTTTATGCTCTTTGGTTGTTGAAACTTTCCTAATTTCACTGCCTTCTAATTGCATCTGAGACGATGCATTCAATGGACAATCAGGAAACTGGAAGCTTTTAATAGCATGGCAACTGAATACGGTTTTAATGTTAATTTTATTTTGAAAACTTTAATATTAACTAAAATTGAAAGTAATTTTTACCAAGCTAATCACTAAAACCAGTAACCATTTTACTCCTGCAATATAGCAGTTGATTTATGAAGCTGAGGGTAAAGGAACAAAACAAAACAGATGTGTCTGAGCGAGAGCATAGAAGTACAATGCATAGAATGTGCCCTGTAGATGATCCCACAATTCTAATCCTTCACGGTCCAATATCGTCATGTAACCCACCTCTATTTGTTGTTTTTAATGTTCAGAATAAAAGCCATCCATCCATTCGAAACACATAACAAGCACATCTCTTTTATTTGATATTTGACATGAATCTCATGTTTCTTTATCTGTGTGTGCTTAATAGCTGATCAGGTTTTGTTTCACACTTGGTTGGAAGGTGTGTTTTACAGCTATTGGCAGGCTGCAGTGATCCATGGCTCTCATTCCCTTTATTTGTCTGTATATTTACAAAGATTCAAGAGAACTACAGAACCCAAATGTGAGACATTTCAGAGCTGGAAATTCTTTGATCGATCCATAAAAATGTTCAGTGAGTCCGTGTTCACATCCACTTTTAAATGTACCAGCCTCATAGAACAGGAGATTTCTCCCCAGCGAGGCACTGGGAGTTATACCTGACCACTCTGGGAAATTCAGCTGTCCTTGGCATACTTTCTTCCTGGATCTGTGACACTGTTGGATGGACATGGCATATTTAGGGCTGCCAGAGTCACTGATTTCTATTTTAGGATGAATTTGTTTAAAAAGAAGTGAGGTTAACAGTTTTATTGACCGTCTGCTCTTGTTAGATTGGTTTACATGAGTGTTTTTTTTTCTTTTTGGCAAATTTGATTTATATAGTATAGTACCTTTTACATTGTTTATTGATTATGTTTTTAAGTGTGTTTAAGTTTTGTTTTTATCGTTTAGCAAGAGTCACTGTTTTCTTTAGGACTTGTAACTAAGTTGACCTAATAATTTAGATGTTTTCAGCTCATTGACTAGTACTAACCAATGTTCAGGTTTTTCAGTTAAGGCTATAAACCTAATAAAGCATTATATTTCTTATGAGTAGCAATGATAAAGCAAAATGAACAAACCAGTTCCACACAACCTTTTGTTTAATAAGAAATCTACACACTTGAAATACACAAGCATCAAAAACTTTAACTGTATGATGTACATATTTCTTCCGATATTTAATTTTATTATCTGACATGTGCTGTACATGACAAAGTTAATTTTCTTTACTTTTTTTAAAGCTTAGACCAGTTTTTCCTGCTTTACAGCATTACACATAACACAAAAAAAATATTTTCTGTTAAGACATTTTCATAAAAGAACAAAAAGTGCTGTACATGTTCTGATAGAAGTAATAATTTTGAATCCAAAAGAAAATGAAGAGATTACAGAATCAAATGGGATCATCAAATAATATGTCCTTAACCTCTGCGGTTTTCACTAAAATCCCATAGATATGCTTTAAATAACATGCTGTATTCTGTTGCCTTTAGAAACCAAAGTGAGAGTTTTTAGCTTTGATGCATTAAGTGAACTGATAGAAAATCAGAATTTTCAGCACATTCAGTGTAGCTCAAGGAAAAACTGGCCTATTGATTGTTTCTTTGCTAAAAATAGTTTTATTTTAAGCCCACACAGCCTTTTACTTAGCACTGCACACAGACCGCTGTGGTTTATGAGAGTCACAAATCCTTGTCAACACTTTATTTCAGCTTTAGCCACTGGGTGATCTTATAAACCTAATCTCGTCTAAAAGTGCCAGTCTGCAGAGCGCCACCGCAAACAATGAAAGATCCAGTGATAAAACCCGAGCCGGCTGAGCATCTCAGCTTAACTGACTCTGTGCTGATGAGGTCTGGTAATGAGCCCAAATTCAGCTTCCTGTTGTGCTCTGGATTTGGGTCCAAAGACAATACAAAAACGATAATGTTGAGCATCATTTAATGTCTAGCCCTTGTAACACATTCCATTAGAAGACTAATCAGAGTCCAATGATGAGGAAGTTTAAGTAACTTTGTTTAAATAGGGTTCCTATCTGGGTGCAGATTAATATACACAGAAATGCATTCCCAAAATCTGTCTGTGCTACATTAATTTACCTCCTTTTTTTCCACTTGTTAAAAAACAATAAAGAATTTTAGCAAGCCTGGTGACTAAGATTTATTTTCCTTACAAGCTCAGCAATCCTTTCTTGGGCATTTTTTGGTGGGCGTCTGGCTGTAAGAGAACACAAAAATGGTTAGTTGTTACATAATTGCTTAGTTGTACATTTGTTCGTGACTGTTTTTGTTGTAAAGAAGGTTAGCAGAGGGTCGATTTTAAAAACATAATTTAGGATTGAGCAACATAAATAATGGCTTGGTGCATGGCTAAAATGCTGTGACTGATTATGCTTTTTAGGTTTCTGTTATATGCTGCCAAACCCTTCGGGGAAAAAACCCCCCCAAAAAAACCAGTAACATCACTAAAAAATATTTCAAATGAATAAAATTAGCTGTATTTTCTGCCCATCGACAAAATGAAACGGAAACAGTTTTTACATTTAAACAATCTCACTTTTAACATCACAACCTAATTCAGTTGCATCGTTTGCAGCTCTCACTTTTCGTTTCTATGTTCTATAAAGGGTCAGAAGGCCATAAATTAGGTTGATGTTCACAGTTGAGCTGCAAGCCGACAAAACCCACAGCATGGCTGAAGATGTTTGTTCCTCTCACAGCCTCAGCTCCATGTTTCTAAAGTATGGCTGAGACTCATCAGTTATAAGCTGCAGAATTGTTACACCCACAGTTTGTCTGCTTGCAAGGCAGGGTTCTGTGCTTCTGCTTGAAGTGTATTTTCTCATTTGGTGAAGTATGACTCCATTGTGGCCTCGTTCTCAAGAGGTTTCTGATGCTGCCTCTGCTGTTTCCTAAGAGCAGACACATAATAGAAGTTGTCAGTGTCTCTGACAGTTTTGTTCTGCCTCTGCAGTGCGGGGATGTCGTCCGGGGAAGATAGTCCAGATGACCGAGGCAGAGGTTCGTGGTCTTTGCATCAAATCCAGGGAGATCTTCCTCAGCCAGCCAATTCTGCTGGAGCTCGAGGCTCCTCTGAAGATTTGTGGTGAGTGGTTTCTGTTTCTCTTTTAATTTTTTAATCAAATTTCCTAGCCATCATGTTCTTAATGTTTCTTATTTGCTTGCTAGTTGATATTGGTCTTGTGCCTGTGTTTCTTTTGTATCCCCCAAGCATTTTCATAATTGTATTGCAACAAGAGCAGATATTTTTTCCATTTACAAGCATTATTCCATCAGTTTACCCATTCGCACAGCTATAACCAATTACCAACTCCTGTGAATTCAGTTATTTTTATCCATTATTGTGAATGTAAAATACCAATGTGACAAGTTCAAGAGATTTAAAGGTTTTTATTTGCAGCACCCTACAGTACCCTAAATGCCATTAACTGAATTTAGAAAACCCATTCTGACACTGATGTGGTGGATGCACTGCAATGGCAGAGTGCAATCCAGAAAGCCTGGTCTGCACAGCCTAGAGCAGCAATGTATTTCTTTGAAGCACCTCAGAATTTTCTTATGTAACCAGGCTACATAACAGTGCTACAGCGTGTATGTATGTATGCGTGTATGTATATATATATATATATATATATATATATAAAAAACACTGCTCAAAAAAATAAAGGGAACACTTAAACAACACAATATAGCTCCAAGTAAATCAAACGTCTGTGAAATCAAACTGTCCACTGCCAGAGCCCTGCAAAATGACCCCCAGCAGGCCACAAATGTGCATGTGTCTGCACAAACGGTTTGAAACCGACTCCATGAGGATGGTATGAGAGCCCGACGTCCACAAATGGGTGTCTCGCTCATGTCTCGCTCCATCCACCAACGTCACGTTGCACCACAGACTGTCCAGGAGTTGGTGGATGCTTTAGTCCAGGTCTGGGAGGAGATCCCTCAGAAGACCATCCACCGTCTCATCAGGAGCATGTCCAGGCATTGTAGGGAGGTCATACAGGCACGTGGAGGCCACACACAATACTGAGCCTCATTTTGACTTGTTTTAAGGACATTACATCAAAGTTGGATCAGCCTGTAGTGTGTTTTTCCACTTTAATTTTGTGTGTGACTCCAAATCCAGGCCTCCATTGGTTAATAAATTGGATTTCCATTGATGATTTTTGTGTGATTTTGTTGTCAGTACATTCAACTTTGTATAGAACAAAGTATTCAATGAGAATATTTCATTTATTCAGATCTAGGATGTGTTATTTGAGTTTCCCTTTATTTTTTTTGAGCAGTGTGTTTATATACAGGGGTTGGACAATGAAACTGAAACACCTGGTTTTAGACCACAATAATTTATTAGTATGGAGTAGGGCCTCCTTTTGCAGCCAATACAGCGTCAATTCGTCTTGGGAATGACATATACAAGTCCTGCACAGTGGTCAGAGGGATTTTAAGCCATTCTTCTTGGAGGATAGTGGCCAGGTCACTACGTGATACTGGTGGAGGAAAACGTTTCCTGACTCTCTCCTCCAAAACACCCAAAAGTGGCTCAATAATATTTAGATCTGGTGACTGTGCAGGCCATGGGAGATGTTCAACTTCACTTTCATGTTCATCAAACCAATCTTTCACCAGTCTTGCTGTGTGTATTGGTGCATTGTCATCCTGATACATGGCACCGCCTTCAGGATACAATGTTTGAACCATTGGATGCACATGGTCCTCAAGAATGGTTCGGTAGTCCTTGGCAGTGACGCGTCCATCTAGCACAAGTATTGGGCCGAGGGAATGCCATGATATGGCAGCCCAAACCATCACTGATCCACCCCCATGCTTCACTCTGGGCATGCAACAGTCTGGGCGGTACGCTTCTTTGGGGCTTCTCCACACCGTAACTCTCCCGGATGTGTGGAAAACAATAAAGGTGGACTCATCAGAGAACAATACATGTTTCACATTGTCCACAGTCCAAGATTTGCGCTCCTTGCACCATTGAAACCGACATTTGGCATTGGCATGAGTGACCAAAGGTTTGGCTATAGCATCCCGGCCGTGTATATTGACCCTGTGGAGCTCCCGACGGACAGTTCTGGTGGAAACAGGAGAGTTGAGGCGCACATTTAATTCTGCCGTGATTTGGGCAGCCGTGGTTTTATGTTTTTTGGATACAATCCGGGTTAGCACCCGAACATCCCTTTCAGACAGCTTCCTCTTGCATCCACAGTTAATCCTGTTGGATGTGGTTCGTCTTTCTTGGTGGTATGCTGACATTACCCTGGATACCGTGGCTCTTGATACATCACAAAGACTTGCTGTCTTGGTCACAGATGCGCCAGCAAGACGTGCACCAACAATTTGTCCTCTTTTGAACTCTGGTATGTCACCCATAATGTTGTGTGCATTTCAATATTTTGAGCAAAACTGTGCTCTTACCCTGCTAATTGAACCTTCACACTCTGCTCTTACTGGTGCAATGTGCAATCAATGAAGACTGGCTACCAGGCTGGTCCAATTTAGCCATGAAACCTCCCACACTAAAATGACAGGTGTTTCAGTTTCATTGTCCAACCCCTATAGATGCATGTATGTATATATGTATGTATATGTAAAGAGAGAGAGAGAGATTGATATATATATAGACATATAAATAGTGTATGTATTTAGATTTTGGAGGATATTCTCTCTGGTTAGTCTCCGTATTTCATGTGTTTCTCAGTATCATTGGCTGTTCAGATGTGTGTGAGTTAGTGTTGTGCTTCTTAGATAGAAATGAGGCATTTAATAATAGAAAAACGGCAAAGAAACAAGAGGCTTAGGTTGTGTTCACCTCCTAGGAAGCACAATAACATAGTGTGGCCATAAAACATCTGGTGCCAGCTGCTGCTTTGGTGCATAAAATACCAATGTGCACTTTGAAATCAAAAATAAATGTATGCCTACCAGTTTCATGAGCTGAAATAAAATACATGTTTCTGTTTCAGTTTCTTGTCTTTCATTTTAATTTATATTTGGTGTTATCTTGTAATGAAGCACTTCCACAAAAAGACTGGCACAGAAATTCAGTTTCCTTCTTTGTCACAGTAAAACCAGTTATTGTTGTCCTCTTGTGGTCTAGACCTTCAGTCATCTGTGTCTGTACCACTTAGCCAAAATTAGAGCGACTCTTAAGTTGGCGCAAGAGGATATAAACAGAAGCAGTTCTTGGCCGAGTGATTTAATGAGCGTCCCCTGCAGAGACTCGGTGCTTTGCTGGGAGCATCTACAGCTCATCTGGATTTCATGAAGGTCAAAGATGGGAGCCTTTAGTCCTAAATCCTGTGCGAACAGTTAAAATTAAAGCAAGTTTGTATGTAAGTGCATGTGAATTGTGTGCTTCATTTTTGTAAACAGCCTTAACTATGATGGATCTTTGTCTCGGTTGCCCCTTTCCCACAGGTGGATCTGGTGGTTGTTGTCATGTTTTTTTGTTGCTTGAATTTTGACCCTTCTTTTCTTTGCAGAATTGTTCTAATTAAGCCACCTTGGAGGGGGTTTCAAGCTTGACTGGCCTGTTTAGGCTACAGCATCTGAATTGTATTGAATTCTGAACTTTGACTTGGCCGTTCGAGAACCTTCTTTTGTGCCATTTAGAGATTGACTTGTTGGGGTGGTCAGATCATTGTCACGTCATCTAATAGAAAGCAGAATTCATGGTTTCATAAATTACAGCAAGTCGTCCACTTCCTGTAGCAGCAAAGGGTCCCCATACCATCATACCACCACCACTATGTATCGCTGCTGGTATGATGTTCTTCTTTCTGAAATGCTGTTAGTTTTACATCATAAAACTATTGGTCTCACAATGGAGAAATGACCTAGTTACAGCAGCTCTTGGTAACACACACGTAGGGTGCAGATTGTTTGGAAAATGTGAAATCAAAGAACAGGGTAAATGTACAAAACGAGTAGTAATAATGGAATAAAATAGAATAAAACAATATAAAATAACTTACTGTATGTAAAATAAATAAATTGTGGAGGTGATCATCAAGATTTTTATGGCAACGGTAGTTGAGCTTTTTTATTCTTTTAATCAGAAGTGTTTTTGTCTTGTAACTCCACTGTTGATGTCTTTTTCCCAGTCTTTTTCTTATTGTTGAATCATGAACATGGACCTTAAAATGTAAGCAAGACCTGCAGTGCTTTAGATGTTGTGGGTTCATTTGTGGCCTACAGGATGTCTCATTGATTCACTCTTTGGTGTAATTTTGTCAGGCTGGCCTTTCTTGGGAAGGTTTACCACCGTTCCATGTTTTTTCCATTTGTGGATATTTGTTCTCACTGGGGTTTGCTGGAATCCCAAAGTCTTAAAAATGTCTTTTTAACCCTTTTCACCCTGATACATATCGGTGACTTTTTTGTAACAGTGACTTTTGTAACTTTTCCATATTGGGTCAGGATGGTTGAAATAGCCTTTCTCCCCTTAAATAAAATCATCTGAAAACTGTGTTTTGTATTTACTCAAATGATCTTTCTCTGGTATAAAAATGTGTTTCATCTGAAACATCTAGGTGTGATAGAAAAGCCATAAACAAAACTCATACTTTTTCACAGCATTGTATGTGTATCTAGAAATATTTTAATTTTTAAAACGGCTCTGCTTAAAGAGAAACTGTTGCATGTGAGTCTATTGAACTTAGATTCAGTTTTAATAACTACTGTTTCTTTGTTACCTGTTACTTGTTTTTAGATCTTTACATTTTTTTTAAACAGTATTTCCTGTCCCTTAAATTAACCATATTCCAGTAATAAACATCACAGCTGAACACTTTGCATCTCACCTATTTAGGTGACATCCATGGGCAGTACACCGATCTGCTGAGGCTGTTTGAGTATGGTGGCTTCCCTCCAGAAGCAAACTATCTCTTCCTGGGTGATTATGTGGACAGAGGGAAGCAGTCCCTGGAAACCATCTGTCTTTTGCTGGCCTACAAGATCAAATACCCAGAGAACTTTTTCCTGCTCAGAGGAAACCACGAGTGTGCTTCCATTAATCGTATCTATGGGTTCTATGACGAATGTAAGTGATTGTATACTCGGGTACAAACAGCTCTGACGTGCAGAAAACATTTTGTTTCTAAAATGTGCGTCCATGCATTTGCAGGCAAGCGCAGGTTCAACATTAAGTTGTGGAAGACCTTCACAGACTGCTTTAACTGCCTCCCCATTGCTGCTATAATTGATGAGAAGATCTTCTGCTGCCATGGAGGTGAGGAGCTACAGTTGGCTCTTGTCCTGAAGCAAAAGTACAGATTCTGCAGACTTTAAAAATATTTATTGTCTCCAATCAAAAGCTGATATTTATTTTCTATCTCAGGGCTTTCACCTGATTTGCAGTCAATGGAGCAGATCCGTAGGATCATGAGGCCAACAGACGTGCCAGATACAGGTACTGGTTCTGTCTGCACAGACTTCATCCTTGGATCTATACCATCCACATTACCTCTGGATCTATGCTCAGAAAGTTTTGTTTGTGTTCAAATGTTTAAAAA
Organism: Girardinichthys multiradiatus; assembly: GCF_021462225.1. Classification (NCBI taxonomy): domain Eukaryota; kingdom Metazoa; phylum Chordata; class Actinopteri; order Cyprinodontiformes; family Goodeidae; genus Girardinichthys; species Girardinichthys multiradiatus. Next base: position 24,160,986 of record NC_061811.1, read on the forward strand.
GCAGCCTGTCTTTCCTAGAAGTAATGTCTTTTTATATGTCCTGTGTTCAATCAGCAAACTCCTCTGTTTCTCTTTCTCTTTCAGCCCTTTTCTGCTTTGTGTGTATTTACCTCTTTCGATCTTGATGTGCTTGTGTCAGGCCTTCTGTGCGACCTGTTGTGGTCGGATCCGGATAAGGACGTGCAAGGCTGGGGAGAAAATGATCGTGGAGTCTCCTTCACCTTCGGAGCTGATGTGGTCAGCAAGTTCCTGAACCGCCATGACCTGGACCTCATCTGCAGAGCCCACCAGGTAATTAGGGAGGGAATCTAAAAATAGCTTTGTGTCCCCTGGTTTCCTACGTCCATTTTTCCTCTTCTTCCCCATGCATCAAACACAGAAACACCCTGTAATGATTATCTTGTTGTGTTTGCTTGATTGATGTGCTACAGTGCTTTGCAAACTCATCCTCTAATTGTTTCCTAGCTGTGTCACATTCCGTCAGTTTTATTGGGATTGTATGCGATGGACCAATACAAAGTAGTACATAACTGAGAAGTGGAAGAAAAGGAATGAAGATTCTTTTTTTTTTTTTTACAAATAAAAGTCTGAAAAGTGTGGTGTACATTTATATTCAGTTGCCCGAAAAACAACTTTGTAGAACCATCTTTCACTGCAGCAAGTCTTTTGGGGACGTACCCCACTGAAATGTTTTCCCATAGTTCTCAAAATAGCTATAGCTCAGTCAGAAGCGTCTTTGAACATCAGTTTTAAAGTCTTGCTGCACATTCTCAACTGAATTTAGTTCTGGACTTTGACTGGGCCACTCTATCACATGGAATTGCTGGGATGTAAACCCTTCCCTTTTACCTCTGGCTGTATGTTTAGGGTCATTGTCCTGCTGGACCTCAACCACAGTTCCAAGTATTTACAGCCTCCAACAGGTTTTCTTCCAGGATTGTTCTGTATTCACCTCCATCCATCAAATCTGACCAGCTTCCCTGTCCAGGCTGAAGAAAAGCATCCCCACAGCATGATTCTGCCACCAGCATGTTTCACGGTTAGGATGTGTGAGTTCAGGGTGATGTGCGTTCTTAGTTTTCTGCCACACATAGCACTTTGCAAACAGTTGTCCATTCAATAGAATCTCCCACCTGAGTTGTGGATCTCTGAAGCTCCGGCAGAATTATCATGGGCCTCCTGGCTGCTACTCTGATTAATGCTCTTTTTCTCCAGCGTCTCAGATTAGGTGGACAGCCATATCTTTGAAGGTTTGAAGTTGAGCTGTTTTCTGCTGATGAATACAGTCGTACTCTGTGAGTTGTTGGGATGTTTAATAATCTAACCCTGCTTTAATCTTCTCCACAACTTCAACCCTGGACAGTCTGCTGTATTCCTTGTGCTTAATGATGCTGATTGTTTAAAAATGTTCTCTAGCAAACTTAAAACCTTCATGGAACAGCTGGATTTAAAGAGATTAAATTGCACACAGATTAACTATATATATTAGTTAAGTGACTTTTGAAGGTAATTGGTTTCTCTGTTTCCATCCACTTCATAATTATGCTCTGCTTTGTTTAGGTATCTAGTGAATTATGCATCTGTACCTTGACAAAATGTGAAAACAATACAAAATGCTACATTTTAAGCGCTATGCATAGTGTCGATGTTTAGAAGGTTTTATGTTTACCGATAAGGTTTAGTGTGCTCTACCCTGGTAGCACAGTTGGTTTCTGAGAGTAGCTGAAGATCTGTTTGTTGGTATTAATCACTGTGGGAGCTTGAATGACACCACGTGTCTTAAAACAGGTTGTGGAGGATGGCTACGAGTTCTTTGCCAAACGCCAACTGGTCACACTTTTCTCTGCTCCAAACTACTGCGGGGAGTTTGATAATGCAGGCGGCATGATGAGTGTGGATGAGTCCCTCATGTGCTCCTTCCAGGTAGTCAACAAGCAAACGGAGTTGTACTGTGTTTATCCCGTACTGATAACATTTTCACAGAAATAATCACTTAAATGTCTACTCTCTGTTTCCTAAAGATCCTAAAGCCTTCAGAGAAGAAGGCCAAGTACCAGTATGGTGGAGTAAATTCTGGTCGGCCTGTGACCCCACCCCGCACCACCCAAGCTCCCAAAAAGAGGTGAACACCCAACTGTAGCTTTCCCCATTCCTTGTCATTTTGTCCATTCCAGATCTGACGTTATGGCAACCCCACACCAACCCTTAAAGAGAGACGATCTGGGGCTTATCTGATAGTCCAAATCTTCCTCCTCCTCCTCCACTCAGCCAGCCTCTCGTCAGCACCACTGACAGCTCTTTTCTTAATGTGTGTATGTGTATATAAATTTGCTGTGATTTCTCTGTTGGGTTTATGCTTTAAGTTTGGATTTTTCTTTTGATATTTTTGAAAAATTTACCTTTTTGGTGGTTTTAATTCTAACACTGTTTGAGGTTTTCTGAGGTTCTCTGCTGTGTTAGGAAGTGCTTTGTTTTTCTGTCAAAGAACAATGTGACCAAGTTACAAGAAACCTTTTGGTCTTCATAGAAAACAAATGAAGATTTAACTTAATTTTGCTTTGACCTTAAGACCAGCAAAAAATATCCTCTTGCGTTTTAATTCGGACTGTTGATACACTGCAGCACCAAACCAACAGATGCAAGTCTTATTTCAACTTATCACAGCATGTGTAGTACTCTTAGTGGTTCTTGTGCACATGTACTTTTTATTTATTTATTTTTTTTACCATGAATAAAGAGCACCTTCATATTCGTTGAACAGACCAGCTTGAATGAACAAATTAGGCTCTTCTGATTATGGACATCCCCTACGCTAACAAAATGTCTTCTCGGCGTGGGTTTTGTCCACTCCGTTTTGTCTCCCTGTACCTCGACTCTACTCCTTCACAGAAAAAAACTGCTGCTTTCTCACACTAAGCTGGTATTGACCCTTTTCTGTCATTTTTTTCCTCATTTCCCCCTCTAATCTTCTCATTTTGTGGTGAGAGCAAGAGATCTGATGAGTCTCATCAGAACAAGTTATGAATGTCAGTGGGGTTGGCACGTATTGTTTTAAAGGTAATGATAAATAACAAAATCTCAGAAACCACTCATAATAGTTTGCTTAATACCAGCTTTCTTCTCCTCACCCATTCAGTTGAGGTACAAGGTGTGAAAACGAACAGAGCTGGGAGGGGGCTAGTAGTTTTAGCTTTGCTGTGTGATTGTGTTGCCACCTGGTGTGTAAATACGACACTACGGTGCAAAAACAGTGTAAGCCTCATGTATTACAGTAAGTCTCTAAATAGATGGGAAAGCGTTTTTCATGACATTGCCAGTATAAAATATGGTATTGCTTACTGTTCTGCACTACCACAGTTATACTAACCAGCTAAAGGTTGGTTGGAGTCTGCTCATAAGATGCTTTTGCATTTGAAAACGGAACAGTTGCTTCTCTTTTCATTTTCTTAATTAGTTTTGTTGTATTTTTATGTTTGTTTTTTCATTATTAATTACTTTCAGTTGGCTTAATTTATTTCCTTGGTGTTACCAAAAGCTGTTTTGCAGTTTGTAAAAGTTTATTTGAAAGTGAATACATTCAATAAAATTGATGAAAGGTAAAGTTACTTGTCTTTTTTTAAAAATCTTTTTTAAAAAGTGCCTCAACTAATAGAAGTTATCACTATCAACTGCACCATGACATTACACCTAGAAGTCTCTATGATAATTGTGCAAATTAAAAAAGAGATATATTTTAACCATTTCTAAAATTTAGCAAACTCTATGTAGGACTCCATGTGAGAGCTCATGTAGACCTAACTGATGCCTCTATAGGTTAATTCATGTCTGTAACCGCTTTAGCAGTGCAACATTATTTACACCCGTTCGCTACGGTCCGTTAGGCGTATTCAAGGTTTGCTCTGTTTACAGAAGGACTTATTTTCTTGTTTCCCTGAGGGCATTCCCTCTTTTGTTCGAAAAGCCATTTCAGTTCTGAACATGGACTTCCGTGTTGTGATATTTATAACTCAGGAAAACACAGTCATTGACAAACATTTCTGTGCACTCCGATCAATTTAAAAATAAAAGCAGAAACGGAACAAGATGCTGTAGTGACAATTCTTTTGCAGGATTTTTTTAGGTGTGTCAGTAAGTGTGGCACTAGTAATATTTGTCAAAAGCCGTTATATTTTTTGCTTGGATGTTTTGCAACCCTAGAATAAATATACTCAAACATTTTTTGCCATATTATATTACTGAATACGAGATTGCTTTATTTTAAGGTTTTTCACACATCTTTACAGAGGTAACTAATAGTTGTGGAGGGCACAACTATTAGTAATAGCAGGAAAGCAGTGATTACCATAAATGAAATCATTATATTAGTGTCCTCACGGTGGGAAACAAGGCATCTCTGAATCTGGTGGGTTTCATAAAGAATTTGCAAGGTTGGGTCAAAACTTTTGTCTGCTTTTTGCTCCAGTGATATATCCCTGTACCTTTAAAGAAAACTGGAATTTAAATACAGTATTACAGAGCAGACAGTGGTATCTAGTTTTAGTAGTAGTGACAATAATATGTAGTATAGTATAAATAGGACGTAGAGCATTTGCTAGTTAAATTCACAATTTACAGATTGATATGCAATCTGTTTGTAGACATTTTTTCATATGAAGCTGTCTATATATAGCAGTTATGAACTTCTTTTGAGGTTTCTACATTCTGAGTATGGTTTGTTGCTACGAATGTATTTAAATGTTACAGCAAAGCTCAGTTGCACGTTATTTATATATTTTTCCGTGACAGATTTGTGATGTGTTACAACTTCCAGCCTAAAGGGGGCGGTATATGCCTCTCCAGCAAGGATGACGCAGCCCCAGCCATTACAACATTCTATAAACATGGATGGGTCACAGTAAATGGTTACGGTGCTGGTGGAGCGTTTGTAGATCTGTAAAACTTCCCAGGACAAGTGCTGAACCAGAAGTGCTAGCTCCGTGCACCGTCCTCTGCATCATATTTGGCGGAAATAACTCATTAAGACTCGCACACTCTGACAGTAGGTTTGTTTGCATTCTAAACAATTGATTTTCTGTAGTTTATTGTGGGCTACAGCGAGTGTTTTAGTTGTTTTTGTTTAATAAAGCTAACATGCCTGCTATGTCATGTTTAGCTGCTGTTGACAAGTCTGAAGTTCAGTACAGTTTACATAGACTTTGGCCGAAAATATGTGATAGTAATAAAGGCCATTCTTTAGCTGCTAATTAAACTGCCAATTTACTCTGACATGTTAGACAGCTGGTAGTTTAATGTTTCGTATTTTATGTACCCTGCGGAGTTGATCCAAGTAGACACAGAAAACGGTTATTTCAGTCGATTTATTTTGTTTTGCAAAAATAACTGCATTGTCATCGCAGAGAGAATGATCCTGTCTATGTGTGTTGCTCATTTGTAGCGGAGTCGTTTCACAGAAAATGCGAAATCTGAGTCACAAAGCTGCTAAAATTAGAGAGGCACCGATCAGGAATATAAAATATGTTCAGGTTCTTTTCAAACTGACGTGCGATTTGCGAATATTCAGGTATGGTTAAAGAACTGAGGACATTTAGTACTGTCTTGAAAATAAAATATTTAAAATAAAATGAAATGGTAATTTTTCAAACGCAGCTCAAAGTTACAGTGCTGTCTCGGAATAACTAAAAATTATTATTAATAGACATAATAAACATAATGAACCCCTACTAAAGATATATAGAAGAAACCTATATAATTTAAAAATAAATAAAGTGGTGTCCTACTCTTTAATTGAGAGGAAAAAGCTCTGGTTTTCCTTTAAGCTTTCAAATATTGATTCACTTTTTGTGACTAAACATGAGCCGTAAGCAGCATTTAAATGATTATTTATATTTAGACCAGAGGCTGGTTCTGTGTCACAGAGAGCGGTCCGTGTTACACACCTTTGCAGCTAAACAGGATTTTACTATTACCTTTAAAACAAATATAAAATGATTACAGAGTTGACGTAAACTGAAAAACTGTACAGTAAATGCTAAAGACGGTAAACTGTCTTTAGCATCTTATTATAGATTTAATGTGGTTAGTCTGTTTAGCATCACCAGCAGCAGTCTTTCTATGAATTCTCTACAGAACATACACCATAGGTGTCCACAGTGTGGCCAAGGGGCCACTTTGTGGCCCTCGACCGCAGTTCCAGAATGGTACAAATTTGGCCCTCCTGATGCAGGTGGAAACTTTTTAGCATGAGATCTTCAGTGACATATTTGCATCTTCTTAAATGGGAATTGTTAGGTACAATCCAAAGTATTTCTCTATTATTAGTCGTGTTTTTTTTTTTTTTTTTGCTTTTATTTCAACATCATGAAAGCAGGGCGACAAACATCCAGCATTTTATTTCTACTGTAAAACAAACTTGGGTACACCCATGCATTAAACTGGGCTACATATAGCAAGGGTTTTCAAAGAAAGCGCTTGCTGGAACCTCAAAACATCTAGCCCAACAAAACAGCAAACATTTGATCTAAAGAGTTTTCTTTTACCAAGGCAAACGTCTGAGACTCTTTTACCACCCTACAATAATTTATTGTTTCCCACTTTTTTCTACTTTTCATTAAAATATTGCAAGTTTAATTTATTTCTGAGCAGGTAAACTGTAATTATTTAGAAATGTTTAATTAGGAAAACAATTATGGCCCCCTAAATATTTTTAATGTAATTTTCGCCCTTTAGTGCAAAAGGCTTGGAGACCACTGATGTAAACCCTTATTCTACCTGTGAGATTACCAAAAGCCTGCCAACATTTTCTTATCCAGCATGTACTATGTTGCAGATGAAATTTGACTTTTCTAAAAGGATAAAAGACACCCAGTTTGCTGTGAGACTTTCTCTTCTCAGTTGTCTGTGGAAGTTGCAGCCTTAATGGAAAACGGTCCTGCCTCTGTAGAAAATATAGTTTCCTTTTAAAAAGCTTCTTAGACCTTTTTGTTTTTCGTCTGATTTCACTTTTAAACACCTCACCAATTCTAAAACTTGCTGAGGCTTCTTTCCTCAGTGCCAGTGTCCACACTGAAGAGTGTCGTCAGTGAAACCTTGTTTGGTGTGTTCACCGATCAGGAAAAGACCAGACTTTCATTTTCCATCAAGTCAATCATAATTTATAGCCTGTCAAACATAAAAATCATCCGATTCTGGCAATCAACAAATTTCTCGGTGCATCTCAACCTAAAATGTTTTGATGAAACCCCAAAAATCACTTTAATCAATGTATAATTTATTTTACATAAAGAACTAATGAGGTATTTTTTGTCATTAATGCCTATGATCATGACCTATTATAGTAGAACTAGAAAGAAAAACATAACTTTTTTTTTATTCATGTTGAATCTCTCTACTTTTTCGTTAAAAGCTTCTAAAACCAGATTTTTAAAAAAATTAAAAGCTTTATAATTGATTCTAATATCTCATCTGTTTCATACATAAAATCTAAATAACCAAAATATGTTGAAGCAGTCATGTTTCTTGTTTCCCCAAACAACCAGGCTGAACAACAACCCTCCGTCTGACCTTCAGTGGCACCCTGTCCACCATCAGCCCCTCGCTGCCGTTTCAACAATGAACTATGGGAAGCTCCCAACAGTGAGTGAAGAATGGCCAGGTTTAGGCTCAAATCCTGCATCGGCTTTATCGCTTTGCCTTTGCTCGTACTCATCATAACGCTGGTATTAAAGGCTTTCTTCCCAGAGGACTCTCCTTCTCAACGTTCTGGGGAGGTTAAAGTAAATCTTAGACCGACTGCTTCTCAGAACCAGTGGGGCTACAACAAAAAATCTGAACAGACCAAAATGAATGACCATGCTCAGTCGGACACAGAAGCAGAGCTGGAAAGCATACTGAGGAAGTTTCCTCCTCCCAACTACTATCTCCATGCTTTCTACTATGTATGGTATGGAAACCCTAGGTTTGATGGGAAATACATCCACTGGGACCATCCACAGCTGCCACATTGGGATGCAAAGGTGGCTCAGGAATATCCACAAGGAAGGCACAAACCCCCTGACGACATTGGGGCCAACTATTACCCCTCCTTAGGGCCGTACAGTTCCAGGGACCCCTCTGTTTTAGAGGCACATATGCAGCAGCTGCGTACAGCAGCCATTGGTAAGACAAATGTGATTCTTAGCTTTCAGATCAAGGGTTATCTGTGATTAAAAGTCATATTTTTGCAATAAAACATTTTAGATTTGATGTAATAAACAGGGATGTCCCCAGTGACATTAGGTTAAACTAGACAATCTTTGAATTCTGCAGACTGTGCACTTGAGATTCTTTACATGTAACGGCTATTAGGTTAAGATAAAATGTTTAAAATAAAATATCTAAGAATATTTTAGTGCACTCTGGGTCAATGACATCTGCTTCCAACCAGAAAGATATTCCTTTGGTTGAATTTAAAAGGATTTCTCATTCAAATAGTAAACATGATTTAAAAAAAATGGTAGAATCTTTTTTTTAATGTACAGGTCCTTCTCAAAATATTAGCATATTGTGATAAAGTTAATTATTTTCCATAATGTCATGATGAAAATTTAACATTCATATATTTTAGATTCATTGCACACTAACTGAAATATTTCAGGTCTTTTATTGTCTTAATACGGATGATTTTGGCATACAGCTCATGAAAACCCAAAATTCCTATCTCACAAAATTAGCATATCATTAAAAGGGTCTCTAAACAAGCTATGAACCTAATCATCTGAATCAACGAGTTAACTCTAAACACCTGCAAAAGATTCCTGAGGCCTTTGAAACTCCCAGCCTGGTTCATCACTCAAAACCCCAATCATGGGTAAGACTGCCGACCTGACTGCTGTCCAGAAGGCCACTATTGACACCCTCAAGCAAGAGGGTAAGACACAGAAAGACATTTCTGAATGAATAGGCTGTTCCCAGAGTGCTGTATCAAGGCACCTCAGTGGGAAGTCTGTGGGAAGGAAAAAGTGTGGCAGAAAACGCTGCACAACGAGAAGAGGTGACCGGACCCTGAGGAAGATTGTGGAGAAGGGCCGATTCCAGACCTTGGGGGACCTGCGGAAGCAGTGGACTGAGTCTGGAGTAGAAACATCCAGAGCCACCGTGCACAGGCGTGTGCAGGAAATGGGCTACAGGTGCCGCATTCACCAGGTCAAGCCACTTTTGAACCAGAAACAGCGGCAGAAGCGCCTGACCTGGGCTACAGAGAAGCAGCACTGGACTGTTGCTCAGTGGTCTAAAGTACTTTTTTCGGATGAAAGCAAATTCTGCATGTCATTCGGAAATCAAGGTGACAGAGTCTGGAGGAAGACTGGGGAGAAGGAAATGCCAAAATGCCAGAAGTCCAGTGTCAAGTACCCACAGTCAGTGATGGTCTGGGGTGCCGTGTCAGCTGCTGGTGTTGGTCCACTGTGTTTTATCAAGGGCAGGGTCAATGCAGCTAGCTATCAGGAGATTTTGGAGCACTTCATGCTTCCATCTGCTGAAAAGCTTTATGGAGATGAAGATTTCATTTTTCAGCACGACCTGGCACCTGCTCACAGTGCCAAAACCACTGGTAAATGGATTACTGACCATGGTATCACTGTGCTCAATTGGCCTGCCAACTCTCCTGACCTGAACCCCATAGAGAATCTGTGGGATATTGTGAAGAGAACGTTGAGAGACTCAAGACCCAACACTCTGGATGAGCTAAAGGCCGCTATCGAAGCATCCTGGGCCTCCATAAGACCTCAGCAGTGCCACAGGCTGATTGCCTCCATGCCACGCCGCATTGAAGCAGTCATTTCTGCAAAAGGATTCCCGACCAAGTATTGAGCGCATAACTGTACATGATTATTTGAAGGTTGACGTTTTTTGTATTAAAAACACTTTTCTTTTATTGGTCGAATGAAATATTCTACTTTTGTGAGATAGGAATTTTAGGTTTTCATGAGCTGTATGCCAAAATCATCCGTATTAAAACAATAAAAGACCTGAAATATTTCAGTTAGTGTGCAATGAATCTAAAATATATGAATGTTAAATTTTCATCATGACATTATGGAAAATAATGAACTTCATCATAATATGCTAATATTTTGAGAAGGACCTGTATATCTAAATGCAGAAGTGGCAAAAACATTTTCTTGTGTGTTCTTCTGAAAGCTGAGACAGAAAGAAATGGAGTGAGAAATGAGATGGACACCATAATGCACAGACGAGACGTTGCGCCCAGTCGGACTAACCAAGCCTAAATTAAGCTGGTTAAAATTCAGTTGTGTTGTTTTTTTTCACCAAAATCATTTATGAGTCTTTCAGTAAGAACGTTTTTCAAATTCGGCCTGGAACGCCCAAGAGAGTAACTGCCGAACCTTCTAACACCAAGTGCCTGCCTGGAGAGAAAACCTACAACATCAGAACGGTCAGACCATGATGGCCTTTTTCTGGTGAATTTTTCACACATTTTTCCAGCTTTCCCCAAATTTATGTCAGATATTTATCACACCAGATTATGTGGGTTTGTGGAGATCTTTTGAAAGAGCTAAATCCCAACCAAGCTGCTGCTCTTTTACATTGAAAAGAGTGAATTGGGGTGGTTTGAGGAGCTGATCAGGATGCCTTTGATGTGGTTTTTTTATGTACACATCCCACTGAGAGGAGAACCCAGGAGAGACCCAGAACTCTCTGGCCTGGGAACATTTTTGGATCTCCTAGAATGAGCTGTTCAAATTTTGATCTCAGATAATCGGAAGTCGACAAAAAAAGGATCACTGAAAAACCGGACTAATGGGAAGTAAAATATAAAGGAATAAGCCAAGGCTTTTGCACAGTTCCTAACACTTCAATCTGTTTTAAGGGTTTATGAATAATAAAGGAAAGTTGCCTTTTGCCTCAGAGGTCATGAAACCTATTTGATGTGTCTTCATCATCAGGCGTCATCGCCGTTTCCTGGTATCCTCCTTCCACGAAGGATGACAATGGTGAGCAAATTGATGACATAATGCCTTCATTGTTGGCGGTGGCACATAAATACCACATTAAGGTGTGTATGACAACTCTTTGTGTTTTTGGGGACCTTATCTGATCTTGTTAATGTGGAAAATGGAAAAAATAATGTTGGTTTGCAGGTTGCTTTTCATATTGAGCCCTACAAAGGAAGAGATGAATTCAACATGTTTACCAATGTCAAATACATCATTGAGAAGTAAGTGCTACTGAAGAATAGCTGTTCTTACAGCCATCTCTTACTTTCAGTGATAAATGTCTCTATTTGCCATTGATTGGATATCTCTTCTCCTTAGATATGGAGAGCATCCGGCATTTTTCAGGTACCGGACAAACGCTGGCAAACTACTTCCACTCTTTTATGTTTATGACTCATACTTGATGAACTCAGAGCAATGGGCTAAGCTGCTGAAACACACAGACAGCAGCAGCATCAGGGACACCCCATATGACGGCATCTTTATCGCCCTGCTGGTTGAAGAGAAACATAAGAGAGAGATCCTGACTGCAGGGTTTGATGGCTTCTACACCTACTTCGCTACCAATGGTTTCACGTATGGCTCCACTCAGCGCAACTGGGTCTCTATCAAAGCTTTCTGTGATGATAATGACCTTATATTCATTCCAAGCGTTGGCCCAGGATACATTGACACAAGCGTGCGACCCTGGAATTTTAAGAACACTAGAAACCGCATCAATGGCAAATACTACGAAACCTCGCTGAGCGCCGCGTTGGAGTCCAGACCTGATTTTATCTCCATTACATCTTTTAATGAGTGGCACGAGGGGACTCAGATTGAGACAGCAGTTCCAAAAACGGGTCAAAGTGTGTACCTGGACTATCTGCCCAATAAGCCCACCATCTACCTGGAAATAACTCGTAAATGGGCAGCAATATTCGGTGGAGAACGACGAAGATGGCAGGACTGATTGTAGAAAATATGTATTAGTTATGATGTATTCTACTGAAAAACTAATTTCATTGTCAGAATGGGCAACATTTTGCAAATGACTAATTGTATGAGAAAGTTTTAAAATATTTTACAGCCATAGTGCAGATGACGGTTCCATCGTTATCTTAGTTTTGGCTCCAGTCATGTATGTTTTTATTTGTTGGCACTTGAAGGAACTGCATTATTTTCTGTTTACACTCTTTGACTCATAAATAGTCAAACCGAGATTATTTCTGTTCTCTCTTTTTTTCATCTTTCTCTGATTCTTGAATTTTATAGTTAATTATTAGGAATCAATTATGCCCAGATAATTAATTTAATACTTCAAAGACATCCCAGTTTACATGTTAAAATGAGCCTTACCGATGCAAACGGTAAGGAAACAGAGTGGCTCTTTAGGTCTGTAAACACACTATGAATGGAGAGAGAATGGTCAATATGTTTCTTTCACCTTATGTGTGGTGTCTCACTGTGCATGAATCACGTGAATAAACTGATCACATACTGATGTGTGGAATGTTGTCATCACCTACCAACATCTCGCATTCAGGCATATTACACATTTTTGTCAGTGTTAAATTTTTTTGTATGGGAATTACAGCCAGCTTTTATGTAATCATTCTGTTTGGAACAGGTTCAACACTAATTAAATGGCACACAATTTCACACTCCTGCGTGGTTTGTGACCCTTTTATCCGAGATGACAAGTTCAGTAGGTAAAAAAAAAAAAACAATCTGAAGGAGAATCTGGTTGTTTTATTTTGTACTTGGTTGGTGTTTTAAATATACCACTGGAATAGGTGCTGGTTAAAAAGGTCACAGCAGATCTGTCAAAAAGATAACAGGAGTCTTCCAATAAACAGGTTTTACTTTAAGCTAATGTCTCCTCACCTCAAGTTTTTCCTAGAATCTGCTGTAACCAATGTGGTGGCTATAGTCCCAAGTGCTGTAATGACCAATTGCACCACTTAGGCTTGATCTTCATCAGTGACTGTATTTCCTCTCTGGGTTCTTGTGTTTCTAACTTCCAATATTCCTTCTTTGCTGCTGCCCTCCTTTCAGCTTTGTTAGCCATCACTTGTTTGACGGTCTGGATCTGGAACCCCCATTCTCCACCAATCTTCATGGTCACCATATTTTAGGTTTTAAAGAATAATTTGAAAAAGAAAAATTACCCATGGAGTGACAGTTGTGTAGACAAAATGCCTTGTTGATGTCAGAGAAGACTAGGCAACAGTCTTTCAAATAACCACTTGTAACAAACAAGGTATGCAGAATACCATTTCTGAATGCCCAGCATGTTCCATCTTGAAGCACATGGATTACAGGAGCAGAAGATAACGCTCGTGTCAGCTAAGCACAGGAGACTGAGGCTACAATTCACAGAGGTTAACTAAATCTGGACAGTAACAGATTGCCATATCCAATGGTTCTTGACTTCAGCCCTGATGTCCAATCAAATAGTTAGAATGTGGCATAAATCAATATTTTTGGCAACTAAAGGTCTACTTTTACATGTACATGATCTTTGATGACCTCCTCTTCTTAATCTGTAAGGTCCAATTTGTTGATAGCAACTTTTAACTATTCTGTAAACATTTTCCACAACATTTAGGAGTGTGTTCATAGCTGGATAAGAAAGCCAGAATTGCAACCTCTGCTCTAATTTATCCCAGAGGTGTTCAAGAAGGTTGATGTCAGAACCCAAGTTTCTCCACACCAAACCTTATGCACCTGCAGCCATGGAAGTGATTGCAATACTGGAATTCATTAGTTTATGGCGTGACCCAATTCTTTAGGCAATATATTGTACTCCAATAACACTTTCAGCCCCTTGGTAGCAACGGAACATCGTTTAAACACCACGTTGTACCTCATGGTTGTAGCTGATGGCTATTTCTGTCAGAATAATGCAGCAAGTCACATAGCTCAAGTAATCTCAAACTGGTTTCTTGAACTTGACAGTTCCATGAACGCCAGTGACCTCCCGAGTCATTAGATCTCAGTCTAATAGTGCACAAGAAGGTCCAACCTTTTACAAACATAAACTGTGGATCAGTTTATGTAGTCCATTTCACGTTCTGTTACATTTTCAGACCATGGTTTTGTGTGTCGTTCAAAAATTGCCCACACTTTTTCCAAGTCATAAGAAAGGAATGCGTGATCCAGAAAGAATGTCTTTCATGAGATTCACAGCAGAGGTTTCTATGGGTTGTTCAGATGTAGCTCTTTTCAGTTTTACATTCTTAGTGGACTGCACAATTATTTTACCCACAATGGACTCTTTTGTAATGTGTTCTGTGCATGCATGGGTTTCATTTTCATCTTTAGGCCCATCCTCAACAGCACATAAGTTTTCATTTTTGTTTAAAAATGATTCTTCTTTTCAATGTTAAGGGATAGGGGATCTTTTGTGATTGTAGCCAAAGGGACTAATGTTAACCTATTCACACCAGAACAATTGCCTCTAGGTTATTTAGGGATAACTGGATTCCAACTGGAAATCACAGATTCATCCAAAGTTTCACCAATCTCCACTCACTCACCACAAAAGGAATGAAAGACCGATTTCTTACCCAGTGTCTAAAGGGAGGTTGGGACGAGCTAACACATTTGGAGCGTGATTCTGTTAAAGTGCTTTTTAAGCCTCTGCACTTTCAATTTGGATAATTTATTTTTTAACCAGTGTCTCACAAGCAGTACACTAATCTAATGAGAAAGGCTGTTGTAAATGATTATTTAACTAACTTTTCTAAGCTTTAACAGGAAAAAACAAGTTTGTTAGTATCTTTGTATTTTAATTTACCCTCTTTGGTTAGAGGTGCATTGGCCTTGTTTAATCTGTCAGGCATTAAATTATATATCTGGTTAAAATTGACAAGAATTTCACGATCAGTTAGGATAGTGGTTCAAGTTCATTAAACCTCACAGTATATTATTATTATGCACTACTTTGGATTGGTCTGCCATTCCAAAGTAGTGGAAGTGTGGAATAAATATGTGGTTTCAAAGAAAGTTTTACAAACAAGTCTGAAAGTATTGTTACCTTTGATTAGGCCATTATAACACATGCATATGCTTGATTTAAGCCTTGAGAGTATGGTTAACAGTGACCTGCTGGAAGGTGAAACTCCACCACAGCCAGAAACATTTGCATTCTCTTAACAGGTTTTCTTACTGTACTGATCCGTCTTCTCATCAACCTGACCAGATTAATCTCACCCTGCTTTGACGTTCTCCACAAATTTAACCCTGATCTGTCTGGTGCATGATGTTTATTCACTCATGTTCTCTAACAAAGCTCTAAGGCCTTCACAGAGCTATTATTTATAATGTGGTTAAACCACATGCAGGGGGACTGTTTATTATGCTCTACTTTGACCTAGTATATCAGTGTTATCAATTATATTCTGTGGATGTATCGGGAAAGATGTGAACACATTCAAATGGCATGAAAACATTTGCAAAATACTGTATATTAAACATTATATGCAGTGTTACTAACTAGACGACTTCTAAATGCAATTAGTTGCACGTCGTTTATGTATCAGCAGGATGGCTGAAATAATATTAAAAAAAAAACATGCCACACTTTCACATTTTTAAAATGTAAAGTTGTGCACCATTTGCACTACTTTGTGTTGGTATATTGCGTAAAATCCCAATGAAACACACAAAAAGTCGTGGAAGAAGTCAAAATGGGGGGGGGGTTGGGGAAACACGATTCAGTGTTTATAAAATGCAAATAATGAATAGTTTTTAAAATACACCACCGCTGCATGCCAACACAGCAGCGACAGCAGCACCATCTCCGCCTCAGCCTGCCGCTGCACTGACGGTAAACAGAGCAAGGTAGCGCATGGTTACGCCAGCAGGGAATTATTCCACATCCCTGAGCATATATGGCGTCCTCTCACACCGAGCCGTGAATTTAATGTGCAGCAAATCGGAGTAGCCCCCCCCCCCCCCGCGCTCTCCCCGGTTCTTGTTGAATTGAAGAATTTAACTCGCAGCCATCATCTCCTTTCGGTGTGCGGCAGAGGCGACGATGCGGGTACCAAGCATCGTTAGAGTAGCCTCATAGGTACGATCTTCGTTTTTTTTTTTTTTTTCCAAATCAAGAAGACGAATGCGGGTTCATCCCAAACCGCTGATGCAAACACCACAGCGGACTAGCTGCTTTTTTTTTATTCCAAGCGCATCCGCAGCTTCTCTGCGTGGTGCAAGGTGTCTTTGAAAGGGAGACGGACCTCTAGGAGAAATCAGAGGGAAGCTCTGCCTCACGCAAGTCGAAATGGTGAGTAGCATAGAAATCGTATGGGTGTTCTTGTCTGTTTTTTCTGGTATCCTATTATGTTTTAACGGCTAATTAGCAGTGATTTCTGCAGAAAATAATGACAGAGACATCAAAGAGATCGTCGCGTCTTATTCAATGCCTTCATTTTTTAATATTTAATTCACCAGACAATTCCGATCGTGTGCGTCCAACCCTCCTAATGAATGGGACTTCTGTTTTCTTGGCTGTGTTTTGCGGCTCCAGACATTTTCAGCCTCATTCACCATCACTCAGGCTTTTATTCTGGCGTTTGGGAGTCAATTAACGGCGCTGTCAGTCGGTGGATAGCACATCCCGGTGATTTTCCGCTATTTGTGAACTTTACACAGTCAACCATTTTAAACAGTGTCTCGAAAGCATCACGTTTTAAAATGACCTTCACTGCTCGGTGGCTGGATATTTATTCTCATCAGGGAGGGAATCTGCACGGTCAGGCTGTACATGAGGCATCCTGCAAGGATGCTCGTAAATCTGACACCAAGACCTGGCCTGTGTTTTGACGTACATGAAAGCATCTCTTTGGGTTTTTAGTTAACCTTTTATGAAGACTATATGTTGGATTTGAAGCACTTATGTAGCCATAATACGGAGGCAGTTGGAAAGAAGTGAAGGGGGTTGGGTTGATGTTTTGTCCAGAATGTGAAGGGAGACCTCAACAGTTTTTGGTGCAGGCATGTACTACAATACACTGAGTTCTTAAACAGTTTTAATATCAAGCATGCTGCACCTAAACATCATATCCAACATGACATAGAGGAAAATTATGCATTTAAATTGTTCTTTTTTTCAGGGATGACTCATAATAAAGCAAGAGTTAGGTGCACAAGTTTGAATTCATTGTGGATTTTCTGTAATCCTCCCAGCGTCACAATTATATACAAATGGCACAAAAACACCCCCAGTAATATTAGGATAAATTTTCCTTCGCACGTTGCAAAGAAACCAAGCACCTTTGGTCACAAGCAACAAGCTTCTGGTAAGATCTTGACTGTGTATTTGACCACTCTTTTCGGCATAGTTGGTAGAGATCATTTAAATTGTTTATATTTTATATGATATTATATCTTATAAGTATTTTTTATTATTTTGTTTAAAAATTTCCATGTTGAAAAGTAATTACACCGTTCTCAATATTCACAGAACTGTATTAGTTTTCCAGCTATCAAAGAGTCCTTATGATTGCTGACCAGTTCCTTGCATATTCCCACTGGTATTTTGATGATTTATTGTTGGTAATGAACTCCAAGTCTTGGTTGGAAGGCCTCCTTGCCATCACCCTAATTTTTAGTTCCGTTCAAAGATCCTCTGTCAGATTTAAGTACGGACTCTGGGCCACTTGAAAATGTAATATTAAATCCAGTAAGAAGAAACTAAAATTAAAAGATAACTTTAAACCTTATTCTGCCCACAGTTTTTGTACATCTCTGTCGTGCTACTTAGCATATACAATGCTAATGGTATTGTCATGATATGACATCCTTGGACTTGGTTTGTGTTTTGTGTTAACTTTTGTTTAGTTCTGTTTCCCTGTGTTGTTAATCAGTTCCACCTGTCCCCTCTGCCTCCCTGCCAGCTTGTCACACCTGTTCTTAGTTCCTGCGATTACCTGCCTTTGTTTTCTCCTTGTATATTAGTTGGTCTGTGTTCTTTGTTCCCCCGCTGGTTCCTCCGTCACTATTCTTCATTCACTTCCCCTGTTTATGTTCAGTTTTGCTACATTAGAGAACTATGTACTCATGTAAGTTTTTGGCTCAACTCATGTTTGTACTTGCTGGATTAGGTTACATTTTGGAGACCTTTAATTAAAGAGAAGTCTTCCTCTCATCATGCGGCTGCCAAGCTCTTATCTGCACTTTGGTCCGATCCAAACCAAGAACGTGATAAGTATCTTATTTGTGTGAACTAAAGTCATTAACAGGACCCACTGACATTAATAATATTATACAGCATCATTATACCATTTTACCATTTTTACTTTATCCTGTGAATGAGGTCCAGTGAAGTCTAATTGGGTTGTTGTATAGTTCAAAGTGGCGTTCTGTGAATATCAATGAGCCTACTTCTAGTCTTCTCTCCAACCCAAGAAACTGGGTTATAGTTACAGTTAGTTTAAACTACTCTGAATTTGAGTTAAAGAAGTTACTATTTTGGTTTTGTTTTTAAAAGTGATCATCAGTACAATGCCTGAACAAATCAACCCTGTCCTTGTCAGGGTTCTAAAGAAAGTATACAGAAGAGTTAGAATCAATGTGGAAACTGGTAGCACTTATAAACATATGAAACAGAGGAGATATTCATTGAAAACCAAAGACAAATTCTGAACTATAAAGACACGAAACTATACACTGTTCAGAACGTGCCAAATGCTGTAAAGCTGAAGAAGTAGGTCTGCATTTCATAGGAGAGCATAATGACCTAAAACACAATCTATTGACTTTTTATGGCAAAGAAACACTATTTTTTAAAGTATTGAAGATAGTTCTCCTTCCTGAGGGAAATCATGGAAACATAAATAAAAGATATATATTTTTTAACTTGCTTGAAAGAAAGCTAAAGGTGCACACTCTGGTTGCAACTTCATATTTTAATGACTGAAAATATGTACATTTTTCATAATCTTACACAAATATTTAGAAAAAAACCTGAAAAGCCAAAAAACCCATTTTGCACAACCACCCACTACAGGCAGGTAGAAAGGTACAGTTGAAACCAGGCACTATCATGCACTGTGTAAAAAGACACATACATTATTTTTTATCACTGTCTGACAATAATCAGATTAAACCATTCCTACTTTAGGTCAGTTAAAATCACCAAAATTATTTAAATTTAATATAAGTCAGAGTAATGAGAAGATTTTTTAGATTAGATATTAGATATCGGGAAGGAAATTTTGGACCTCCACAAGTCTGGTTCATCCTGGGGTACAAATTTCAGCTGCCTTAAGGTGCCACATTCCTCTCTTCAAACTGTTGAACAGAAAGATAAACAGCATGGGAATGTCCAACCATCATTCTGTTTAGAAGGGAACGGGTTCTGTTTACCAGAGACGTCTTGGTTCAAAATGTTCCTATTAACCCAAGTACAAAAAAAAATCTTAATGTTAATTGGTTGGGTGAAGCTGGTAAGACAGTCCTATTCTCCACACTTAAACAGGATGAGAATCAACAGGTTCTGAAAGGCGCCTCAACTAGGGAAAAGCCAAATGCATATGCATTTAGTGACAAAGACCTTCATTTTTGGAGCCATGCTCTATAGCCTGATGAAACTGAAATTGAAGTGCTTGGTAAAAACTACAATGGTTACATTTGGAAGAAAAAAAACATCATCTCAACTGTGACCAATGGTGATGGCAGCATCATCATGTGTGGGATTTTTTACTCTATGAGGGACTGGTGCACTTCAATAATTAGATTATTTTGAAAACAGAATATGATGTGGAAATATTAAAGCAACATGTCAAGGCGTCAGCCAGGAAGTTGAAGCTTGATCACAAATGGGTCTTCCAAATGGACACTGAACCCTGGCATACAATCAGATTAGTTACAAATTGCCAGTGTTTTGGAGTGGGCCCCGGGTGTGTTCACACCAGCCTTTTTGATCCGCTGTGTTTGGACTAGATTTCGCCCCCCCCATATTCGCAGGTGTGAATACACTCAAGCGACCCATGGTGCAGATTAATAAACCAGACCAAGACCTACTTTTCGAGGTGGTCTTGGCCTTGGCCTTCAAATGGACTCTGGTGCTATTTGCTTCTGGTGTGATTATGACCACGCCTCAATCCGACCCAACTACAGAAAACATACGTCTCTTTGAACTTAACAAGCCACCATGGCCAGTAGCAAAACTGAACATTGTACTGAAATCACACCTGATCAGCCTCCTGTTGCTTAGCAATGTAATTTTAGAGACATGTATGTGAACTCCTTATTTGCAAGAAAATAATAAGAAAATTGTTAATCCAATTCAATTCAAAAATACTTTATTAATCCCAAATGGAAATTAAATGTTGTAGCTCATTATGTAGGTTTCTACAAAGAGCCGTTGTAGATGCTGATGGCTGTGGGCAGGAAGGATCTCCTGTAGCGGTCTATCTTACAGCATATCTGAAGAAGCCTCTGACTGAAGACACTCTGTTGTTTTTCAGACAGTCTCATGAAGAGGATGCTCAGGGTACTCCATAATGTTCTTCATTTTATGAAGAATCCTTCTTTGCACATTGATCTCCAGAGGTTCCAGAGGAGTCCCCAGAACAGAGCCAGCCTTCTTTATCAGCTTGTTGAGCTTTTTTAAGTCCCTGGCTCTGATGCTGCTTCCCCAGCAGATAATGGCAGAAGAGATCACATTTTCCACAACAGACTTATAGAAGATATGCAGCATCTTGCTGCAAACACCAAAGGACCTAAGATTCCTCAAGAAGGACAGTGTGCTCTGTCCCTTCTTGTAGACAGCTTCACAGTTGCATCTCTACTTCAGTCTGTTGTCCAGGTGAACACCGAGATATTTATACTCCTCCACCACCTCCACCTCTTCTCCCATGATGCAAATAGTTTTTGACTTATTCCTGATTCTCTTAAAATTTACAATCGTCTCGTTTGTTTTAGTCACGTTCAAGATGAGGTGATTGTTTCCACACCATGCCACAAAGCGGTCCACCACCTTCCTGTACTCATCTTCTTGTCCATCTATGATCCACCCAACGACTGCAGAATCATGAGAGTATTTTTGCAGATGACAGGAGTCTGTCTTGTACTGGAAGTCTGAGGTGTACAGAGTGAAAAGGAATGGTGAGAGTACAGTCCCCTGTGGTGCTCCTGTGCTACTGACTACCTGGTTAGACTCACAACCCTTCAGTCTCACAAACTGTGGTCTGTTTGTCAGGTTGTCTTTAATCCAGGAGATTGTTGTGGCCTCCATCTGAGTCTTCTGAAGTTCCTGACAAAGCAAATCAGGTTGAATTGTAGTAAATGCACTGGAGAAATCAAAGAACATGATCCTCACAGTGCTTTGTCCAGATGACAGTGGATTTGTTAGAGCAGGTGTATGATGGCATCTTCAACTCCAACTCCACAGTGACAGGAGGTGCTACACAACACTGGAACCTTCTCCAGGGTCAGGCTAAGATTGAAGAGGTGCTGTAGAATCCCACAGAGCTGCTCTGCACAGGCCTTCAGGAATCTGGGGCTGAAACTATCTGGATGTTGGGACCCCAGCCATGGGTACAAAATGAAAGGCCAGTATGAACTTTTCTGGAACTTTCAAAAGTTTAATGGAACTTTCTGGTTTAATGAAGGTGATTTGGTAGTTACTAATTGCTGATTTTCTGGCATGGGGTCACAAGCTGTCGGTGTTCATGGTGCCGGTGTGTGAAACGAAAAATACACAAATTAAGAGAAACAAGATGACAATGTCCTTTCACCTATCTGTATTAATTACATAATCCACACAGTTTAAAAAGCAGAAACAAGTAAAAGTCTAATTATTAATATTATTATTAATGAAGTAATTTAACAAATGAGAAGGATTAGATTTCCATTTTTCCTTTCCACCACATTCCAGCGATGTGGGATGTGTGTTTGCTGCTTTCTGCAATGAGCTTTTTTAATTACAATTTGCTGGGCTTTTTCCCCATATGCCTTGCAATAATGTCATGATTTGTGGGTGTTTTTGGGTTCTTCGTCTTATTATTATTATTACTCTTGATAGGTTTTGAATCATGCTTCTGTTATTTTCCTGGTCATGCTTTAGTTTTTGTCTTCTAGTTCATGTTTTGTCAAGTTAAGTTTTTTGGATCTGGTTATGCTTTAGTTTCATGGTTTACTAGTTGTGTTTAAGTTTGTATTCAAGAGTCTCTGTTTTGCTCCAGCCACATTTTGTTCTCTCCTGTCTTCAATCATCTTCATTCGGTTTACCTGCACCTAGCATTTAGTCTCCTTGTTTCACCTGGTTCTTGCTCCATATATACACATCTGTTCTGTTCATTTCTCGTAGAAACATTTTGGATCATTCATCCCTATTCATGTCATGTCCTTTACTCATGCCAAGCCTGTCTTGCCAGCCTGCCCGTGTCTGTTTTGGCACTGAAGTAAGTTTTGTTTATTAAACCTTTACTTACCGTCATGCTGCCTGCTCGTCTGCATTCCGGGGTCCTTCGCTACACAAACCATGACAGATAAATGTTTTTCTTCCCCCAACCCTTCTTCATCTGGTTAATGGCATGCAAACTCTCCATCAATATTGGTAGACACCTTACAATGATTCGTTTAAACAGGATAAATTTAAGTGATTCATTCATAAAATTCTCTAGTGAAGAAAAACACAAAGAAAACAAAACATATTGTAGTTGCAATGGTAATACATACATACTGTTGTTCAAGGACATCAATGCATTGTTGAACAAAACGGTTTCTTTTTCTAGAAATCTTTGCTTTCCCCCGGTGATCTTTTTCGTTAAATTGTTTCTGTTAATAAATTCTTACATTTTAGGGAGAAGTTGTTGAGAACTGATTCTATATGTCTACAGAGTTTGCTCTTTTAAGAATGCCGGTGATCGATTCAGTGACGTGCGATGGGGTTCATGACCGGTGAGGCTCAGACTCCTCTGGAGTTGGATGTACAAATATATGAACCCAAAACAGTGGCTTATATTTCAATATTTTTCTTCTCCTCTCTGATATCTTCGGTTTTGACTATACATACAGTTTAGGAAAGTCCTTTTCCATTGTTGCAAAGTAATCTTCCATTTTGTCTTACCAAATTTAAAAAGATGTATGGTTATAGGTCTGGTCGATGAAAACACCCTCTGCATAGCTGAAGAGTACGTAGTGACGTGCTGTTCGCTGTCTGCGCCTATGGGCTCAGCACTGTCCCCTAACAGTGCAGCATCATACTTTTTGCCTCACCCTGTCCATTTTCACTGCACATTCATTATACAAGTCCTTCTCAAAATATTATCATATTGTGATAAAGTTCATTATTTTCCATAATGTAACGATGAAAATTTAACATTCATATATTTTAGATTCATTGCACACTAACTGAAATATTTCAGGTCTTTTATTGTCTTAATACGGATGATTTTGGCATACAGCTCATGAAAACCCAAAATTCCTATCTCACAAAATTAGCATATTTCATCCGACCAATAAAAGAAAAGTGTTTTTAATACAAAAAACGTCAACCTTCAAATAATCATGTACAGTTATGCACTCAATACTTGGTCGGGAATCCTTTGGCAGAAATGACTGCTTCAATGCGGTGTGGCATGGAGGCAATCAGCCTGTGGCACTGCTGAGGTCTTATGGAGGCCCAGGATGCTTCGATAGCGGCCTTTAGCTCATCCAGAGTGTTGGGTCTTGAGTCTCTCAACGTTCTCTTCACAATATCCCACAGATTCTCTATGGGGTTCAGGTCAGGAGAGTTGGCAGGCCAATTGAGCACAGTGATATCATGGTCAGTAAACCATTTACCAGTGGTTTTGGCACTGTGAGCAGGTGCCAGGTCGTGCTGAAAAATGAAATCTTCATCTCCATAAAGCTTTTCAGCAGATGGAAGCATGAAGTGCTCCAAAATCTCCTGATAGCTAGCTGCATTGACCCTGCCCTTGATAAAACACAGTGGACCAACACCAGCAGCTGACACGGCACCCCAGACCATCACTGACTGTGGGTACTTGACACTGGACTTCTGGCATTTTGGCATTTCCTTCTCCCCAGTCTTCCTCCAGACTCTGTCACCTTGATTTCCGAATGACATGCAGAATTTGCTTTCATCCGAAAAAAGTACTTTGGACCACTGAGCAACAGTCCAGTGCTGCTTCTCTGTAGCCCAGGTCAGGCGCTTCTGCCACTGTTTCTGGTTCAAAAGTGGCTTGACCTGGGGAATGCGGCACCTGTAGCCCATTTCCTGCACACGCCTGTGCACGGTGGCTCTGGATGTTTCTACTCCAGACTCAGTCCACTGCTTCCGCAAGTCCCCCAAGGTCTGGAATCGGCCCTTCTCCACAATCTTCCTCAGGGTCCTGTCACCTCTTCTCGTTGTGCAGCGTTTTCTGCCACACTTTTTCCTTCCCACAGACTTCCCACTGAGGTGCCTTGATACAGGACTCTGGGAACAGCCTATTCGTTCAGAAATGTCTTTCTGTGTCTTACCCTCTTGCTTGAGGGTGTCAATAGTGGCCTTCTGGACAGCAGTCAGGTCGGCAGTCTTACCCATGATTGGGGTTTTGAGTGATGAACCAGGCTGGGAGTTTCAAAGGCCTCAGGAAACTTTTGCAGGTGTTTAGAGTTAACTCGTTAATTCAGATGATTAGGTTCATAGCTCGTTTAGAGACCCTTTTAATGATATGCTAATTTTGTGAGATAGGAATTTTGGGTTTTCATGAGCTGTATGCCACAATCATCCGTATTAAGGCAATAAAAGACCTGAAATATTTCAGTTAGTGTGCAATGAATCTAAAATATATGAATGTTAAATTTTCATCATGACATTATGGAAAATAATTAACTTTATCACAATATGCTAATATTTTGAGAAGGACCTGTATATTAGACAGACTCTGAAACGTCAGCATATTTAGTACATGTGTAATCCAGCATGTATATTGGCGATATAAAGAAAGACAGCAGTGGGCCAACTGCCTACATAAGCCAGTGTGTGTGACAGTGCCATCGGTGGTAAGGCACAGCTATTCACTGCCTCACATTGATTTTCTCACATGTATTTGAATCGACAATGCATAAATGCAGCGATTTTGACCATAGAAATGTTGACATCATACAGAAAAAATGTATAGAACAGTCAAGTGGACAAATTGATTTTCTCTTATCATTCGTAGTATTTTATTTCACATGATGACAGGAGAGGCTGTGCTTTACCTGCCTCCCCTGACTGCACGTCACTGGCTCAAATACCACCGCCATATTGGGCGGTGGTATTTGGTAATATACAGGACAGTATTGTCCTGTATATTCACAGGACAAAACTGGAAAGACTGATATTTATTTAATTAAACATTAAATTCTTCAACTTTAAATATTGCACAGAATAAAATAAAATGTCTAATTTTCTTGGACATTTAAATTATAGTGCAATAAAACAATGAGAGACATTAGATGTCCTATTTTGTTGAAGTTTAGCAAGAACCAGCGTTGGTCCTCCTGAGAGTCCCATGTTCTGGGAAGGCCAATGGATGTCTGTGGCTCAGATCTCCTCCATGTCTGTTCCAGGTCCAGGGGGGCAAGTCTGTGGCTCTTCACACTTGCTATTGCATATTTTTATAGAGAAAACTTATATACACAAGCGTGCTTATGGGACATTCACAACATTTATTTATTTAATGATGATTTTATTGTATTAATTTTGTCCAGTTTGACCCTCCATTCTTGATGCCTGTATAGGAGGTCATGTCAGAATTTGAATCAGGTGTTCTGGAGCAGACACACATCTAAAACTTGTAGGGAAGGGGTCCCTGAGGACCAGGGCTGTGAACCATTGAGGTACAGTTTCTAAATTGTGAAGGTAATGCCTTTTTACACTTTTGTTCACCAAGTACAGTTCTCTTGCTAGGTGCATTTTTCTTTTTTTTAAGCAGCTTGAAACATAAAAGTAATGTCATTGTTCAAAGGAAACAGTCACTTAATAAATTAGTAAAATACAACTATGTACATTTTGTTTATTCAGCTAAGATAGGCATGGTCTGTTTCCTTGTTTGATATTTTATTATTTCTTCATTATTATTCTTTTTACTTTAACTGGCCTTTACTACAGCTAAAAACAGGGACCTAACCGGTCTTTCAAAGAAATTACCAAAAGACTAAATGAAGAAAACAAAAATGGGAGAGTCACAGGAGTGGGAGTCGTTCTAAATGGGAGCAGGATGGGAGTGGGAGTCAATTTACCAGGAGTGGGACGGGACAGGATTTTTTTCGTTATGCTGGCCTGGGATTGGGATGGGACAAGACATTTTTCTGTGGGAGCGGGATGGGACAGGAGAGAAAATCCACTCCCGTGTCACCCTCTATTCCGCACCCCGTGATCTGAGGCCCCGCCCCCCAAGCCAAAACAGGGCCAGAAGTTTGAAGCCGAAAAAGAAATCTGCAGGTTTGAAAAAAAAACTTGAATCTGAAAAGTAGTTTTGAACTTTTTTTTTTTCCAGTTTCACATCTTTTTTTTCAGTTGCAAAACTTTTTTTTCCAGTTTTCACATTTTTTGGTGAGGTTCAAAATAATTTTTCAGGTTAATTGTTTTTCTTTTGAACAAACTTATTTTTCAGGTTCAGATTTTTTTCATTTGAACAAACTTTATGGCCCCAATTTAGCTCCATAGTGGTGCTAAGATTGGTTTCAAACTTCGAAAATATCAACAATTATGTATGGCTACTCAGCTTTACTGAGAAACTGGAAATAAATTGACTTTGAGAAACAACCAACATGCCCTTGATTGATCTCTATGAAAGTAAAAGAGCTGCAAAACTTTATAGAGTGGAAACAATGAGTATACATCAGAAGAGAAAAAACACTTACAGTATCTGAGAACATTCATGTTTGATTACAGTCAAAGCACTTATTATAACTGGCCAATAATACAATACAGTTCTTTAGGACAACTTGTTTTTAAAGATCATTATTTTATTGGTGTTCTGGGTAAACCAAATACTTAATCTTGTACAAATTAAACTCTGTTTCTTATATTCTTCAGAGATATTCTTTACTTACTTATGAAAACAAACTTTATTTTAAAATGTAAGTTGTTCCTATCTGCCATTACATTACAACAAATATATTCTCCACTATTGTCTCAATTTCTGCCTCTCAAATAAACAAAACTACATATTCTCTTTTTCCACATTGATATTTTTACCAACATGTTACAACTGAAATAAAGGATGAAATTCATTTATACTGGATCAAATTAAGCTGTCCTTAAGTTTCAGTTTATGCTTTTTTGTATTTTGTTTCAAGATTTACAGACATTTTAGTGAGCATTATGACTATTTCATTTGCAGTCTAAGTTTATATAGTTTATATATTTCATCAAGGTATATATAAAATATATAAGGTATAGCTATAGACCAAACAGTTTTGTTTGGTCTATAGCTAGATGAAATACAGTATATAGATCTAAACCAGGGCCACAAATAGAAGTATCATTGCTTCATGTATAAATAGGATATGTGTAGAACACTGTTGTTACAATTATGTCTGTTTCTCACTAGATAAAATGTTTTTTCTGGTAAAATGTCTGCTCTGTGATGGACTGGTGACCTGTCCAGGGTGTACCCTGCCTATTGCCCCATGATAGACCCATGACCTTGCAAGGATAAGCGGGTACAGACAATGGATGGTGAAGTCTCCCCACCCTGACAGTGAGCTGAATTCAATGACCCATAATGATAGGAAATGTCTTTCTGTTTTTCTGTGTGGAGTTGAGATGTTGCTCCAAGCATCCATATGAAGCATTCTTCCTCTCACCTGTCAAAATAGGGTGAGATCTTTCCATGTAATTCATGCAACATTCATTAACTGCTCACAGTTAAATCAATAACAATTACAATAAATATCCTTTTGTGTAATCCATGCAACAATTCTTAAAATACACAGTTGAAGCAGTAGAGAGTGAAAACAAGCATATTCTCATATTTTGGGACTGAGAGACTGGAGAGGCCTGTGTGGAGTCATATTAACTGTCTTATCTTTTGCAAAAGTATGAACAACAAGTGTAACCGAGGAAATGATGTATGATGATTTTCCATTTTTTACAAGTAGTAAATTAAATGAGTAATCTTTGATTATCAAGTTATTGATTGAAATTTGATTGAAACATTAAGATTTAAAATTCTCAATCAGCTATATATCAGAATCAGCTTTATTGCCAAGTTCGTACATACAAACAAGGAATTTGACTCCGGTACACTTTGCTCTCTGGTTTTTGTTTTTTTGCATTAAAGAATATACATATATACAATATACAAATATACACATATACAGGTCCTTCTCAAAATATTAGCATATTGTGATAAAGTTAATTATTTTCCATAATGTAATGATGAAAATTTAACATTCATATATTTCAGATTCATTGCACTCTAACTGAAATATTTCAGGTCTTTTATTGTCTTAATACGGATGATTTTGGCATACAGCTCATGAAAACCCAAAATTCCTATCTCACAAAATTAGCATATCATTAAAAGGGTCTCTAAACGAGCTATGAACCTAATCATCTGAATCAGCGAGTTAACTCTAAACACCTGCAAAAGATTCCTGAGGCCTTTAAAACTCCCAGCCTGGTTCATCACTCAAAACTCCAATCATGGGTAAGACTGCCGACCTGACTGCTGTCCAGAAGGCCACTATTGACACCCTCAAGCAAGAGGGTAAGACACAGAAAGACATTTCTGAACAAATAGGCTGTTCCCAGAGTGCTGTATCAAGGCACCTCAGTGGGAAGTCTGTGGGAAGGAAAAAGTGTGGCAGAAAACGCTGCACAACGAGAAGAGGTGACCGGACCCTGAGGAAGATTGTGGAGAAGGGCCGATTCCAGACCTTGGGGGACCTGCGGAAGCAGTGGACTGAGTCTGGAGTAGAAACATCCAGAGCCACCGTGCACAGGCGTGTGCAGGAAATGGGCTACAGGTGCCGCATTCCCCAGGTCAAGCCACTTTTGAACCAGAAACAGCGGCAGAAGCGCCTGACCTGGGCTACATAGAAGCAGCACTGGACTGTTGCTCAGTGGTCCAAAGTACTTTTTTCGGATGAAAGCAAATTCTGCATGTCATTCGGAAATCAAGGTGACAGAGTCTGGAGGAAGACTGGGGAGAAGGAAATGCCAAAATGCCAGAAGTCCAGTGTCAAGTACCCACAGTCAGTGATGGTCTGGGGTGCCGTGTCAGCTGCTGGTGTTGGTCCACTGTGTTTTATCAAGGGCAGGGTCAATGCAGCTAGCTATCAGGAGATTTTGGAGCACTTCATGCTTCCATCTGCTGAAAAGCTTTATGGAGATGAAGATTTCATTTTTCAGCAAGACCTGGCACCTGCCCACAGACAATAAAAGACCTGAAATATTTCAGTTAGTGTGCAATGAATCTAAAATATATGAATGTTAAATTTTCATCATTACATTATGGAAAATAATGAACTTTATCACAATATGCTAATATTTTGAGAAGGACCTGTATAAATAAAAAGAGATATAATGTTGATCAGTTGTGATGTATGAATAAAAAGAATGAAGTGATGGTTTTATAGCTGTGTCTAAAAGTAAATGCACAAAGCTGAGAATGGAATGTGTAATGTGTAAAGTTTAAGACTGAGCAGATAGGGAGAGAACTGTAGGATGACTGGGAGTGACAAGAGCCGGCTGTGGGCTGAGGACGAATCTTTTGAAGACCAACAAGCAATGCAAGAAATGGAAAACGAGACTACAGCCAGCTGCGTGGCTACTACTGGTATCTTCAAACAGCACCAGAAAGTCACGGTGACCATGACTTAAGTATTGAGCAATAACGTATTGGGCAATAGCATGTTGCCCAATAACGGAGAAGCCTAACAAAGGGCTGCCCAGTAAGAGCCTCTGCACTATAAAAGCAAGGCCAAAAAAGGGAACTGTGACTGTTTCCTTGCAGAAGACCAGCAAACAAAATCAAATGGAGAAAGACGATGAAGCAGAGGACCAGAGACACAGCCCAGCTGTGTGAGGTTCAGGACGGAGGACCCAGAATTTCAGCCAGAAACAGAATAAAAGTTAAAAGATTTATTCAGGAGCAGCGCACAGATACTCAGGACTCCACCACCCGGGATCACTTAACAGAGTCCGTGTAGGGCGGAGGAATCAGAATAGGCTCCTTTGCGGGGTGCGGTCCTGGCGATCTCCGGACCAGGGGGGTCGGTGCAGAACACGCCGCAGACAGAAGTCGGATTGCCGATAGGGGGAAAGATCCAAGGCTCGGTGGTCAAGGGGGGGCAGTAACTGGGTGAAACCAGGGAGGCAGACTCAGGCAGACAAATCCAAGGGTGAGGCAGGAGGTTTTGGTCGAGAGGCAGAAACAAGGTCGTGATCCAGAGGCGAGAGACATCCAATGAGGGTCAGGCAAGACAGGGAAATCCAAGATGCAAAAAGTGGTCAAAAAACGTGGTCAGGCAGGAAGGAATGCTGGACATCTACTAACTGGTAGATTTTCGAAAATCTGGCACTGTCTGCCAGTCTGAGGGCTGAATATAACTGCAGAAAAACAGGTGCATGGCATGACTGATTGCACTCCAGCGCAACAGCAGACTGTGAAGCAGATTAGCCGATTACATGAAGACAGAGCAGGCAGACGGGCCAGAATCATAACAAGCTGATCGACTGCATTAAAAAGAGGATCAACTTGTGTGCCCTGGAAGGACTGTGCCTCGTAATTAAGAATCTGATTTCATCTACAGCCTTTTTATCCAGACAACAGAAGTGAACTTGATCGGTGAACAACTGGTTGCTCTAAGGTTCAGAATGTGGTAATTATGAATCTGAATATATTATTTAATATTTAATTATAATACTTTAATATTTTATTAAGTGATATTTCGGTCTGCTGTGAATACCAGCCGAATAAGGCGGTGGTATTAGGACAAAATTGAAAGGGATGAGCCAAGTTCTGACATTATTGAACAGCAAAACTCTGCACACATATGGAATGAATTCACACAATTTCTTAAAATACAAGAATTTATTTTTAAAAAGTTGGTCAACTCAAAGTCAAACATATTTCAATCAACAAACTCATTACCATGCTAAAAGTATCTGGAAACTGGAATTGAAGTAAAGTTAGTCTTGGAACTAACTTAGGCAATAATTGGCATACCTTTAGACAACCATTCACAATGCAAGATCAGATAAAATATTATTTTAATAAAATAATATTTTAAAGAATGATTTGCTGAATAAAACCAACCTTCTGGATGACCAATTCTCAATGGTGTTTAATTAGCTGCCATTATTTATTAAAGTAATATTTAAAGAAATATTATTTTGAATAAGAACCAAATCTTTGGGAAATTGGCTTACTTGTGTTACTTAGTTATCAAGTTTAGTAAAATAATATTTAGGAAAATATTATTTTACTGGATTGAAAACTAACAACCTTTTTGGGTAAATGATCTCAGCAGGCAAGCACGTGTTGTTAGCTGTTAGCGGTTGAAGCTAACAAAATAAGCTTATAGCTTATCATCAGAATCAAACACATACCATTAAAATACCATTAATAAAAGGGTTAAAATGCATAAGCGTGGACGGCGCTTTATGGCCGATCTTCTGTGTTTAAAATCACCCTTTAAATAAAGTTTGTCTTAACTTAAAAAAA
This sequence comes from Girardinichthys multiradiatus, assembly GCF_021462225.1. Lineage (NCBI taxonomy): Eukaryota > Metazoa > Chordata > Actinopteri > Cyprinodontiformes > Goodeidae > Girardinichthys > Girardinichthys multiradiatus. Next base: position 24,192,628 of record NC_061811.1, read on the forward strand.
AAAAAGAAACACAAACACGGAACACACAAACTGAGCACATGTGCTTACAGCTAATCTGCTAGCACTAAGATGGCTGAGTTTCAACACAAACAGAACCAAACGTCATAAAATGAAAAATGTTGAGATTATTTCATTCTAAATTCCTTCTCGCTGCCCAAACCTAACCTCTTACGTGGACCGTGCTGAGGAAAAGTTGTCCAGGGCGACGAATTTTGAAGAAAGCTTCCACAGTGAACAAAGGGTTTTAACTGCAGCTAACGTCCGTAGCTGTGGGGTGGGGCGGCTCGCTCTGCCGGCCGGCCAAACTGCACGTTACTGCTGTAACCACGGTGATGCGGTCCCGTTGTCCTTCCTTCAGACCGGGAAAACTGCTCCACTCGGCGTTGTAGAGACAGGGTCTCTGCTGGGAACTCTCTATAACACAGTTTGCTTCTGTAGACCTCAGAGAGAAAGTCAAGCAACCCTTGTACCTTAATTAATCCCGTTCATGAATGAATACCAGATACAGAAACAGCAGTTTATTCCTACTTAACTTAGTGCATATGATTGCAGGATTGTATAACACTCTTGGATCCAGTTTGAAGAGTTATGTCTGTTTGACAGCAAAGAGACTTTAGCGCGCTATGTCCCTCCGTCCAGTTCCTCTGGGGACCCGTGTGGATGAGGTCAGCTTGTTGCAAAAGCGGTGATTTTATTTGGACAGTGATGTCAGAGGAATTCCGCTGTTACCCCTTTCCTGGCTGTGCTGGAAGTAGGTTAATGCGGTTCATTTTGAAAGATCCAGAAAAGTTCATACTGGCCTTTCATTTTGTAACCATGACTAGGGTCCCAACAAGTAAACCTGCTTAGTAAGACCTTTCAGGTTTATGGAAGTCCAGACCCTTTGGATGGAGAGCTGGATTGAGGAATCCCCTCAGAAATAGGGAAGTAGGAGGGAGGGGTTTGCACATCGGACAATGAAACACCTTATAACTGTTTGGATAGGCATTGCCCAACTAGGTCCCCTTGCCCCTTCCCCTTTCAACCACCAGCAACTAATTCAAGAGCCAAAACAGTTACACTTTTTACATGCTGCAATTTTTGCAATCTAACCATTGCATTTGAGTCCTGGACATTAAAATCAACATTTGTGAGAAAAGATAGCTTTTCATACAGAACTGCATTTAGGAGTCTTGTTAGAGGATGTGTGAAAATGCTTTGAATGTCTTTCTGTTAAATTACAGATAAGGTGTGTTGAGCAAAACAACATTTTATAGAAGTGAATTATAGTAGAATAAAAAGTAATAAGTATAATGCCAAACCATACATCCAGTGTTTTTATACCTGATTATAGTTTTGTTATTTTAGGAAAAGACTAAGCAAATGAAAAAAATGTGCAAATTTTAAAACCCTTTTTAGATGTAGATGAAGTTTCTTTTGTACTGAAAAAACAACAACAAAAAAACATCCCCCCAGAAACTAAATGACTTTATATCTTACATGATCTCCTTTTGTTTTCTCTGTTTCAAGGTGGTGGACAAACATTGGCTGAAGCGTGGTCCCAATCAGGTAGTTCCTCTATTCCTATAGTGTCGGGTATGAACGGTGATGAGGATGTTCACAAATAGATTCAGACAGGCTGAGCATTGTCCTCCAAGCAGTCTCCAACAGACAGAACTTTACAGTAGCTGGAGAAAGATCTTTATTTCAGATGCGACTCTGAGAATCAGCCGTCATCTTCTTCTTCTGCCATCAAACGTAAGACAGAAGGTAAGACATTTACACAATCATCCTCTGCAGACCTGTACATTTATGTAGATCACAGCCAGACTGTGGAATGGATGCCTCTTCAATTCAGAGCTTTGCAGGAGTTGTCAGACTGACTGTCTCCACTATTTATGCAATTTATAGTTGCAAGTGTGAAGAAATTGCTTCTACAATTGGTTAACTAAAATAGGTTAAAATAATATCTTTGTCTTATAGGCTTTTTTATTGTGGTAACACTCAAAAGTAACTTGTTACATTTTAAGCAAGAAGTTCATTCAAAGTCAGTGTTTTACAACACTTACAGGTCCTTCTCAAAATATTAGCATATTATGATAAAGTTCATTATTTTCCATAATGTAATGATGAAAATTTAACATTCATATATTTTAGATTCATTGCACACTAACTGAAATGTTTCAGGTCTTTTATTGTCTTAATACAGATGATTTTGGCATACAGTTCATGAAAACCCAAAATTCCTATCTCACAAAATTAGCATATTTCATCCGACCAATAAAAGAAAAGTGTTTTTAATACAAAAAACGTCAACCTTCAAATAATCATGTATAGTTATGCACTCAATACTTGGTCGGGAATCCTTTTGCAGAAATGACTGCTTCAATGCGGTGTGGCATGGAGGCAATCAGCCTGTGGCACTGCTGAGGTCTTATGGAGGCCCAGGATGCTTCGATAGCGGCCTTTAGCTCATCCAGAGTGTTGGGTCTTGAGTCTCTCAACGTTCTCTTCACAATATCCCACAGATTCTCTATGGGGTTCAGGTCAGGAGAGTTGGCAGGCCAATTGAGCACAGTGATACCATGGTCAGTAAACCATTTACCAGTGGTTTTGGCACTGTGAGCAGGTGCCAGGTTGTGCTAAAAAATGAAATCTTCATCTCCATAAAGCTTTTCAGCAGATGGAAGCATGAAGTGCTCCAAAATCTCCTGATAGCTAGCTGCATTGACCCTGCGCTTGATAAAACACAGTGGACCAACACCAGCAGCTGACACGGCACCCCAGACCATCACTGACTGTGGGTACTTGACACTGGACGTCTGGCATTTTGGCATTTCCTTCTCCCCAGTCTTCCTCCAGACTCTGGCACCTTGATTTCTGAATGACATGCAGAATTTGCTTTCATCTGAAAAAAGTACTTTGGACCACTGAGTAACAGTCCAGTGCTGCTTCTCTGTAGCCCAGGTCAGGCGCTTCTGCCGCTGTTTCTGGTTCAAAAGTGGCTTGACCTGGGGAATGCGGCACTTGTAGCCCATTTCCTGCACACGCCTGTGCACAGTGGCTCTGGATGTTTCTACTCCAGACTCAGTCCACTGCTTCCGCAGGTCCCCCAGGTCTGGAATCGGCCCTTCTCCACAATCTTCCTCAGGGTCCGGTCACCTCTTCTCGTTGTGCAGCGTTTTCTGCCACACTTTTTCCTTCCCACAGACTTCCCACTGAGGTGCCTTGATACAGCACTCTGGGAACAGCCTATTCGTTCAGAAATGTCTTTCTGTGTCTTACCCTCTTGCTTGAGGGTGTCAATAGTGGCCTTCTGGACAGCAGTCAGGTCGGCAGTCTTACCCATGATTGGGGTTTTGAGTGATGAACCAGGCTGGGAGTTTTAAAGGCCTCAGGAATCTTTTGCAGGTGTTTAGAGTTAACTCGTTGATTCAGATGATTAGGTTCATAGCTCGTTTAGAGACCCTTTTAATGATATGCTAATTTTGTGAGATAGGAATTTTGGGTTTTCATGAGCTATATGCCAAAATCATCCGTATTAAGACAATAAAAGACCTGAAATATTTCAGTTAGTGTGCAATGAATCTAAAATATATGAATGTTACATTTCCATCATTACATTATGGAAAATAATGAACTTTATCACAATATGCTAATATTTTGAGAAGGACTTGTAGATGTACCAAAAGATAGTGAAAAGTAGGACCACAACATTGTTATGTTAAGTACTGTCAAAATAAGGTGAGATCGTTCCATGTAATCCATGGAACATTCATTAACTGCTACAGTTAAATCCATAAAAACTACAATAAATATCCTTTTGTGTAATCCATGCAATAATTATTAAAATACACAGTTGAAGCATTAGAGAGTGAAACAAGCATGTTCTCATATTCTAGAGCTGACAGCCTGGAGGCCTGTGTGGAGCCACATATTTCCTGCCATACAGGTCCTTCTCAAAATATTAGCATATTGTGATAAAGTTCCTTATTTTCCATAATGTAACGATGAAAATTTAACATTCATATATTTTAGATTCATTGCACACTAACTGAAATATTTCAGGTATTTTATTGCCTTAATACGGATGATTTTGGCATACAGCTCATGAAAACCCAAAATTCCTATTTCACAAAATTAGCATATCATTAAAAGGGTCTCTAAACGAGCTATGAACCTAATCATCTGAATCAACGAGTTAACTCTAAACACCTGCAAAAGATTCCTGAGGCCTTTAAAACTCCCAGCCTGGTTCATCACTCAAAACCCCAATCATGGGTAAGACTGCCGACCTGACTGCTGTCCAGAAGGCCACTATTGACACCCTCTTGCTTGAGGGTGTCACCTGCTCACAGTGCCAAAACCACTGGTAAATGGTTTACTGACCATGGTATCACTGTGCTCAATTGGCCTGCCAACTCTCCTGACCTGAACCCCATAGAGAATCTGTGGGATATTGTGAAGAGAACGTTGAGAGACTCAAGACCCAACACTCTGGATGAGCTAAAGGCTGCTATCGAAGCATCCTGGGCCTCCATAAGACCTCAGCAGTGCCACAGGCTGATTGCCTCCATGCCACGCTGCATTGAAGCAGTCATTTTTGCAAAAGGATTCCCGACCAAGTATTGAGTGCATAACTGTACATGATTATTTGAAGGTTGACGTTTTTTGTATTAAAAACACTTTTCTTTTATTGGTCGGATGAAATATGCTAATTTTGTGAGATAGGAATTTTGGGTTTTCATGAGCTGTATGCCAAAATTATCCGTTTTAAGACAATAAAAGACCTGAAGTATTTCAGTTAGTGTGCAATGAATCTAAAATATATGAATGTTAAATTTTCATCATTACATTATGGAAAATAATGAACTTTATCACAATATGCTAATATTTTGAGAAGGACCTGTATATTATCTGTCTTATGTTTTGCAAAAATATAAAGAAAGAAATAATGTTTTGTGGTGTATGAATAAAAAGGATGAAGTTTAAGTAATGATTTTAAACTGTAAATGAAGAAAACGCTGTAACCAAACGTTTGAGCAGCACCAATGTAACAATTAAAGCCTCTGTTTAAGAGGAAGTGAGAAAGGGATGTACAGGTCCTTCTCAAAATATTAGCATATTGTGATAAAGTTCATCATTTTCCATAATGTAATGATGAAAATTTAACATTCATATATTTTAGATTCATTGCACACTAACTGAAATATTTCAGGTCTTTTATTGTCTTAATACGGATGATTGTGGCATACAGCTCATGAAAACCCAAAATTCCTATCTCACAAAATTAGCATATTTCATCCGACCAAAAAAAGAAAAGTGTTTTTAATACAAAAAACGTCAACCTTCAAATAATCATGTATAGTTATGCACTCAATACTTGGTCGGGAATCCTTTTGCAGAAATGACTGCTTCAATGCAGCGTGGCATGGAGGCAATCAGCCTGTGGCACTGCTGAGGTCTTATGGAGGCCCAGGATGCTTCGATAGCGGCCTTTAGCTCATCCAGAGTGTTGGGTCTTGAGTCTCTCAACGTTCTCTTCACAATATCCCACAGATTCTCTATGGGGTTCAGGTCAGGAGAGTTGGCAGTCCAATTGAGCACAGTGATACCATGGTCAGTAAACCATTTACCAGTGGTTTTGGCACTGTGAGCAGGTGCCAGGTCGTGCTGAAAAATGAAATCTTCATTTTCATAAAGCTTTTCAGCAGATGGAAGCATGAAGTGCTCCAAAATCTCCTGATAGCTAGCTGCATTGACCCTGCCCTTGATAAAACACAGTGGACCAACACCAGCAGCTGACACGGCACCCCAGACCATCACTGACTGTGGGTACTTGACACTGGACTTCTGGCATTTTGGCATTTCCTTCTCCCCAGTCTTCCTCCAGACTCTGGCACCTTGATTTCCGAATGACATGCAGAATTTGCTTTCATCCGAAAAACAGTCCAGTGCTGCTTCTCTGTAGTCCAGGTCAGGCGCTTCTGCCGCTGTTTCTGGTTCAAAAGTGGCTTGACCTGGGGAATGCGGCACCTGTAGCCCATTTCCTGCACACGCCTGTGCACGGTGGCTCTGGATGTTTCTACTCCAGACTCAGTCCACTGCTTCCGCAGGTCCCCTAAGGTCTGGAATCGGCCCTTCTCCACAATCTTCCTCGGGGTCCGGTCACCTCTTCTCGTTGTGCAGCGTTTTCTGCCACACTTTTTCCTTCCCACAGACTTCCCACTGAGGTGCCTTGATACAGCACTCTGGGAACAGCCTATTCGTTCAGAAATATCTTTCTGTGTCTTACCCTCTTGCTTGAGGGTGTCAATAGTGGCCTTCTGGACAGCAGTCAGGTCGGCAGTCTTACCCATGATTGGGGTTTTGAGTGATGAACCAGGCTGGGAGGTTTAAAGGCCTCAGGAATCTTTTGCAGGTGTTTAGAGTTAACTCGTTGATTCAGATGATTAGGTTCATAGCTCGTTTAGAGACCCTTTTAATGATATGCTAATTTTGTGAGATAGGAATTTTGGGTTTTCATGAGCTGTATGCCAAAATCATCTGTATTAAGACAATAAAAGACCTGAAATATTTCAGTTAGTGTGCAATGAATCTAAAATATATGAATGTTAAATTTTCATCATGACATTATGGAAAATAATTAACTTTATCACAATATGCTAATATTTTGAGAAGGACCTGTAGGGTTGTTTGGTTTTTGGTTTCGGGTTTCTTATGTTTTTCACAATTAAGGTTTTGACTCGTTCTTTTGTTATTATTCTTCTTAGATTTTGAATCATGCTTCTGTTATTTTCCTGGTCATGCTTTAGTTTTGTCATCTTGTTCATGTTTTGTCAAGTTTGGTTTTTGGATCTGGTTATGCTTTAGCTTCATGTTTTTCTAGTTTGTTTATTAGAGTCTCTGTTTTTGCCGCAGCCACGTTTTGTTCTGTCTGTCAATTAAGTTTATTCGGCTCACCTGTCCAAGTTAATCTGTCCCCTTGCTCCACCTGGTTTTCACTGGATATATTCACACCTGCTCTGTTTGTCTTCGTGGAAACATCTCTCATGCTCATGTCTTGCTCTCATGCTCATGTCTAGTTCTCTAACCAAGTCTTGTCTTTTTTTTGATCATGCCATGCCTGTCTTGCCTGCCCGTTTGTTTTGTTCCTGCCTCCTGCTGAGTGTGAGTTTTTGTAATTAAACCTTTTCTTCACTTACCATCACGCTGCCTGCTCGTCTGCATTCTGGTGTCCAATTCCAAGTAAACCGTGACAGAACCGTGACAGTATCTGATGGAATAACAAGTATCTAGCTTTTTATCATTTGTTTTAGTATCAATATAGTTTGTCCTTATTGAATCTATTCATATTTTTATGTATACCAGATTCCAACATGATAAGGTATGAGAATGCTGTGTATATAAACTGTAAAATTTAAGTTGTGTAAATAAACCAAAGGGCTTATTGTAGCTGCTGAGAGAGAGCATGCTTAGCTTTATAAGAGGATTTGCCTGAATAGATATATATATTGCAACCAAAAGCCTTTAAAAGGAGTTACACTAATCAGAACCTGATCTATGCTGCATTTGGAAGACATTTATATATTAAAATTGCATTAAAAAGAATTGTGATGTATATGATAATGCATATAAAATGAGAATGAAAGCATTCATTTTAATTGTTGGTTTTGCACCTTTGTCTGCTCCTACTGCCACATTAGGGATCATGTTGGTTTGTTGAGGTTCTGTAACCTGGAAACCTGGAGTACTTCCTGCTTTCCTTAGCCTTAAAGCGGACTGTTAAAAATTTTTTAACTGGGGATTCTGTGAAGTTGTGAGCAGTCAGTTTATTACATGCAGTAAATATTTTTCCTATGTCTTCATTTGCATGACACTTAGATTCGGTTTTGAGCTTCATGGGTGGTCAAAGTACAGTCAAGACCAAAGTGGCTTTTACAACAAATAAAATAGCATAAAGGTCCTAGCACTCAATGGGAAGGCTATTTTAGAAACCTTCAAACTGCTGTCACGTTTGAATGAGAGAGTTAATTACATAGAGGTCTTTGGGTATCTACACTAAACACTGTTGTAGGCCAATGTGAGTAACAATGACATTACCAAATGATACTGCAAATGTTTACTACCAGAGAAACTGTTACACACTCTTTTGGCAGGTCAAGTTAATATTTACACACCCTTTGTATTTCATAAGACCATAGTGCTTAATTAGATGGCAACTGGACATTCTCTCTTGTTTGTTGAAGACCTTGTATCTCTTATCCAAAAGGCTTTTCAACTCTAAACATGGGTTGGAGGTGTCATAGCTTACAAGTTGTAGTCCGAGCAATACCCTAACCGCTGTTAAGGTCGCATGACACTCGCTCAAACATCCATTTGGTTACTCAGGTCAGATGCGCTTCATGCATGTATGAAGTTAGTAGTGTCTGTACAACTGACCTCTGTAAATAGCTGAGTAAGTAACATGGTAATGGTTTAAGCATTTAATAAATTGTGTTCATATAAAAAGCTATAAGATTTATGGTATTGGAGTTGTTTTAAAGGAAAAATAAATTAGCTTTTTCTTGTCCCAGGTCAGAAGCACCTGAGAAACCAAATGTTCTTTATGGACATAAAGAAGCTTCTGGCATAATTCTGGCTGGATATTACTTCATTTAAATTGGCTTTTAAGTGTTCTTGATACCAGTACTGAACCATGGCTGAGTGGCCAAGGCCATCTTACCTAGTCCTTAAGGTCTGAGGGCCAGAGCTATTAGATTTGCTCAGCTGCAATAGTTGAAAAAATATAAAATATTTAAATTTTTTTGATAAATCCTTAGACCGTTTAACAAACTATAACACTCAGGAGCTGTAATACAAAACAAATAACAATACCCAAACACATAAAATAAATACACAAAAAAGGCACAATGAAAAAAATAGCCAGAGAAAAACATATCTGCAGAAACATTGTGAGTTGTAAAGGTGTATTGATAACTCATTTGATGACAGATTAAACTGATAATCAAAATGTTGCCTGGGTTTTGTGTCGACAGGAAATATCCTGTCCTGTCAGTTTACCCTTGAACTGATGAAGGTTTTCCTTAGCCTCTCAGTGGTCCATCGGACTCACAGCTGTTCCCTCACAGAGTATGTAACAGAGACTGCTCTCTGTGATTACCAGGCAAAAAGCAACGTGTAGGTCCAGGATTTTTCATGGTGATAAGATGACTCGAATACACTTTTAAAATCAGTAGAACTTTCATCTTTCAAGGTCTACTCAATACTAAAAATCTCAAAATCAAAGCTTATCAGCTCAGGCTGAGCCCATCATCTAGCAGTGTCATGTAGAATAGCTAAAACAATGTCTCAAAAGACTATCATCTCCACTCCAAATTCAGCTCTGTGGTGGATATCCTTTAACCTAGATAATTCTCCCTTTGCACTAAGAGTTATTATTAAGAATAGCATGGTAAGATGACCAGCTAAAACATCCCCCTTACTGTAGCTATGGTCTCTGAACATGTCAGCTAAGATGTTCTTGGCTCCTTAAAGACTCAGTTAAAATAACATAGGCCCCCTTTCCAGTAGTACCATCCCTGGCATGGCTCGATATAGTTTTTAGCCTCACAGCATGATTCTGCCACCACCATGCCATACATCACAGCTTCAAATCCTCTAAACATTCTTCTTCAAGTTTTGTCTGCATGGGCTTATCCATTTAGACAGATGTAAGTTTCAGCCAAGCTTATTGTTGCTAATTTTGGAGCTGGGGCTTATTTCTCAGTTGGCACCCTCTCAGTCCATGTCAGTGTTAAACTTGCTTTACTGTGGACAGTGGCACTGGTGTTTCAGGATCTTCCAGTTTAGAACTGGTTTAGCTCTGTTGTTTCTGAACACCTTGACCATTTTTTATACCTTGGAGTGATATTGTGTTTCAGAGGGTTTAAAAAATTGGACAGATCCAGGTGTTCCAAAAACGCAGTGTTTCCAAACACACATTAAAACAGGCTTTGCAATGGATAAAGCAGGCTCTCTGTGTGTTGATTACATTCACTCTATAGACATGAGAGTTTTATCCCCTCTCATTGTTTAATCAATTTTTCTCATTGTTTTTTTACATGCTCACTCACAGGAGGCAGCAAGACGACCTGCTGATTCAAGATCAGCCAAACCTCATTATAGGACCTGTTTTATTCTCCCAAAGAGCATAAAAGCATCTCTAACTGCAGACCATCAGATTTGTTAAAAGAGCACATATTCATAAAGGACTTTGTGTGGATCTCAGCATGCTGCCAACAGGTTTGTAAAGCAAAGTGAAGCATCCCTGTTCAGTGTTAATCTAAAGTATTTACTATGTTGTTCTTATCAGGGTACACATTCATGTCAGTTTTCTTCCAGTAGAGACAGTGAGAATTAATGATCTTGAATGAACCAGACAAATAAAAAAAAATAACAATAATGTGAGACATCTTGATAATCCTGAAATCAGATTCTTTTGATTGTGTTTTTTTTTTGTTTTCTGTGCCCCTTCTCAGGACAGAGCATGTCATCTGGAACATTTCACAAAATCCTCCGACCGCTTCTGTTCAGCATTTTTATTCTTGGATGTTTTGTAACTGTCTTTTTGATGTATTTTAAGCCATCCACCAGCTGGTTAAATGGTCCATTAGAGTCATCTGATTCCACAAACCATATCAAGCATGTCTTTGCAAAGAGTGACAAAAACGTGACCACCGTTCTTGTCTGGCTGTGGCCCTTTGGACAAACCTATGAAATGAACATCTGCAGCTCCACCTTTAACATCGAGGGCTGCTTCATCACAGCGGACAAAAACTTCTACAACAAATCAGATGGGATTGTCATCCATCACAGAGACATTGCTGGGGACCTGTCCAACTTACCGACATCACAGCGGCCCCCGTTCCAGAAATGGATTTGGATGAACTTGGAGTCGCCTTCGCATTCAGCCCAGTTGGCTGGGATTAATAATTTGTTCAATCTGACTCTCAATTACCGTCAGGATTCTGACATCCAAGTGCCTTATGGGTCTATTGTAGCAGCAGAGACTGTGGAGGACTTTGTACCACCAAGCAAAAATAAACTGGTCTGCTGGATTGTCAGCAACTGGAATCCTGAGCACGTGAGGGTAAAATATTACAATGAGTTGTACAAACACATTGAGGTTCATGCATATGGACATGCATTTGGGGAGTATATTGCTGACAAAGATTACATCCCTACTATGGCCAGCTGTAAGTTCTATTTGTCCTTTGAGAACTCAATCCACAAGGACTACATCACTGAAAAACTGTACATCCCCCTCTCTATAGGTACGGTGCCAGTGGTTCTTGGCACAAGCAGGCAGAACTACGAGAACTTTGTTCAAGGAGACGCTTTTATCCATGTGGATGATTTCAACTCGCCCAAAGACCTGGCCGAGTACCTGCTTCTTCTGGACAAGAACCAAGAACTGTACCTCGAATATTTTAAGTGGAGACGGCACTTTAAAGTAAACAGAGCCCATTTCTGGGCAGAGCACACATGCCAGGCTTGTGATTACCTAAGACGGCACAAAGAATACAGGGCATTCAATAACCTTAACAAGTGGTACTGGGGGTGATAATGCTTAGATGGACTATGCAGCACTCATCACCCCTTAATAAGGTGGCAACCAGCACACAGACAAAGTAGTTACTTGTTGAGACAAACATTAAGGTGAACATTTAGATGTAATATTTAATTGAAGCATTGCAGAAAAGACATCTCATTTGTGATAGTGAAGAAGTCACCTATGCAGAGCACTGAAGTCAAATGTGAAGGTAGTTTAACACTGTCAAGCATCATTTTGAAAATCTGTAGCTGTCTTTAAACATATTTTTGTAAGTTTACATTTGCACTGCGAATCCAACAGGAGCTTCTCTACATTTTGTAAAGAAATATTGATGATCATTGTAATTATTACTGACTGAGGGCATATTAAAAAGAGCTGTGTCTCTTTAGTTGGTACCTAAAAAAACTGTATTTTCCAAGTCTTGACAAGTATGAATAAAGAAAATAGGAGCATGGAGTATCTTTCCTTCCTCTATTTTATCCCTTTTATTCTTTCTCTCTTAAATCCCTTGTTTCATTCCCTCCATTTCTCTCATTTGCTTCAGTCTTTTTTTTTCTACCTGTTTTTTTAGGTCCTATCCTTCCTTCCTCCCTCTTGCCCTTCCTTCTATCATTCCTACATTATGCCCTTTCTCCTTTCCTTCTGTTATTCCATTCTTTCATCCCTTGTGTCCTACCCTTCCTTCCATCCAGAGTAGCAAACCGTGGCTCATCTACCAAGGCCCTCTGACCATCTCCTCTTATATGTAATTCCAAATACTCAAAGGCAAAGAAAACTGAACATTAATGAAACCACTGCACTCAGGAATCATTTTGTCCCAAACAAAATAGTAAATAATTTCCCAAGAATGAATGGTAACGTTAATGAATGAGCATATTAATTACTTTCCAAAACAAATGTGACATAAACTCCTAGACAGCTTTGCAGAGGCCAGCTTATAAATGGCATGATGGCTGAGTTAATCATCGAACTGATGATGTCATGACATGTCTTCATTTTGTGTATTTAAAATATTTTTGTCACATCACTGTATTCCTGTACTTATGAGTATCTCCGTTAGCCTCTCTGTCATCCAGTTTTGTCACAGCTAGTGTAAATCCAGCTGTTCCCTGTAAGAACCAGGCCAACAGCAGCACATAACTCCAGGAATACTAATGCCGTTGACTTAAGCAAATTTTTTTAATAAGAAAAGAAAATCTTTAACCTGATCAGAACTCCTCCAAACCAATTAGTGTGTAATGCCAAAAGGCAAGCCTAATCTGTTGTCCAGCTTTACCGAATGATCTGAAAAAGCCTGCGAAAAGCCTAAAGTCTCTGAACCAAATTCAGTTAGAGGTTGGATCTTCTTTTTACTGATATAAACTAAGTTTTGAATTAAAAGTTGGTGTTAAAAATGGCACAGTAAGCTGATCAGCTGCAACATCCTCCTTACTGTAGCTACCAGTCACTCTGTCCCAAAGAGGTCTCCATTGACTCTATGATAAAAAACATAGGGACTCAGCTGTGATTGAAGGTCCCTAGACTGGGCAGAACTTGTTTTATCATTCATTATTGCAAAGCTCACCAACTTGGAAAAATTATATGATGGGTTGACTTTGCTGTGATTCGTGACAGCTCACAGATGACTAGTATTGGAATGGCCCTCTGAATTTGAAGAGGGTCCACCGATCACACAGCTGGTAAAGCCCTTTTTGCCTCTTTTCTATTCACGGTTCCAGCATGGCATGATTCCTCTTCGCCCGATCCCGCTCTGCAAAAAAGATTTTGTGTTTCCATTGACTCAATGACGGCGGGAGTTATGGCTTGAAGCTTGCACCTCCGCTGTCAATGTCGTGCGCTGTGCTGCTATTAACCCTTACTGTTTTATGGTACTGTGTGAGCCTACCAAACATAGATAAGTTTCAAGTTCAAACATGCAAAGTTATATAAACGCAGTTTGCACATCACAGTTGCACATCATCTGCTAACGGTGATTTCAAACCACCGCCACAGCTTTCAGTTTGACCTGCTCCAGCCATTGGGGTCCTTGATATTTTTGTAGTGGCTCTTCAGTTTTTTAAACTTTGCTGGGCATTGTAGTGTGCTGTAAAATCCATGGCTTGTCATTTTCTCTGCTACCTCTGCAAACACTTTCTCATGCCGCCTAAATAGACCACAGCCATGTCTAATCGGTGAACAGCAGTAAGTTCAAATCACATTTTGGACCCTGCTCTGCCCTGATGAGACCTGCTCATAAGCAGGTACCAAGAAAGCCAGTATTGGGCTGGAAAAGCCAATAATGGTTGCAAAACGAGCTGAGTGGCCAATGTAGATCCCATGGAAAAAGGGCCTTTTATCTACCTAGCAACAGAACTGGAGGAATTCTGAATTTTGGCTACTTTCAAATAAGCCTGCAAATAACAACACCTTACTAGCAGTTCCTTTCAGCTGCTGTTTCTTTTGAAAGTATTCAAATTACAAATACAGGTCCTTCTCAAAATATTAGCATATTGTGATAAAGTTCATTATTTTCCATAATATCATGATGAAAATTTAACATTCATATATTTTAGATTCATTGCACACTAATTGAAATATTTCAGGTCTTTTATTGTCTTAATACGGATGATTGTGGCATACAGCTCATGAAAACCCCAAATTCCTATCTCACAAAATTAGCATATCATTAAAAGGGTCTCTAAACGAGCTATGAACCTAATCATCTGAATCAACGAGTTAACTCTAAACACCTGCAAAAGATTCCTGAGGCCTTTAAAACTCCCAGCCTGGTTCATCACTCAAAACCCCAATCATGGGTAAGACTGCCGACCTGACTGCTGTCCAGAAGGCCACTATTGACACCCTCAAGCAAGAGGGTAAGACACAGAAAGAAATTTCTGAACGAATAGGCTGTTCCCAGAGTGCTGTATCAAGGCACCTCAGTGGGAAGTCTGTGGGAAGGAAAAAGTGTGGCAGAAAACGCTGCACAACGAGAAGAGGTGACCGGACCCTGAGGAAGATTGTGGAGAAGGGCCGATTCCAGACCTTGGGGGACCTACGGAAGCAGTGGACCGAGTCTGGAGTAGAAACATCCAGAGCCAGGTGCCGCATTCCCCAGGTCAAGCCACTTTTGAACCAGAAACAGCGGCAGAAGCGCCTGACCTGGGCTACATAGAAGCAGCACTGGACTGTTGCTCAGTGGTCCAAAGTACTTTTTTCGGATGAAAGCAAATTCTGCATGTCATTCGGAAATCAAGGTGCCAGAGTCTGGAGGAAGACTGGGGAGAAGGAAATGCCAAAATGCCAGAAGTCCAGTGTCAAGTACCCACAGTCAGTGGTGGTCTGGGGTGCCGTGTCAGCTGCTGGTGTTGGTCCACTGTGTTTTATCAAGGGCAGGGTCAATGCAGCTAGCTATCAGGAGATTTTGGAGCACTTCATGCTTCCATCTGCTGAAAAGCTTTATGGAGATGAAGATTTCATTTTTCAGCACGACCTGGCACCTGCTCACAGTGCCAAAACCACTGGTAAATGGTTTACTGACCATGGTATCACTGTGCTCAATTGGCCTGCCAACCCTCCTGACCTGAACCCCATAGAGAATCTGTGGGATATTGTGAAGAGAACGTTGAGAGACTCAAGACCCAACACTCTGGATGAGCTAAAGGCCGCTATCGAAGCATCCTGGGCCTCCATAAGACCTCAGTGCCACAGGCTGATTGCCTCCATGCCACGCCGCATTGAAGCAGTCATTTCTGCAAAAGGATTCCCGACCAAGTATTGAGTGCATAACTGTACATGATTATTTGAAGGTTGATGTTTTTTGTATTAAAAACACTTTTCTTTTATTGGTCGGATGAAATATGCTAATTTTGTGAGATAGGAATTTTGTGTTTTCATGAGCTGTATGCCAAAATCATCCGTATTAAGACAATAAAAGACCTGAAATATTTCAGTTAGTGTGCAATGAATCTAACATATATGAATGTTAAATTTTCATCATGACATTATGGAAAATAATTAACTTTATCACAATATGCTAATATTTTGAGAAGGACCTGTATATGAATGTACAATTTTGTTTCTCGTTATTATGTCCAATAAAATTATATTTGTTTATCATTTTATAATTTAAAAGGTCCTAATAGTTTGCCTCTTGAAATGGGATCTAGTGTGGATTATGATGCACCTGCTCTGCAATCATAGACCAGGTGCATTATAATGTGGTTCACAAACCACCTGAAATGGGTGGTTTGTGAACCATAAAAGCATAAAATCAAAACATGACTGAGTAATTGCATGATTATGTTTCTGGGCGCCTCAGTGATCTCAGAGTATTACCTCGAATATTTATTCAGAGATAAAGTTAAATAGAAGTTTCTGAGCAAAAGCAAAAGAGTGTGGAAATATGTCCGAATCCAATTTTTTTCTAATTGTTCTGAATTAAATATATTTATTAAATCATTCATATTTCTTTCCATGACTCATCAGGGTGTCAGCAGTTAAATACAGAAGGTTTTGTTATTTTTTCTTACCCCTGTTGTTTGCAGCACTATAAAACAATTAAGAACTTGCCATCACATTGATAAAATTGCATTACTTTTAAATCTCCTGCAAAACTGCTAATTGGATTTCAACAACACTCATTATATAAACATTGTGGGTTTTTTTAACCATGAACAAAATCATGTAAACATTTTATGCAAGATGAACCGGCAGCTTTTTTTGTGTCAAAGCCTAAAATATATTTTTGGTCAGAAATTAAGCTTCTTTACCGTCACTGGGGCCAGCATGTAAAGTGTGACGAGCTCAGTTTTCTACTACAATCTGGTCCCTAAAATCCACAATAAAACATGTGCATAAACGTAATAAACTGAGGCTTCAGCGTAATAAAACCAGGCTGTTAAATGAGAATATCAGTCTGATGAAGCTCTAATGGCTTTAAGGAAGGCATAACATAGTGTGTTGTATATATTTTTAAAGTTCAAATGTCTTTATAAGAGTGGTCTGAAGCTGAATGAAATTCTACTGTATCTTTGTGGGTGATGTTTTGAGAAATTACTAGACTTTAAATTTAAGTAAAACATGAGAAACACTTGAATTGAATACACAGATCAGATACAACGCTTGTGGTGTCAGGGGAATGGGGGCATGAGGTATTTCTACATTCAAATGTCTTTGTATCAGGTGGCAATCCTGCTGGCATGACCTTACTGAGAAAGGTGTGTCAAAATGCAGCACAAATATAGCACTTTTATTTATGTGAAGTTGTGGAACTCACTGTGCTTATGGGTTGTCTTAAATTGAGCTTTTTGAGTTTAGAAACAAGACCTTGGCCTGTCCAACAGAACTTTTGTTTACAGTTTGAAAATGTAGTTTTTTGCCCTTTATGAAAAAGGAGCTTTGTTGTCCACAATGGTCGGTAATTTTGAAGAAAAGGGGATTCTGTTGTGAATGTTGTCTGTCTTATTCTTTTCATCATTTCAGACACAATGAGCTAAAAGTTCTCTGTTCAGGATCAGAAGGTAAATCAAGATTTATCTGGTTAATTTGCAGATGCAGAGTTGGTGGGTCCAAAAACATCTTGTACAATGATTGGGATTAATTTTTTGTGTGGTTTCTCCTGAAAATATTACAATTCTGCTGTTTAACTGAGACATTCAGTTAGTCAGAACAAGTTTTTTGCCAAATTGTTGTATTTTGCCAAACTGTAGATGTCTAATAGTATAATGGAGAGAATAAAGATATGGGTAAATGAACAAACTTGAGTGGTGTGACCTAAGGTTATTTTGGAACAAGCACTTGTTTAAGCATGTATACTGTACCTGTCATGGTTTTTACTGCCGACTTAACCCACATGCAGAGACACTCAGAAAACAAGACCAGTTTAGTTGAAGTTTATTGAAAACACAGTCAGGCACTAATGAAAAGCGGTGAACCTAATCCCCATCACTGTGTGAGACAATAGGGGAAACGGTTAAAGACTGAACCTCAGAATGTGGCCTAAAGGTTAACGTTTCTTACTGGTGGGGGGGGGGAGCGTGGAACCCGCCAGGGAGAGGCACAGAGTCAGGAGAGGAGCACAGTCTGCCAGGTTCAGTCCTAGTCCAGGAAGGAGTCCACACAACAAACAGAGGTCTGGATCAGATCAGCCAGAGATCACACCTGGAACAGGTAACAGGAGGAAGTTAGTGTTTCAAGTTCAGAGAAAAGTCTTTCAATAATTTTTCACAAAAAAAAAACTTGCAAAAAACAGGTTTCAGAGCTGGCCGGAAGATTACCATGGAGGGCAAAGCACTCAGGCAGTGAAGTGCTGGCAATCCATCCTCTTTATGCTTCCCAGCTGATGAACCAACGAGTTACAGCTGTAGTCTCCGGCAATCTCCTGCTTGCGGCACCTAGTGTTGGAAAAGTGTTAATAGCAGGCAGCAGATGACTCCAGATCCTGACAGTACCTGATGATTTGAAGTATATTAAGCTAAAGCTGAGACCAAATATTTACATACACTATAAAATAAGACACATAAACTGCCTGACATTACACCAAACTAGACTTGTCCCGTTTTAGGACATTCAAAATTAATTATATTTAGTTAATGCCAAAAAAGTTTGAAATATTTTTAGTTTATTTAAAACAATTTCTTCAACTTCGGAAAAAACTACACATGCTTTTGTTTTTACTATTTGGTCAATTTATCTGTATAACTTTTGGGTCGAATGTTTTGGGTATCTTTCCACAAGCTTCTAGGTTTGTTAGAATTTTGGCCCATACCTGCAGACAGAACTATTGTAACCCTATTAGGTTTATAGGATGCCATGCTCACACAGGTTTTCAGCTCACAAATGTTCTATAGGACTGAGATCAGCGGTTTGTCCTGTTGTGACTATGAATCTGAATATATTATTTAATATTTAATATTGATACTTTAATATTTTATCAAATAATGTTTCGGCCTGTTAAGGGTTGTCCTGTGAATACCAGCCCAGTAAGGAGGTGGTATCAGGACAAAATTGAAAGGTGTGAGCCAAGCTCTGACATTATTGAGCAGCAGAATTCTGCTCACACATAGAATGAATTCACACAATTTCTTAAGATACAAGAATTTATTAACTGAAATAAGTCAACTCAAAGTCAAACATATTTCAATCAACAAACTCTTGACTATGCTAAAACAATTCAACTAACTACGAAGCAGAATTAAAGAATAAGGAAGCCTAATGGGCTATATACAATATAAACAAGTTGATTAAAGATGCAAGATGCAACATTATCGTGCAATGTTTATGTTTGAGAACCAAGGATTATCTTGAAGAACCTGGAAGTGAAGTTAAGTTAGTCTTAGAACTAACTTAATCAATAATCAGCATACCTTTAGACAACCATTCACAATGCAAGATCAGATAAAATATTATTTTTAATAAAATAATGTTTTAAATAATAATCTGCTGAATAAAACCAAACTTCTGGATGACTAATTCTCAACAGTGTCTCATTAGCTCCATTTATTTATTAAATTAATATTAAAAAAAAAATTGGTAAAATATTCAAGGAAGTATTTTGGAGAAGAGCCAAATCTTTCTGAAGAAATGGGGCTTAATTGTGTTAAATAAAGTTTGTCTTAACTTTAAAAACACACAAACACAGAACACAAAACTGAGCAGGTGTGCTGCAGATAGTCTGCTAGCACTAAGATAGCAAAGTCTCACAAACAAAACTAAACTTCATAAAATGAAAAATGTTTAGATCATTTCATTCTAAATCTCTCTGCCCAAACCCTAACCTCGTATGAACCGTTCTGAGGAGTTGTCCGGGCGACGACGAAGTTTGAAGAAAGCTCTGTGAACCTCCAGAGCTGTGGCTGAGCAGCTCGCTCTGTCCCTTGACCACACTGCACGTTAACTGCCGTAACCACAGTGATGCGGTTCCATTGTCCTCCTTTCAGATCGGGAACCTGCTCCACTCGGCGTCGTAGAGACGACGTCTCTGCAGGGAACTCTGGGAACAGTTTGCTGTCTCTAGATCTCAGAGAGAAAGTCAAGCGACGCTTGTACCTTAATCACCCGCTCATGAATGAATACCGGATACACAGACAGTAATTCATTCGTACTTAGCTTTGTGCATATGATCCCGTGATCTTATGACACCCTTGGATCCAGTTTGAAGAGTTTATGTCTGATTGCCAGAAACGCTGTTCTCTGTCCAGGCCCCAGGGTGACCCGCGTAGAAGAGGTCGCTTCTTTGGGAAGGTGGGTGTTTTATACGACCAGTGGCATCATGGGAAGTCCGCTGTTACCCCCAATTCCCAAGTTGTGCTGGAAGTAGGTTAAATGCAAATTATTTTGAAAGTTCCAGAAAAGTTTGTACTGCATCTTTCATGTTATAACCATGGCTGTGGGTCCCAACATCCCCCCTTTAGTTCCGAAGAATGAGATGAAGTCCACATTCTTTGGGGCTAACCATCAGTCCTCAGCCATGTGAAAAGAGTCACTGGTTTCTGTCACGGAGTGACATTTTGGACTTTGTTTTATGGTTTCTTGTGATGGTTTATTTTGTCTAGATGTTTCTATTAAGAGGGCTGCACGGTGGCGCAGTTGGTAGCACTGTTGCCTTGCAGCAAGAAGGTCCTGGGTTTGATTCCCAGCTAGGGGTCTTTCTGCATGGAGTTTGCATGTTCTCCCTGTGCATGCGTGGGTTCTCACCGGGTACTCCGGCTTCCTCCCACAGTCAAAAGACATGCCTGTTAGGTTAATTGGTCTCTCTAAATTGCCCTTAGGTGTATGAATGAGTGTGTGCATGGTTGTTTGTGTGTGTTGCCCTGCGATGGACTGGCGACCTGTCCAGGGTGTACCCCGCCTCTCGCCCATAGACTGCTGGAGATAGGCACCAGCTCCCCCACAACCCATTATGGAATAAGCGGTAGAAAATGACTGACTGACTGTTTCTATTAAGTTTGTTTTGCTCCCTCTACTGCCTCCTGGTGTTTTGTTGTTCTCCTCCCTCATTAAGTTATTTTATGGTTGTTTTCTTATTACTTGGTATGGTTTATTATTATTATTATTGTAATTATTATAGTTATTGGTCTATTTGTTCCTTTGCACTCTTTTTGTTTACTAGTTTATTTTCTGTTTCCTTTCCAGTTAATTCAGTCAGTGTGGCTAGGTGTGTTTACTTTTGTATTCAGGTTTTCTTTATGGGTTCTTTGTTTGTTCTTAGATTGTTATTGTTGTTCCTATGTTCCCTCTAGTTTCTCTGTTTACTTTAGTCATGATTATTCTAGTTTTCTTATTCCCCATTTGATTATTTATCTTTGTCTATAGGTTTGCTTGGTCTGTATTTCTGTTTATTATTTATTAGTTACTTTGCCCATCCTCAGCCTTTGTATTTATTTCACCTGTTCCTTCTGCTTCCCTGCCTCCTTGTGGCACCTGTTCCCTGTTCCGTTGATTATCTGCCTTTGTTATCTCACAGTATATAAGTTGGTTTTGTGTCTTTGTTCGTTGCTGGTTCCTTGTGTTTGTCATACTTCGTTCTCGCCCATGTTCCTGCTACGTCTTGCCTTGTTACCTGCAGTGATTTTGTGAGTTTTTTGTAATTGGACTCTGGTTCAGTCCTGCAGTGTTTTTTTGCTACGATTTTTGAATCTTGTAAATAAACCGATGAATCATAAAGATGATCCAGCCGAGCTCTTGTCTGCAATTTGGTCCGATCCAAAACCACACCGTGACAGTTTCCTGTAGGTAGGCAGAGTTCAACAGTTCATTTTTGGTTCAGAGGTTAGTGTTTGGTCAGGAGTGAGGCAGGTTTGGGCTGAGACTAACACTAATAAAATGTAAAAAAAAAAATATATATATAAAATCCTGTAAAAATGTTCACACCATAATAATACTGCTTTTAAAACCTTAATTTCTCAAGTTCAAAACCATAAGAAAGAAAAAGATTAAAACAGAATACACGGAAAAGATTACCATATTCATACCTTGTTTGATAGATTTACATTGTTGATTCTGGACTGCAACGGCTTGCTGTGTCTTTTAGGAACACCGTTACCTCAGTTATAACGCACCTGCAGATCTTCTCAAACTCATCCTTTGTGATGACATCTTTGGAGTGGCTCCACTCTTTACCACCAAACTTACAGTTTGATGTTGCACTGTGAAAAGGTGTTTGTCTTTTAACTGGCTGCTTGTCTTTTGGCTGACGCCAGTTATCACACCCCTGGTTCTGTTGCATCACTCAGGGACTGACTTTGTGCTTCTTCTTAGGCCTGCTCTCATTTTGAATGTTTAACACTCTAACTTTGCCTTTTCCTGCTCTGTCTGAACGGACACGTGTTTCCCACACACACTGTGCATATCTACGAGTCTCCTACATGGAGAGATTCTCTGTAATGCAATGCATGGTCACTTCAAGAGCCTGACAGAGAGCTGGATAGCTGTCACTAATTTTGGGAGCTGCTTAAAACGGACACCATGCTCCCAAGGTGGACCATGTCCATCTGAGAAGTCATGCTGGTTAGGTTCATGAAATGGTGGAAGATCATGATCTAACCTCTGGGGAAAGAAACAAGTTTTCTC
This sequence comes from Girardinichthys multiradiatus, assembly GCF_021462225.1. NCBI lineage: Eukaryota > Metazoa > Chordata > Actinopteri > Cyprinodontiformes > Goodeidae > Girardinichthys > Girardinichthys multiradiatus. The sequence continues at coordinate 24,214,754 of NC_061811.1, forward strand.
ATGATTTAAATGAGAGCGTTCTAATGAATGGACTCGTCCAAGTGGTGGTGGGTCAGGTTGGATTGAATCACCTGAGTACCATGTGCGTCTCTCCTGGCCCCTAGGGGTCGACACAGAGTCAGAAGGGAGAGGGTTGCCGATCAGGCTGGAAGGGTGCTCCTCCCACCCAATTGGACCACTTGTGCATGCTGAGTCCAGCACTCGGTCATCTTGGTGGTTGTTCACTGCAATGGGATTTGACAGGACACCACTGGAGACCATCTGACTTCCAACACTTCTGTTAAGGTCTGTGGAAGTAAGTTGAACACTTTGATAAAGTTTAGGAAGGGGAGACTCTGACCTAGGTGCTAGATGCCTGCTGTCTGAGTCTGCCCCCTGCTGTGGCTGCTGAGTGAAAATGCAAATCAAGTACCTGAGAGGTGGGGGTCTGCCCCCCTTTTTGGGATGAAGCTTTCTTGAAATCATCTGACTTTAGGTCCTTTAACTGTGCTTCAGCTTTCTTGGTCCTCTCCACAGCTTTTGAGAGCTCAAGCTTTGCAGCATTCTCTCTTTCAAGGGCCATCTGGTGGGCAGTCTGTAACTGAAAGTACCTTTTAACTTCCAGGTGTGATTTCTGCTGATACAACAAGGTAAGCTGACAAAGAACATCTGAAATCAGAATCTCTCTAGTTGGATTTTCAATTAGGTCAAGTAATTTTTGAATCTTTATATCACATGCAGCAAGGTCAAACTGATTTAAAGCATCTTGCTCATCTGTAGACAAACGGATGAGATCAGCAACAACAGTCTTCTGCATCTCCATGTTTGCTGAATTCATAATGGAGTTTGATTTCATCATTCTGGCAGACACTACAAAACAACAACAAAGTTATGAGAAATTGCTAAAAGCAACACATCTAACAAATGTATGTCCAGCTATATATGTATCTTTAACTATACAGATATTGGAAACATTTGTATGATTGTAAAATGGGTGCACCAGTTGATCATTCAACCTGTGACTTATGACAACACTATGCTCGAGGTGTTACAATGCTACTCCTTTCTCTAAGGATATTTTGTGATTTTAGTGTTAATTTTTTTTTCACCTTTCTTGGGAGAACTAATGATTAGACACTATTTTTAATCTTTAAGGGAATTTTGTTTAAAAATGCAAAGGAAAAAAGAAAATTGCTACACTTCCTAAGGGTAATAATTGCAATTTGGCTTCTGATACATTTTTATGGCAGGGTGGATTAGATTACATTTGGGATTTAATCTGGCAATAAATCCTTTCTTTCAAAGATAAAACAAATTGTAAAGTTCCTGAATGGATACATGCATCAAAATTAGGTCAGATACTATTTTGAAAGTTCCAGAAAAGCTTGTACTGCATCTTTCATGTTGTAACCATGGCTGTGGGTCCCAACAGTCCTTAATATTGCCTTGCATCTCATTAAGCCACTTTGTAACTAAGTTGGTTATTGCCCCTTTGGTGCACCCATTTGTCCCCAAGCCTTAACTTCCTGGATATATGTAAAGGTTATTTTCACATAATCCCCTTTGCTCAGGGTACCATCTATTTTGTGAAGTGCACCAGTTCCATCAGCAAGACACCTGCACAGCAGAATCCTGATCCCCCAACACTTGAGATGGTGTTTTGAGGTTTGCAAGCTTTTCTATGGATATGTGGGTGCAGACTAAGACCTTTCGCACATACAACAATAAATCATGGTTGTCTTCGTATTTGAGGAAGCTGCATCGGACTAAAATAAAGGGCTTTCAGCAGTGGGGACCGGGCCCTCTATAAGCAGACCAGAAACAAACTGACAAAGGAGATCAAGGCAGCTAAAACAAAGCTACAATGAGAAGCTAAAAAGCAGCCTTCAGCTAACGACCCAGCAGCAGTTTGGAGAAGTGTGAAGACTGTTCCTAGTTACAGAATCTGCCCCCCTCACACTGTGAACCCCCCCCCCCCCCACCCTATATTTGTGTACTGGCTGGAGGTGGCCCTGTGGTGGGGGCTGGGGGGCTCAAAGGGTTAAGATCAGAATCCTCTCAGAATTAGGAAGTAGGAGGGAGGAGTTTAGCTCATCGGATAACTGTATCTGATGTTTCTTGTCTGTAAAGGAATGGTTGGAGAGCAATCAAATTTAGAGGGGATAGGAAGGGCCTACTTATTGTCTCTCTTACATAGGGGGCTACATTTTCCAGAAAGAGCAACACATCATCAGCATATAAACATATTTTATGAATTCTCTTAGCATCTTCCAAAAGGTTTAGGAGTATGTTTATAGTAAATGAGAAAACCAGAAGTGGAACCTCTGTTCTAATTCATCATCAACAGTGATGGTTGAGGGGTTGAGAAGGTTGAGTTCAGGGCTATGTGCAGGACAGTCAAGCAACACCAAACTTTATACACCTACAGCCATGGAAGTAATTGTAACATCTGTTGTAACACCACAACATTCTGAAGGGAGGGAGTAATTTGGGTGACTTGAAGTTGGTCCCTCAATTTAATGAGGAGGATGAGATTTTGTTCTCTTCGTTTGAGCATTTAGCAGAAACTCGTGGTTGGTCAGATTCCACACGTATACTTTTGTTACAATGTGTTTTGACAGGTAAGGCACAACATGCCTTTTCTGCTTTGAATGCTGCTGATGGGGTGGTGTACGATACGGTTAGGTCTGCTGCCCTTAAAGCCTATGAACTTGTACCTGAGGCATATTGACAGTGTTTTGTGGTTGGAAGCATGGAGATAAGTCTCATTCGGAGTTTATGTGGGATCACCACACCCATATTGACAGCTAGTGCATCGCGGCTTACATTGGTGAGCGTAGCGTCAAGCCTATCGCTGATGATTACTATTTGACCCATTCATCTGGCAGTTGTTTTGTTTAATCTGATCCACGTGCAGCCTGTAAAAGACCACCAGAGTTTGAAGTGGTCTGTTTTCACATTAGTTTGACAAAATCTGTTAATACTGTCATAAACATGTGCATTGGAAAAACTGACTGTTATGCACTGAAATCTCGTCCTAAGCAGAGTACTGGTAGTGCTAAGTCTATTTTATGCCTGTGACTTTACCTTTGTTCCTGTGGAGAGGTCAGCCCTTTTGATTGGATCACTTTTAGTGTTGCTGGCTGTGTAGGATCAGTAACTTTGAGTATGGTATTGGACCATGCTGATGGTGATTATTTTGTGTTTATTTTCTGATCATACCCTAACATTCCTCATTAGCCTGAGGTCCCCCAACCAATGACTGATGCGCTGGGCACTCCTTCAAGACTATAGTTTTGAAATCTGACACATCAACAGCTGCAACAACGTAGTGATGGATGCGTTGTCCCGAGCTCACAAAATTTCAGGTGATGTACTGCTAGTTCAAGGAATTAAAAATTTATGTTAGCCTTAAAATGTACTTTTTTCGCTTACTCTTTGTAAATATTATTTGCAGTATTCTGTTTGGGTTTGTCGAAGTTCCCCTGTGGGACTCTTTTTTGTGAGAGGTGGGGTGTGTTATGGCCTTAGGCCTCATGGGCTGGGTAATGAGTGTTGTGGTGTGCCTTTTGTTCCTCCTCTAAGCAGTTACTGTGGATTCAGAGCACAGCTTATATAAGCTCTCTGTTTTCTCCTTCTGGGAGAGAGAGGAAGGGGTTTCTCTCTGGTCTTCTCCATGCTCCATGACGCAGGTGCGTGGGTTGCTTGGCTGCTGGGCCGCGTCTCATCCCCATTATGTACACTTAAGTTTGTCCTTATATTTAAATAAATGTTAATTTTGTGCACTTTTACCTGTGGCATGGTCTCTTGTTTTTGTTATGGCCCTGAGCCATATCAATTCATTGATTTGGTGGTGTGAACCAATTTGTTTAGCAATATAGTGTGTATAGTACACTGCTCAAAAAAATAAAGGGAACACTCAAATAACACATCCTAGATCTGAATGAATGAAATATTCTCATTGAATACTTTGTTCTGTAAAAAGTTGAATGTGCTGATAACAAAATCACACAAAAATCATCAATTGAAATCAAATTTATTAACCACTGGAGGCCTGGATTTGGAGTCACACACAAAATTAAAGTGGAAAAACACACTACAGGCTGATCCAACTTTGATGTAATGTCCTTAAAACAAGTCAAAATGAGGCTCAGTATTGTGTGTGGCCTCCACGTGCCCGTATGACCTCCCTACAACACCTGGGCATGCTCCTGATGAGACGGTGGATGGTCTCCTGAGGGATCTCCTCCCAGACCTGGACTAAAGCATATGAACAAAATGAATGAATGAATGAATGAATGAATGAATGAATGAATGAATGAATGAATGAATACTGATTTTTAATAGTCCCAGCCTGGTCAGGATGTATATTATGAGTTATCATTTCAAGCTTTGTGGCCAACATCTTGCAAATGATTTTAGAATCTGCATTTATAAGTGATATTGGATGGTAGCTGGATGGAAGCATTGGGCGTTTATCTGGCTTGAGGATACGATTTATGTTAGCCCAATTCATGTTTGGAGAGAGGATCGAAGCTCCTGAATTTGGAAGGTGGGTGCCAGAAGTGCTCAGAACTCTTTGTAGAGTACTGCATGTCCCGGAGCTTTGCAATTAGCCATACCTTTAACTGCTTCATGGAGTTCACTTGCTGGTAAATTAAAATCTTTTTCTGTTCCTCATTTTATTCATCGTCTATGTCAGAGTTGGAAGGATCGATATTATTTGATAGATATTTGTAAAAATGTCTAAACATTATGCTAATTTCATTCAGATCATTAGTTGGCATACCGTTACTGTCAGTTAATTTTGAAATTGTTACCTTTTTTCTATTCTTTTTCAATTGACTTGCAAGAAGTTTGCTGGATTTATTGCTATGATCCAAGTTCTACAGCTGCAATCTGTCTTTGGAATTTTATTCTTGCCTCTATTATTTTATTAAGTTCTAATTTTTGTTTTCTTATTTAATTTATACACATTTTCTTCTTGGGATGTAGCTTGTCAACTGTAAATACAGCGTGAGGTCCTTCAGCTATGTGCTTCTTACTCACAGGAAAAAGAACGTGCAGACGGTCCAGAATCTCCTTTCGAAACTGAAAAGCTGTAGTTTATACCATACAGTTCCCTACCGCAGCTTTTATCCTGTTTCTGTATGAAATGTTCGAACTTTGCTACAGTGGGTCTCGGCCGGCGGCTGTCGAACCGCCTTGCTCTCTGATGATGTATTTTGTGATTGTCTTTAGGCCGTCACTCAGGATCTTGAGCTGCCGATGGAGGAAATCATGCACAGTGGCCTCTGGATCTTCTTCTGTGCACTCAGTAATGCTATTATCCTACATGCTCCTTCCCTGGACACTCAGAAAGGTTTCCTTCACCTTCCTGTTGTCACTAGAGAGCTGGATTATCCCTTCGGTGAGTTACAGTACACTTTCCTTCGATGTCTGGTTGCCACCAGCTCCTGGCTGTACTCAAACGATTCCATCAGGGCCTGGAATTCCTTGTGCAGAACGTCTACCAGGGCCAGTCTGGCATCGAGGCTGGTAAACGTCTGGTCGATAGAGTCTAGAATATCTGTGAATCTTTTATCTGGTGAGGTGGTGGTACTGGTGGAAGATTCAGGCCGTCTCAGACACTTGGATGCAGAAGTGGCCGCCAGTGGCTTCTGAGGTTTTCCCATTATGACTCGTAATGTAGCTTTGCAGGCTGTCAAAAGTTTCCTGTAATAGATGGTGATGAAAAATACACAAAGGTTAATAATTTAAATTTCATTTGACATTTGGCTGGTTTTATAGGCTCGTTTTTACCTTAGCTGGAAAGGTGTTTCTCAGTGCATTGCCATATTGTATACTTAAGCGCCTGTCTCAAATGACCTCACCACATCCTGTCCTTCCTGTTTCTCATTCTCTCCTGATTGCCCTCACCTCATCTGTAATTAATGAACCAAATGTCAGAGTTGGAAAAAATACAGAAAAGACAACAGGTTGCATAACTCCCCTACAAGAGTTTAGGTTATCGAATAAAAAGTTGCACTGTACTGTGGATTACAGAAAGCTTCTCTGGTGGAGATCTGAACCTGTGTAAATCTTTCTGTGTGGAGTTTACATGTCCTGAAGCCTTCACATGAAGCATTCTTCCTCTCACCTAATGATTGCTTGGATAGGCTTTGCCCAACCAGTCCCCCCCGCTGCCCCTTTTCCTTTCAGCCCCAGGGAACAAACTGCAAAACAGTTGCAGTGTTTACAGGCTGAAATTTGTGCAATCTAACCATTGAGTTTTTGTCCTGGAGATCAAAACCAAATTTGAAAGAAGATAGTCATGAATGCAAAACTGAAGTTAGGTGTCTTGCTATAGAGGATGTGTGAGGATGCTGTGAATGCCTTTCTTTTTAATTGGAGGTAAAGTTTGTTGTTTTATATGTGAATTTTAATAGATTAAAAAGTAATAATGCCAAAAAAAAAAATGCAACGTTTTTATATCTACTAATAGTTATGTTCATGTTAGAACAAGCTAGTGATAAGGAAATGATTCATAAGCAAATGAAACAAATATGCAGACATCAAACCCTTTTAAGATGCCGTTTCATTTGTAATGAAAAAAAAAACAAAAAAAAAAACTTCCCTCCAGAAACTGCATGACTTTATACTGTATCTGATGTGATCTCATTTTGCATTCCGTTTCAAAGTGGTGGAGAAACACCCGCTGAAGGGTGGTTCCTATCAGGTAGCTCCGCCCCTCTATTCCAATAGTCTTGGGTGTGGACGATGATGAGGATGTTCTCAAAAAGATTCAGATAGACCGTACATCGTCCTCCACACTGTCTCCAACAGATGAAACTGTCCTGCAGCTAAAAAATAATCACTGTTTCAGACGTGACTCTGAGAAGCCACCCTTATCTTCCTCACCTGCTATTGAAAGTAAGACAGAAGGTGAGACATCTACGCAATCGTCCTTTGTAGACCTGTACTTTACTGTAAAACACAGCAAGACTGTAAGCGATGGTTTTTCCATTTCTGAGCTTTGCAGGAGTTGTCAGACTGACCGTTTCCACCATTTGAACTATTAATAATTGCAAAGATGCAGATGTTGCTTCTGAAATTATCTCTGTAGTTTGTTTTGCACATTAAAGCTACAGAGCTAATTTTAATTAAATAATTTTAGAAGCAACGTCTGCATCTTTGCAACTGGATGACAATATTTAGATCTGAATAGGCTTAAGTGGGTTTATCAGTGCTAGATTATTAGGATGCTTCAAATCAAATTGTTCATGTGAAAACTTTCAACCTAAATATGGCAATGAAGCCATATTTAAAACAATATCATTGTCTTACAGGTTGTTTGTTTTTATTGTGGTAACACTCAAAACTAATTTGCTTTACTTCATTTTAGGCAAGAAATCTATTGGAGTCAGTGTTTTACATAACTTAGATCTACCAAAGATAGGGAAAATTTGGACCACAGCATTTGCTCGGGGATTAAGATTGTATTTCACTGCAGTTGAACCAGTTGGGCAGTGCGTTTGTGTCATTTTACAATGAGGAAAAGGTTTTGGGTGAATACCATAGACGTACAAACTGTACAGACAGGAGACCATTTAATGAACACCCTATCATTTCTGGGAACTCAACCTGTGGGAAAGGGTAAGCACGGTGTCTTTGATTTCCCAGGTTGAACACATCAGAATAAAAAGTTCACATGGTCCTCCCAACATGAATGATCTCATCTTATTACTTTCATTAACCGTTAGATGCATGAGTGGGTCACAAATGACCCGGCGAGGTTGTTTTCCTTCAATATCTTTTTAACATAAAGTTGATATAATTTATAATTCAACTATTGATATAATGCTGTTTAAAATTTCAGCTTACCTCTCATTTTACTAAATATCACTACCCAGTGGCCTGCACAGACATTTTGGGGGGCAGGTGCTCAAGTGGAAAAAAAGGGCACCTTGTGCGGCACATGGAGCTGTCGGTTGCCTTTGTAGTGTGAGATTTATTACAGGCATAACATGAACATAATTTATATGTATATAGCTCTGCCCCTCTATTCCAATATTCTTGGGTGTGGACGATGATGAGGATGAATAAAGTTTTTGAATTTAATGGGACTGAGGAATGACAATGACTGTGATATTTCAGTTCCAATGCTGCCATGATCCAAAGCTCTCAAGAAAATTTTATGATATCCATAACCAAAATTCAACAACTGGAACCACTAAGATCTATTGAATAATTATCGGTTTTTGAGGGCAGCCCGTAGGCACTGAAGCAGCTGGTATTATTGCTGATCTACATATGCCCCTTTCTACTGGCTCGATTTAGCTGGCGTGGCTCTGCACCACTCGGTTTCGCTCTACTTGGTAACTGTTGTGTTTCCACTGACCCGCCAACGACTGGAGCTATAGTGGCTGAAGCCCCGCCTCCAGCCATGAGTGTAGAGCGCTGTGCTGCTATTAACGTTACTGTGTTACATTGTCACATTGAAGTAATCTGCATGTAATGATAAAAAAATAAATAGAAAATAAAAACATAAATAAACTAAATACTGATAACGTTTGTATTAATATACATGCAACAATGTCTTATGTGTTTTTTATGTCTAAAATGATCCACTAGGATAATTATTTGGACCACAGCCCAGCCAGAACTTAAAATAAGGCTCAGGGGTTCTGATGTGATGGGGGTGTGCCAGGAGAAGCAGAGAGGAGAAGGACTCTTGTGTGGACTTATAAAGCTCCAATGTTTGCCTGAAGAAGGTACAATTTTGGGCTTTATGAGGAGGTTTTTGTTTCAGCCATGGCAATAATGAGGACAAGGACTTAAAAGCGCAAAACGGCAGACTTATGACCTGTGAAGTTAGTTTAAGATTGGATATTACGTATTCGTGCTCCACAGATTCAGTGGGCTCATCCTCCTGTTTGGTCCATTGCAAGCAGTCTGATTACGGGCAGCTACTGCCTGCACCCTCCTCCTGCAGATGTTGGTTCATACATGAAGCAAATTGGCTGAAAAGGCATCAGGGAGGCGGGTTTTCACCACACAGACTAAACCAACAGCAAGAGAGAAACATGACGATGGAGGGAAGTTTTGTTAATTCAAAGAAAGTGTTCAAAAGTTGGAAGTATTGGCAATATTTCACGTTCGCTGAACTTAAGGGCAAAAATGTGCATGTGATTTGCAAGTTATGTCCAGGAACAAATAAATTATCCACATCCTGCAACTCCAACCTTATGAAGCACCTCACATCGTCTCACCCTTCCGCTAACAACCTGAGCCAGCGCGAACACGGACAATCCTACACTGTGCAAACAGAAAGGGGTTAATTTTTCTGGTCAGCAGCTTGTGACATAATTTTATATTCTGAAACCTAACCGAATAGTGGCGCCTCGCTGGTGGGTTTCAGTCCCAGACCTGGCAACCTTTACCAAATCTTTCTTCTCTCTCTGCCCTCTTTCCTGTTTGCCTACTGTTAAAAAGTTAAGGCCTCTAGTCCCAAAAAAATATCTTTAAAAAAGTAACTGAATAGTTACTTCACCTACTAACTAGTTACTTTGATAGTGCAGTAACTGAGTTACTAACTCAATTACTTTTTGGATGAAGTAACTATAACTAGTTACTTTTTTAAAGTAACATTCCCAACAGTGGTCATGAAAATAAAGGAAACTATTAAATGAAAAAGTGTGTCTAAAACTTTTGGCCGATAGTGTATTTTGTTAAGGTTTAGACCAAGCTTGGTTTAAAACAATTTAGATTTAGAATTCAAAATTTGTAACGTCTGCAAAAGTCTGTAAATCATGTAAAATGTCAGAAAACATAAACTGAAAGATTAATGAATTTCACTCATTTTTCAGTTCAGATACTGTGAAAATAATATCAATGTGCACAAGGAAAATTAAATTTTACTTTAAACGTCTAAATAAAAAAAAACAAGGATGGAAATAATGGACCTTTTTACATCCAATGATTTAGCATCTTCTGAAAACACCTTAAGAAGCAAATTACTCTTCTGAATTATGGGGTAAGAACGTTGTCAAAAACAATGTGTATGTAAAGACGGAAATGTGTGCATATTAGTCAATAGTTGTGCATAAGTAAAATCCAAAGGAGGTATTCTATATTTTCTCTATAAGAATACTAAATAAAATGTAACAGTTTCAAGAAATTACAAGCACAAAGTTCAAGTTTACAGTTGTGGTTTATTCTTTATGAATACAATATGCTATAACAGTTTGTGAATACGATTTCTTTTCTTTGAGAATACGAATTTACATCAGCGACTTGGTGTCACGTGATCTCAGGCTGGTTAGTGGAGCACAGAGTTAGTCGATTCGCATGCGCTGTCACAGTCCTCATCGCCAGTAGACGTAGTGCCGGGATTGGATGACGGAAAAAGGTAATGGGAGATAATTAAGTCTAAAAGGAATATTAGGAACAGAGGGGAATCACCTTTAAATTTCACTTCAGTAAGCTTTGAGGGACATTGATTTATTCCCTGCTCTCTCTGTGTGGGACTAAAGTTGATCATTACAATACCTGGGCTCTGGTTTTGGATTATTTTATGCTTAGCTGCTCTTGTACAATGTTAATAAATCAGCCAGAACAAGACACGTCTTTACAAGGTTTTTGTTAGCACTTGAGAGTTCCCAGAAAGCTTTGAGCATGCACAAAACCTTGTAAGGAGGTTTCTGGTCGTTTATTATCGTGACTGCAACATGTTGGGGTCCTCAGTTAGACATAGGTGAGTTTGGTGGCAGCAGAGACACTATATCTATTCATAGTAGGGCTGTTAAAGGAAAAAAAAAAAACATTTAGCTGTAGCAAACAAAGTACACTCTTGAAGTCAATAAATACACTCACTTGTCATAGTGCTCCCCACTGTGACAAGCACCCACACCTCCAAATTGCACCAAAGCTAAATCTTTACCTAATATGATTGCCTTATAGAGGTATGTCATGTACTGCCAAAAACAGGCTAGTTTGTAAAGAGCTGTGTGGGGGAAGTTGTTTTTCAATGATTTAGCTTCATTTTACTTTAACACACCTGATGATAAAAATCTCCAGTGCTGTTTTTGTTTTTATTTTACTTCTTTCCTTCTTCAGACTGCACATTAGGATCCACTGAGCAAAATACCCGATTTCACACCCCCTTATTTAGACAAGAGTCAGTTACCTCTATTTGCATCCATGATTTTGACCTATATATTTTGTCCAAGCCAAACTGCCTGGTCTTAAAGAGCTTAGACTTTAAGTAAAAAAAAGCCTGCAATTGTCCCAAAATCATGTGAAATGTCAGAATGAAATATAAACTAAAGAGAGCTTCATTTGATTCAGTTTGAATGAATTTCATGCATTTTTAGTTCTAATACTTTGGAAATAATAAAATTTTTATTTAAGAAAAAATAAATTGAGAAAATATGGGCGATATACAACATCATACTTAAAAACTAGTGTTGTTCTAGTGGATGTATTGTTAACATCTGAGGTGTACAGAACAACAGACTGTCTCCATATTACCAGAGATGAAATACAGTTTGTTTCCAATGACAAAAGCACCAGCAACACCTCTGTGCCTCATGTTGTGCAATCAGGATGCTTAAATTATTTCAGTTCAATTCAATTCAAAAATACTTTATTAATCCCAAAGGGAAATTAAATACTGTAGCTAATTTTATGCAGGTTTCTTCAAAGAGCTGTTGTAGATGCTGATGGCTGTGGGCAGGAAGGGCCTCCTATAGTGGTCTGTCTTACAGCAGATCTGAAGAAGCCTCTGACTGAAGACACTAATTTTCTGAAGAATCCCTTTTTGCAGAATGATCTCCTAAGGTTCCAGAGCAGTGTCTAGAACAAAGCCAGCCTTCTATATTAGCTTGTTGAGCTTCTTTAAGTCCCTGGCTCTAATGCTGCTACCCCAACAGATGATTGCAGAAGAGATTAAACTTTCCACAGCAGACTTATAGAAGATATGCAGCATCTTGCTGGAAGCACTGAAGGATCTAAGCTTTCTCAAGAAGTACAGTCTGCTCTGTCCCTTCTTGTAGACAGCTTCAGATGTATCTCCACTTCAGTCTGTTGTCCAGGTGATACTCCTCCACCACCTCCATTTCTTCTCCCATGATGGAAATCGTGTTTAACTTATTCCTGTTTCTCTGAAAATCTACAATCATCTTTTTGTTTTATTCACGTTTAAGATGAGATGAATGTTTCCACACCATGCCACAAAGCGGTCCACCAGCTCCCTGTACTCAGCTTCTTGTCCATCTCTGATCCACCCCACGACTGCAGAATCATCCAGTATTTCTGCTGATGACAGGAGTCTGTCTTGTACTGAACGTCTGAGGTGTACAGAGTGAAAAGGAATGGTGAGAGTTCAGTCTCCCTGTGGTGCTCCTGTGCTGCTGTCTACCTGGTTAGACTCACAACCCTTCAGTCTCACAAACTGTGGTCTGTTTGTCAAGTAGTCTTTGATCCAGGAGATTGTTGAGGCATCCACTTGAGTCTTCTGAAGTTCCTGACAAAGTAAATCAGGTTGAATTGTGTTAAATGTTCTGAAGAAATCAAAGAACATGATCCTCAGTGCTGCTGGTCTATAGTCATTGAGGACTGATGGGCAGGGACGTGCACAGATAGACACGAGGTGGTGTATATCTGTGAAACGTATGTTTCAAATTTGACTCAGGAAGTTCAGGTTAAAGGCTGGTTGTGAATCAGTAATCTAACTTTAAATCAATCTATGATAATTTTGTTGCCTTATTAATCTTAAACAAATTTCACAGGCAATAAGTCTGCAGTTTTGCGCTTTTAAGTCCTTGTCCTCATTATTGCCATGGCTGAAACAAAAACCTCCTCATAAAGCCCAAAATTGTACCTTCTTCAGGCAAACATTGGCGCTTTATAAGTCCACACAAGAGTCCTTCTCCTCTCTGCTTCTCCTGGCACACCCCCATCACATCAGAACCCCTGAGCCTTATTTTAAGTTCTGGCTGGGCTGTGGTCCAGATAATTATCCTAGTGGATCATTTTAGACATAAAAAACACATAAGACATTGTTGCATGTATATTAATACAAACGTTATCAGTATTTAGTTTATTTATGTTTTTATTTTCTATTTATTTTTATATCATTACATGCAGTTTACTTCAATGTGACAATGTAACACAGTAACGTTAATAGCAGCACAGCGCTCTACACTCATGGCTGGAGGCGGGGCTTCAGCCACTATAGCTTCAGCCGTTGGCGGGTCAGTGGAAACACAACAGTTACCAACTAGAGCGAAACCGAGTGGTGCAGAGCCACGCCAGCTAAATCGAGCCAGTAGAAAGGGGCATATGTAGATCAGCAATAATACCAGCTGCTTCAGTGCCTACGGGCTGCCCTCAAAAACCGATAATTATTCAATAGATCTTAGTGGTTCCAGTTGTTGAATTTTGGTTATGGATATCATAAAATTTTCTTGAGAGCTTTGGATCATGGCAGCATTGGAACTGAAATATCACAGTCATTGTCATTCCTCAGTCCCATTAAATTCAAAAACTTTATTCATCCTCATCATCGTCCACACCCAAGACTATTGGAATAGAGGGGCAGAGCTATATACATATAAATTATGTTCATGTTATGCCTGTAATAAATCTCACACTACAAAGGCAACCGACAGCTCCATGTGCCGCACAAGGTGCCCTTTTTTTCCATTTGAGCACCTGCCCCCCAAAATGTCTGTGCACGCCACTGCTGATGGGTGAGTTTTCGTTGGTACTGGAACAAGACAGGAGGTCTTCCACAACACTGGAACCTTCTTCTGGGCCAGGCTAAGGTTGAAGAGGTGCTGTAGAATTCCACAGAGATGCTCTGCACCTGCCTTCAGGCCTCCAGTTGTCTCTTGACCTGACTTCTTGAGACACATACAGGTCCTTCTCAAAATATTAGCATATTGTGATAAAGTTCATTACTTTCCATAATGTCATGATGAAAATTTAACATTCATATATTTTAGATTCATTGCACACTAATTGAAATATTTTAGGTCTTTTATTGTCTTAATACGGATGATTGTGGCATACAGCTCATGAAAACCCAAAATTCCTATCTCACAAAATTAGCATATTTCATCCGACCAATAAAAGAAAAGTGTTTTTAATACAAAAAACGTCAACCTTCAAATAATCATGTACAGTTATGCACTCAATACTTGGTTGGGAATCCTTTTGCAGAAATGACTGCTTCAATGCGGCGTGGCATGGAGGCAATCAGCCTGTGGCACTGCTGAGGTCTTATGGAGGCCCAGGATGCTTCGATAGCGGCCTTTAGCTCATCCAGAGTGTTGGGTCTTGAGTCTCTCAACGTTCTCTTCACAATATCCCACAGATTCTCTATGGAGTTCAGGTCAGGAGAGTTGGCAGGCCAATTGAGCACAGTGATACCATGGTCAGTAAACCATTTACCAGTGGTTTTGGCACTGTGAGCAGGTGCCAGGTCGTGCTGAAAAATGAAATCTTCATCTCCATAAAGCTTTTCAGCAGATGGAAGCATGAAGTGCTCCAAAATCTCCTGATAGCTAGCTGCATTGACCCTGCCCTTGATAAAACACAGTGGACCAACACCAGCAGCTGACACGGCACCCCAAACCATCACTGACTGTGGGTACTTGACACTGGACTTCTGGCATTTTGGCATTTCCTTCTCCCCAGTCTTCCTCCAGACTCTGGCACCTTGATTTCCGAATGACATGCAGAATTTGCTTTCATCCGAAAAAAGTACTTTGGACCACTGAGCAACAGTCCAGTGCTTCTTCTCTGTAGCCCAGGTCAGGCGCTTCTGCCGCTGTTTCTGGTTCAAAAGTGGCTTGAGCTGGGGAATGCGGCACATTTCCTGCACACGCCTGTGCATGGTGGCTCTGGATGTTTCTACTCCAGACTCAGTCCACTGCTTCCGCAGGTCCCCCAAAGTCTGGAATCGGCCCTTCTCCACAATCTTCCTCAGGGTCCGGTCACCTCTTCTCGTTGTGCAGCGTTTTCTGCCACACTTTTTCCTTCCCACAGACTTCCCACTGAGGTGCCTTGATACAGCACTCTGGGAACAGCCTATTCGTTCAGAAATGTCTTTCTGTGTCTTACCCTCTTGCTTGAGGGTGTCAATAGTGGCCTTCTGGACAGCAGTCAGGTCGGCAGTCTTACCCATGATTGGAGTTTTGAGTGATGAACCAGGCTGGGAGTTTTAAAGGCCTCAGGAATCTTTTGCAGGTGTTTAGAGTTAACTCGTTGATTCAGATGATTAGGTTCATAGCTCGTTTAGAGACCCTTTTAATGATATGCTAATTTTGTGAGATAGGAATTTTGGGTTTTCATGAGCTGTATCCCAAAATCATCCGTATTAAGACAATAAAAGACCTGAAATATTTCAGTTAGTGTGCAATGAATCTAAAATATATGAATGTTAAATTTTCATCATGACATTATGGAAAATAATTAACTTTATCACAATATGCAAATGTTTTGAGAAGGACCTGTAGGTGGAAGGGGGAAGCAAAGAGAGCATCAGCATCTTCTGATTTGGTTGAAGGCAAACATGTGGAAGCAGAAGGGTCTGTGTCTGAGGTGGCAGATAATACATTTGCGGTGTGACAGGAACGATGTGGGTCAGCATCTTCTGATATGGTTGAATGTAAACATGTAGAAGCAGAAGGGTCCATGGCTGAGGTGGAAGACAAAACATTTGAGATGTTACTAGACATCTTTGTGTCCTGTGGGTCAAAGGAGGGTGGAATGTCTGTTTGGCTGTGAGCACGAGAGGAGGATGCTGAGCTTGTTTCTGAACTGAACTTATTGAAGAATGTGTTTAGTTCATAGGCTCTGTCAAGACATCCATCGGTCTGATCGTCCTTCTGCCTGAACTTTGTGATCTTTATCCCTGACCACACATCTCTGATATTGTTTTGCTGGAGCTTGCTCTCCAGTGTCTTGTTGTACACCTCCTTGCTGTATTTTAAAGGTATGTGTTTGTTTCTGGTGCTAAGCTATCCGCTTCTTTGTTAGCTCAACTGCTAACCGGTAAGAACACGTGCTTGCTACTAACATCATTTACTAGATTTGATAAGTAAACAAAATTAAGCCCCATTTCTCCAGAAAGATTTGGCTCTTTTCCAAAATACTCCCTTAATAATATTTCTTTAAATATTATTTAAATAAATAAAAGCAGCTAATTAAATTTATTAAAATAATATTTTATCTGATCTTGCATTGTGAATGGTTGTCTAAACGTTTGCTGATTATTGCTTAAGTTGGGTCCAAGACTAACTTAACTTCACTTCCAGATTCTTCAAGATAATCCTTGGTTCTCAAACATAAACATTGCATGGTAATGTTGCATCACTCCTTTGGTCATGGTTTTCAATCATCTTTAATCAACTTGTTTATATTGTACATAGCCCATTAGTCTTCCTTATTCTTTCATTCTGCTTGGTAGTTTAGTTGGATTATTTTAGCATAGTAAAGAGTTTGTTGATTGAAATATGTTTGACTTTGAGTTGACTTATTTTTGTTAATAAATTCTTGTATTTTAAGAAATTGTGTGAATTCATTCCATATATGTGCAGAGTTTATGCTGTTCAATAATGTCAGAGCTCGTCTCACACCTTTCTATTTTGTCCTAATATCATCGCCTTACTGGGCTGGTATTCACGGGACAACCCTTAACAGACCGAAATATTATTTGATAAAATATTAATATAAAATAATATTCTCAGATTCATAATTCTAACAGCTACAACACACACAGTAATATTACCGCCCCGGTCATAGAGGGCGCTACAGCCCCACCGGTTTCTCAGCAACTTCCACACTCACGTGATGTAACTTCCCCGAACCCAGAAAAATATTCTGGGGAGACGGGAGATTGCAGGGATCGCTTGAAAACAAGTGCACATTTCAGGAGGAAATCCTTGCAGTCTTTCCCACATGACGATGTTAGGATTTGCTATATTTTGGGGTTATTAACGGGTAAATCTTTCAGATGGGCTGAAGCACGCTTTAATGACTGCAGGAATTTCGGTTGCACATTTTCTGAGTTTGAGAAGGAATTTAGGCAGGTTTTCTCTGGTGAAGTAGACCAGACTGCTACAGCCCGTAAATTATGGTCTTTAAAACAAAGGAATCAGCCTGTTTCTGAGTTTTCTATTGATTTCCGAACCCCAGCAGCAGCTTTAGGATGGGAAGATTGCGCTCTCAGAGCTGCCTTTTTTTCAGGCTTTAGATGAACCTCTAAAGGACAAATTAGCTTTAAAAGATGAACCCAAGACTCTGAATGAGTTGATCAACTTAGCAACTAGGCTAGATAATTGGTTAAGAGAGAGAAAGAGATCCCGACTAGATCGTAGCATTGCCAGGACTCAACCCCCCAGCCAGGTTTCTTTAGCTGTTCGTCCCTCCTCCGTAGCACAGACCTCTGAGCCTGAACCCATGCAGGTTGGGCGAACTCGTAGACAGACGCTGTCAGACCAACTGGTGCTTTTACTGTGGCTCCCCCGAGCATTTCCTAGCCGACTGCCCTATATGCTCCACAGGACCAAAAGATTGGGTCCGTCACTAATAGAGGGGGAACTGGCGGACCATTTAAATGACTCTTTTGCCCCCAGACTTAGTTTGCCAGCCTCTTTAATATTCAACCGTCATGTACAGAACCTCTCCGCCCTAATCAATTTGGGGAGTGAACAGAACCTTATTGATCAAAGACTGGTAAATGAGGCGCAGATTGAGACTGAGCTTCTTCCCTCACCACAGTTAGTTTCAGCCTTGGATGGGCAAAGATTACAACGTCTTACCCATTGAACCAAACCACTGACTTTAGTATTGTCTGGTAATCATAGGGAGGAAATATTTTTTTTGTGTTTCCTATTGCTTTGAACTCCATAGTTTTAGGCTTCCCATGGCTTCAGAAACACAACCCCCATATTAAGTCGAGTCGAGTCATGGTCCACTAGATGCCTTTCCTCATGCCTTCAGTCAGCCGTTGCCCCACTCCCTACTGACATTGCCTCTGCTGAGAGTGAAGATACCGATCTTTTGTGCGTCCCCACTGATTACCATGACCTAAAGCTAGTCTTTAGTAATGTTAAGGTTGTAACACTGCCCCTGCATAGACCTTATGACTGCACCATAGATTTACTTCCTGGCGCTCCCCTACCAGCCAGTAGGCTGTACAACATATCTGGACCCGAACGGAAAGCTATGGAGAACTATATTAATGAATCTTTGGTTGCCGGCATAATTCACCCCTCATCATCTCCACTCGGAGCAGGGTTTTTCTTTGTAGGTAAAAAGGATGGATCCCTCCGCCCATGTATAGACTACAGAGGACTAAATCTGATTACAGTTAAGAATAAATACCCACTCCCATTCCTTACTTCGGCCTTTGAGCCTGTTCACGGTGCTACAATCTTTTCTAAATTAGATCTGAGAAACGCCTCTCATTTAGTCATGATCCGCCAGGGGGACCAGTGGAAGACTGCATTTAAGACTCCATTGGAACATTTTGAATACCTGGTAATGCCTTTTGGCATCACCGGATGCACCGGCAGTTTTTCAGTTGCTCGTCAGTGACGTTCTCAGGGACTTTTTGAATGTCTTTGTTTTTGTTTATCTTGATGATATTTTGATTTATTGAAAGGACATTGAGGGGCACTGCCGTCATGTTCGCTTAGTCCTTCAAAGACTGTTAGAGAACCGGCTGTTTGTGAAGGCTGAGAAGTGTGACTTTCATAAGACATCAGTCACATTTTTGGGTTTTATTCTAGAGGGTGGACAGGTTCACTCGGACCCAGAGAAGATCAAGGCAGTCCTCGAGTGGCCTGTTCCGGACTCCCGCAAGCAGCTACAGCGTTTTTTAGGTTTTGCAAACTTTTATCGCAGGTTCATCAAGAACTTTAGTCAGACTGCCGCCCCGCTCACTGCCTTGACCTCCATGAACACTGTGTTCTCCTGGACACCAGAGGCAGATAAGGCTTTCCTTGCTCTGAAGGAAAGGTTCTCACAGACTCCCATTTTGATTCACCCAGATTCCTCCCAGCAGTTCATTTTGGAAGTTGACGCCTCTGAAACAGGTGTAGGAGCGGTTCTTTCTCAGCAGTCCCCTGTGGATGTGAGACTTCATCCATGTGCCTTTTCCTCTCGACGACTTAGTAACACTGAACAGAACTATGATGTGGGGGACAGAGAGTTGTTAGCCATTAAACTGGCCTTAGAAGAATGGCGACATTGGCTTGAGGGTGCTAAACACCCCGTTTTAGTGTGGAAAGACCACAAGAATTTGGCCTGTTTGCAGTCAGCTAAGAGACTGAACCCGCGCCAATCACGTTGGTCACTTTTTTTTTCCCATTTCAATCTTTCAATTTCCTATAGGCCTGGTTCGAAGAATATCAAGCCTGATGCTCTGTGCCAACTGTACTCCCCAGATAACTCTGAGAAAGAAGCTGTACCAATCATTCCCCCTCATTGGACTTTTGGGGCTTTGGTTAGGGAGATCGAAGGCCTTGTTAATCAGGCCAAGCGGCTCGAACCAGACCCAGGCACGGGTCCCCCCAATAGGGCTTTTGTTCCTACATCTGTCAGGTTTCGGCTAATCCGTTGGTTTCACACAGCCAGGTTTTCTGGCCACCCAGGTTTTCTGGCCACCCAGATGGCCACCAGAATCTAGAAGATTCTGGTGGCCATCTATTCATAAAGATGGGAATACGTACAAGCATGCTCAGTCTGTGCTAGGCAGAAACTAGGCAACCAGCCACCTTCTGGCCTACTCCAACCACTCAGCATTCCCAAGCGCCCCTGGTCACATATCGCCTTTGATTTTGTAACTGGTTTGCCCATTTCTAAAGGGATGACGACCATCCTTACTATTGTAGACCGCTTTTCTAAGTCCTGTCACCTCATTCCCTTAAAGAAGCTCCCATCAGCGTTTCAGACAGCTCAGCTGCTAGTACAGCATGTTTTTTGCCTTCATGACATTCCTCAGGACATATTGTCAGATCGAGGGCCTCAGTTTGTATCTCGTGTATGGAAACAGTTTTGTTTGGCTCTTGGTGCCAAGACCTCCCTGACCTCTGGTTACCACACCCAATCTAATGGACAGACTGAACACCTGAACCAGCAAATTGAGTCCATTCTCAGGTGCTTGACTGCTACAAATCCTCTGGACTGGAGCATTTACCTTCCTTGGGTAGAATATGCCATAAATTCACATGTTTCATCAGCTACGGGCCTCTCAACATTTGAGGCCTCTATCGGCTACCAACTACCATTATTCCCAGCAGACGAAAAGGACATAGCAATTACCTCCATTCGCCACCACTTTCGCCATTGTAAACGGGTCTGATGTACTGCTTCCCAAGCTCTCCTCTGCACTGCTGACCAGAACAAGAAGTATGTGGACCGCAGAAGGCGGCCGGCTCCTGTGTACTGTCCTGGCCAGAAGGTCTGGTTGTCCTCTTGGGACATACCCCTAAAGGCTATGTCTAAGAAACTGTCTCCCTGTTTCATTGGCTCCTATGTAATTGAGTCCATCATCAGTCCTTCTGACCTTCATTTCCGTTTGCATCTAGTCTACGTGTTCACCCCATATTTCATGTTTCTCAGGTAAAGGCCCTTCATTTTTGTGCTTCTTGCCCTCCTGCCGAGACCCCTACACCCACCCTGGACCGACTGAGGCACCCTGTCTGGACGGTCCGACGGATCGTGAACTCCCGTCGGCGGGGTCGCAGATGGCAGTACCTCGTTGACTGGGAGGGATATGGCCTGGAGGACCGTTCCTGGGTGCCCCGGTCTTTTATTTGTGATCCTTCTTTGATCACGGACTATGTCTCCTCCCGTCCTTCCACGTCGGGTGGCGGCCATTGAGGTGGGGATGATGTCAGGAGCTGAGTACTATGTTTGCTTTCTGTGCTGTTCACTGTGCTTAGCCCCTAGATGGCACTGGAGACCATGAGGAGAGGTGACAGGTGTTCCTTATTTCCCTGATCATCCCTGGGGGTATTTGAGAAGGAGGCTGCCAGCAACTCACTGCCACAGTGTTGCCCTCAGTGGTATAAGCTCAAGCCACACGAATCTTTTGCTTTGTGCTAAGCTCTAAGTAACCTTCCTCTGTGCTCCTTGGAGGTTGTTTTACCTGAACCTGGCTTCGCCCTCAGCATTGTTTGCTGTTTTTGGATTTCCGACTTCTGGAGAAAGGTCTCCAACTTTGTGGACTAAGATCTAAGTTTCCTGTTTACTTCGGCTGACAACAACTGGCTGGCAGCTTCCTGACTCGACCATTCCTCGGACCTCCTCAAGCAAACCCTGTCCACCCTCCACCAACTGCAGTACCACCACCATAACCACAGTGCCAAACCCTTTGTGTCAAGGACCTACCTGCTCCGGTCTCACCTGTGCGCAGCGTCGTTGTCTCTCCCCCCCTCCTGGCAGATCATTCCTCATTCCTAGTAAGATAGATTTATTATTTAGAAATGTGCACTTAAAGATTCATTCTCTTACTTACCTGCTTTACTTCCTTTACAGTTGACACCCCGGTTCCGGTTTTCTCGCTCTTCCTCGTTTCCTGTAAATAAATCTTTGCCATAACTTCTCTGTCTCCTGAATGCTTAAAGCATGTGGGTCAAACCAGCTGGTTAAATGGTCAGAGACTAAAATACACCCTTCAATCAAACTTTTTGACAGGTGACCTTTGACCTTAAGGGGGGTCATGGGGGATTGAGAACAGGTGGTGTGAGGGTGTGTCCGAGTGGCGTAACCGTGGATGCTGATTGGTTGTTGTCATTAGAGGCGAAACCTTAAATGAACCAATAATAATACAGGGGTGTGTTTAAGGGTGTTACGGGGAAGTCCTTAAATGAACCAATTACAACCCAGGGGTGTGTATGTTATAAATAGAACAAGACAAATATGGTATTATCAGAAACTGTATGGCATCAGCACCAATTAAAAATAGAGGGGTGTGTTTGTAAGCCTCGTTAAACCTTGAATAACCCAATGAAAACAATGGGGCATGCTTTAGTGTTTACTTTAAATACAGGGATAAAACTCTGCACTTTACATGCAGCATTTGTTGGAAAAGAACACCCGTTCAGCAATGGCTAGAGTTAAGAGAGTTAATTGTCAAGCGGAGGAGAAACACAACGCGTGCCAAGATGATGATGAACAAGCAACTGCATCATCTATATTATCTACTTCCTCATCTGAGATACCTATCGGAATTCCCGTCATAACATACTCTACCGATGATGAGGAACCAACATCAACTTCAACAACCACGGTTGAAAATCAGACCTCGGGTCGGCCAAGAGGTCTGTCAGTTCTGTGCGAAACCCCAGTCACCGTCTACCAGCATTCATCCCGTGAATTGAATGCTCCTAAGAAATCAACATACTACATCTGCAGGGTACAAAGACCCCCGTTCAACACTCTGCAGAAAGAATGGTCTTTGGAGCCATATGGCCTGATTGGACGCTGGGGTTATATTTTCATGTATGAAATAGGAGAGCTTTGCCTGTATCAATTGGATCAAGATGAGGTATTTAATGGATCACTGGCTCTGTGTACTCTCACCCACAGCGACTGGGCTGTGTTAAGGCTTGCAATCCCGCACCTTAATGATAGCCCTGAAACAGTCTCAAAGCAGGAGAGGGAGGAAGAAGAAGAAGAAAATGAACTGTCTCCTCAACCTTCAAAACGGGCGAGAATGTTTCATATACCATCCAATGTTGAAATAGCTGAGAGAGAACCTCTCTTTAGCACAGTGTGGGGGTCAAAAACCACAGCAAATGGTCGCTGGTCTTTTCGGGCAAGCAGACGCAGGGACAACCGGACGAACCCCTCAGATCTGTTTGTGTTGGAGGCTTTCAATCAGGACTGTGGCATATTCAAGACAATGCTGGCTCTGCCGTTTGAAGCTTGGGCAGAGAAGATGAGTGAAATTGGACAGCGTCTTTCCGACCTTTTCCACAACTCAAGCAGTTGGACCGATGTCATGTCAGTGAAAAAAACGCTGACGTTTCCTGTTTTACGTCTAGAACAAACCCTCTTCTGAGGACCCGCCCCCTTCCTATGATATATATACGGGGGGATAACAGCGAGCTCACAGACACTGAGAATTGAATCCTGAGAATGAGTGAGCCAACACCATACAGGGATCTCTACAACCACCGAGCAGAGATCCACTTCTCTCCTGAGCATGATGAAAGCTTCAACATTGGACCATATCATCCGCCTTTCCCGGACCTCTTCTCACCATCCACCTCAACGTCCTCATTCTCAGAGACCCACTTCAGTCCTGCATCACCTACAGGATACAACATGAAAATGTATCAACCGCTTTCTCCAGACCTCTACTCACCATCGCCGCTATTCATGGCTGAGTCTGTAGACGCGAATGTCCTGCCTGAAGACATGAAGGTGGTCGTGGAGGATGAGGTAGCTACCAGCTACTTACCCTCTACCGAAGCCCCTACACAAACCCTGGAACCGATGGAGGACCCTCAGCCTTCAGCAGAGGATGAGAGTAACCAGGGGGACGAAATTGATGGTTGGTGCTCAACCACCCTCATCAATACGGTGAAAACAGCGATACTTCATTTATTCAACATAACCTCTTTGAACTATCTCAGAGAAACCTGCTATGGGTGCATAACGAACCACC
The DNA here is from genome assembly GCF_021462225.1 of Girardinichthys multiradiatus. Classification (NCBI taxonomy): domain Eukaryota; kingdom Metazoa; phylum Chordata; class Actinopteri; order Cyprinodontiformes; family Goodeidae; genus Girardinichthys; species Girardinichthys multiradiatus. The sequence goes on from NC_061811.1 coordinate 24,238,404, forward strand.
CGAGCCAGCGTCAGCACCAATGCCTGGAGGTATTGGGGGAGGATTATTACCAAGTCAACTTTCAACGCATCGTACGACGACTCGTAACCCCCAAACTTGTTCCTGCTATTCAGAATCTTCTGGTACTTCGAAGCATACAAGCGGATGACTTCAGAGTGAAAACGATTGCAGAGATGGTTTTATATGAACTGAAATCGGTACAAGGCATCCACAGTGCAATAGCGCACGTTTATGATCGCATGGTCGAAGAGAAAAACCTCAAACGGATCTCACATGTTTGATGACTTGTTGTATCATTTTTAGTATTCCAGTACTTTAATTAATTTGCATTATATGATTTTTTCTTCTTTTTTTCTTTTTACTATTAAATACAATTAAAGTAGGAACATATTAACCTTTTCCAAAAGTGTTGTTTAAAAGCTAGTAGTGTTTGAATTCATCTGCATTATCTGATTCTTCTTCTTTTTTTTTTACTATTAAATAAAAAAATAAAAAAAGGGATAAATCTACCCTCCGGTGTGTTTTTTTCCTCATTATTTAACAAGTAATCGTCAGAGTGAGCATAAGGCAGAGATGGCAGGAAGACGGTTGATGAAGAAAGTTTATTATAGCCCTTCAAATCCGGGAAGTTTTGGGGGTGTAGATAGGCTGAGGAGGGTTATGCAAGATGAAACGGGAAAGAAGGTTGCGGTTGAAAAAGCTAGATTTTTTATCAGGAGAAGATACCTATACTCTACATAAACTTGCAAGAATAAAGTTCCTGAGAAACAGAGTTTTTGTCACCAGACCTTTGAGGCAGTTCCAGGCTGATCTCTGTGACATGCAAGCTCTGGCCAAGGAAAATGATGGTTATAATTATTTATTAACCGTCATTGACATCTTTTCAAAAATGGCGTATGTACAAGTTTTGAAGAGGAAAACAGCCGCTGAGGTGGTAAAGGCATTTGAATCAGTTTTTAAAGAAAGTCAGATCCCCAAAAAACTTCAGACTGATGCCGGTAAAGAATTTTTTAACAAGAAATTTAAGGTTTTAATGGAGAAACACGGTATTGAACATTTCGCGACAGCGAGTGAAGCAAAAGCTTCAGTGGTCGAGAGATTTAACCGCACATTAAAAACAAGGATGTGGAGATATTTTACAGCTAACAACACCCGGCGGTACGTCGATGTACTGCAAAACCTAGCTAGAAGCTACAACCATACCTACCTCTCCAGCATTAAAATGAGCCCTATGGAAGTGACCCCAGAAAATGCCTTTCAAGTGTTTCAGAATCTGTATGATGTCAAGTCCAACAGATATTGCAAGGACTCAGTGACAACGTTTAAACAAGGGGATCTTGTCAGAATATCCAAGGTCCGTGGAGTGTTTGACAAAAAATACGAACAGAGTTTTACGGATGAAGTGTTTACAGTGTATGAGCGGATACCCCGATCTCCTCCTGTATACAAACTCAAAGATTTGGATGAAGAACCTATCAAGGGTTCCTTTTACACAGAGGAACTTCAAAAAGTAAAAATATTTAACGACAAGATCTATCAAGTGGAAAAAATATTAAAACGACGTACGGTCAAGGGTGTCAAACAGGTTTTTGTAAGCTGGAAAAACTGGCCTGAGAAATTCAACAGTTGGATCAGGTTTGATGAACTTGGAAACGTATAAAAAGGTTTGCACTAAACCTCACAGTTGACACAGCATCATGAACCGCCAGGTAGAGGATGATGGCTTTTACGTTACTCTTCCATCTAATGCTAGCATGGAAGTGTTTAAAAATAATACCAGTTCGAGTTTCCGTGTAAATTCAGCTCAACATATTGATTTAGAAGGCCAATGGATGGTGGCTTTAGCAGAGATTTCATATCCTCATACATGGCATAATTTACCGGATTATGATGCCTACTTTGAATGGAGGAAGGTTGGTGATGTGGAGATCAATACGCAAAGGATCAGAAGTGGCTACTATAACAGCGTTATTCAACTCGAGACAGAGATGGAAATGTTTTTCAAAAAAATGAACTCGGGTATCCGCATTAAATTCAGCAAAGTTCAAAAGAGATTTGCATTTCAAGCAAGCAGTCCGTATGAAATACGCTTCTTCAGTACTCTAGCTTATATGCTGGGTGTGAAACCAGGGGAATGGATTCATGTATCTGAACCAAAACTGGCTCCTTTTCTGGCGGATATAAAGGCTGATTTCTATCACCTATACTGCTACAGCGACGTGGTCAGCCCGCAAATAGTAGGCATATTATTACATAACAAATCATCAGAGTGCATGCTGGCAGAGCTGGACTTATTTTCTGCCCCAATGACGCAGCTATCGATCGAAGATAAAATTTACACCGAGATCCAGCCTTTATCAGCAATCACCGATGGAGGCCCGATCAAGTTTTTCATTCCGGGAGATGGAGAAAAGTATCTGGATCTCAACGATACAATGTTGCATCTCAGAGTGAAAATTACTAATGAGGATGGAACAAACCTGCCGGATGATGCACCTGTAGGGCTCATCAACTACCCGTTAAACACCATCTGCAGTCAGTGTGACGTCACTCTCGGAGATCGATTGATTTCACAATCCAGCACTACACATTCCATATAGAGCCATGATTGAGACATTGTTAAACTTTGCTGAGGATTCTTTAAAAAGCCAGTTTAGTTCTGGTCTTTTTTATAAAGACACTGCAGGGGCTCTGAACTCTATTGTTACAACTAACGGCCCTAACCAAGGTCTTAACAACAGAGCAGGCTTTACGGAAAATTCCAGGGAGGTACATCTCCTAGGCCCCTGCATGCAGACATATTTTTCTGTGAAAGACTTCTTTTAAACTCTGTTGACCTCAAAATTAAACTTACAAGAGCCAACGATGCCTTTTGTCTCTTGGCCGCAAGAAACTCTACTTTCAAACTCAGGATATTAGGAGCATCTCTTTTCATCAAAAAAGTTACTGTCTCTCCAGCTGTACGACTGGGTCACACTACAGCTTTAATGAAAGCAAATGCTCTCTATCCACTTTCATGTGTGAATGTAAAAACATATTCCATCCCTGAAAATTCAAGGGTGTGCAACCAAGATAATCTTTTCTTAGGTATCTTTCCCAAGTATGTGGTGATTGCATTACTGGATCATGACGCTTTTACAGGAACACACAATCTCAATCCGTTTGACTTTAATAATTTTGATATGGAATATTTGTGTAAGGATGGCAGACAAATTCCAGCTAAAGCCTTCCAGCCCAATTTTAACCAAGGTAATTCAGTGAGAGAGTATTACAACTTGTTTACGGCTACAGGACGACATCTAAAAGATCTTCCGCTGAGTAAAACACGTCAGGAATTTAATCAAGGATACTCTCTATTCGCATTTAATCTTAACCCGGGCGAGGACACAGATGCTCTATCTCCAGTTTCCAGTGGGAATTTAAGATTGGAAATGCGTTTCAGAAACCCGTTGCCTCATACCACCACGCTGATCATCTACGCTTGTTATGACTCTATTTTAGAGATTGATTCAAAAAGGCGTGTGCTGGTGGATTATTATTAATCTAATCAGACATGAACAATCATGAAATTGAGGATCTACTACATCATCTGCTGGGAGATTTATTTTGCGGTGCGTGGCCGTGCGACCAGCTGCCGCTGCTAGCTGACAAATTCCCAGGGCCGGCCTACTTTATTGTGAACACACATCCTTCACACATGCTGGGAGAACACTGGTTAGCTCTGACTTTGGATGAGAATGGTCAATCCAGCTTTTTTGAATCTTATGGATTCTCTCCGGATTTCGAGTTCTACCCGTCAAGCATCGTAACATTTTTAGAAGACAGATCCTCAAAAATATTGTATCATAATAATCAGCTTCAAAACACTCTGTCCACTGTGTGCGGTCACCATTGCATTTTTTATCTATGTCATAGAGCGTGCGGATTATCACTGCAGCAAGTGTTGTCAAAATACACCGGAGATGTGATTAAGAATGATTTAATGGTATCTAACTTTGTGAATAAATATCAGAAATGTGTCGTTAATCAAAGTTGTACATTTTATACTCACGGAACATGCTCTTTGGAGATGTTTCTGGATTGTTATGGAATTTAAATTGTAATTTTTTTTTCATTGTTTGTTTTTTCTTATGATTTAATATTTGTGTAATGACATCATATGTTGTGGACTGCACGGTGGCACAGTTGGTAGCACTGTTGCCTTGCAGCAAGAAGGTCCTGGGTTCAATTCCTGGCCAGGGGTCTTTCTGCATGGAGTTTGCATGTTCTCCCCGTGCATGTGTGGGTTCTCACCGGGTACTCCGGCTTCCTCTCACAGTCCAAAGACATGCCTGTTAGGTTACTTGGTTTCTCTAAATTGCCCTTAGGTGTATGAATGAGTGTGTGCATGGTTGTTTGTGTGCTGCCCTGCTATGGACTGGCGACCTGTCCAGGGTGTACCCCGCCTCTTGCCCATAGACTGCTGGAGATAGGCACCAGCTCCCCCGTGACCCATTATGGAATAAGCGGTAGAAAATGACTGACTGACATCATATGTTAGTGTGTGAAGTAGAGAATGAAGCTAGACTTGAAAATATAATCAATAAATATTTTATTGAATAAAAGAAATAGGCTACATGTTTCATTTTCTTATAACGGTTTATGGTGAAAATGTAATCCATCGGGGTGGTAGTGTCGTCTTACGATGAGACTTTTTTTTACCTCCCATCAGCATTTTTATCTTCCAGCTTGGATCTCGACCAATGGGGAGAATGAGTTATCTGCCTTCTTCTTCTTGTTCTTCTCTGCTTAACGCTGGGTGGTGTACCCCCATTTTCAATAGATGTACCCTCTGTTTTGAACCGTCTATATTCATCACGAGCATAAGGGTTAATGACTGAAGATATGGGGATGTTTACCTCTGACAAGGTATGTAGAAAGTCAGACCATCCTCTGGGTAGCGGTGCTCCAGATTTTTTAAACGGTAGCATGAGATTTTTCAACAAGTAATCATATGGGAACCCTTTACAACATTTCCTTTAAATACAAATTCACCTCGCGAAGTCCAACTCTCACTTCTTTCGGATAATTTCATCAAAATGTACTCAGCATTTTTACGGTTATGCTTCGGTAGGCTTTTCAGTACTTCCGTAACAACCTGATCCTTAGGGACCTCGTCCTGCCCCGGGCCTTGTTTTTCTTGGGACCGCTCATGTTTAGGAACCTCTGTGTCACGCTGCAGCGTCAAACTCACCCGCTGTTCTTCTTTCACACCTTGCTTGAGTAGAGTCGGATACCTCTGCAAAAGCGCATCATATTTCTTGATTTTTTCATAAGAAGTCAAACCGGGCTCGTTTATTATCGCTCTCATTTCTGCATCCAAATTCTCCTCCGCCGTCTGTCTGATGGACGTGTCTGATTGGGTCAGACGCCTGAACTGATGAGGGGAAATGAGAAGCATCTTCTGCGATGTTCTGAGAGACATTATCTCCTGATTATACCACCCACTAGATCACCGATCAAGGGAGCAAGAGCCGTTAAGATGGGGAGAATAAAACCACCTCCTTGACTCTTGAGTGCTAACTACTTCCGCTTGAGACCGGTGTTTTTATCACCCAACAATCTGATGATTTTTCTTTGTTTCTTCAATTGTCGGTGTTGAGAGTGCGATAGTTTAATGTTACCTTTTAAAATATTCAGAGCAATCTCACACAGAGCCTGAAGAAAGTCGGGTGAGCAGTGTGCGAGAATATCCTTGCGTTTCTGTGGACTGGCTTGGTACTAAGCTCTGAATAATGGGGCATTCCTTTTTATATGTGCAGACATGATGACTTACTTTGTTTTGGGTACGTACACAGCAGGCCACTGGTAAGGAAGTATGCCCATTCTCAGTCTGAAATGTTCTGGGCAGGTAGGCGTAAAATCGATGATTAAATATCCATGAGCTTCTCTCGTCGCATCTTCAAAACTCTCCAAGAAGAGACCCTTTTGAGATGGAAACATTTGGTGGGCCAGTATATTCAACTGCAGTTTATCTCTCGGGTTTTTAAACAACACCATATAATTAGTGTTCTGGCTGATGGTGCGACTGTACTTTCCCCGATTAAATACATTCTGAGTCAACATCATGACGCTCATATTACGATGGTGACGAAACTGGGTAAAGACCTTCATCACATTTTCATCATCTGAGGCTTGAGCAATAACATCGTCTAGAATAATCAGATGATTCTGATCAGGAGGAAACAGGTTTTCATCTTCAAAAGAATGAGGCAATCCTTCCACAAAGGTAATATTTTTATTCATCTTCTGCAATTCAGCATACATGGGTTGAAAAGAAGTGTAATTCCATACAATATTTTCAGGTGCAACATCCATGATATGATTACAATTTTGCAAAATACTTTTTACAATGAAAGTTTTCCTGCAGCCGCTGGGTCCAACAATCAAACATGAGAAAGGTGCTCGAAATCTAGGATCAAAATCAATCTCCTGTAAATCCATGGAACTTTTTTTTTTTTTATTATTATTATTATTTTCCTTCTTCTTCTTAAGCTCTAATAACCAAACGACATCTCTTATCATACACCAACCGAAACCTTTTAACAAATGTAGCATTTCTTAAGAGGAATCTCTTTTTATCCCTCCTGATCGTGTGTTGAGGAATTTCAATGACACCCTCACTTGACCCCTGTAAGTAGCCCTCGACCAGCCCTTTGATGCTGTCCAAATTGACCCTCTCGCTGCATTCATGCGTCTGAGTGATACCTTTAGCACGTATCACTACTTTTTTACGGTATGCATAACTCTTGGGTTCTGTTGATGCAAACTCCGAAATGCTGTCACCATCTAACTCGTCAGTAAGATCACCCAGATAATTTCCAAGCTCCAAAGGAGTTTCTCCACTTTTTGTCACATAAATCAAACTGTCCCTGTCAATATAAATCAATCTGTCCTGTAACTTCTCCATGCTGCTGAGAAGTTTTAAACGCGCATAAGCGGTGGTGAATGCTGCAATAAACACATTGTTTGCCTTGCTTGGAGGAGAGATGACACGTTTGCTGAAATTCCACTGCACTACGCACATTTCAGGGTTGAAAAAATGAGAGTAGTTAACTCTATATTTACCCGAGAACATGAAGCTGAAAAATTCATCAGGGTTAGTGATGACTGTGGTTTGAGACAGATCACTTCTTTGTGCAAATTTCCCCCAAAAACTGTTTAAACACAGTTTTGCCACCTGCCTTTTGGCAGGGTTCACCTCAATTTTCTCAGGGTTTAATTGGATACCCGGATGGAGTTTGTAGTCTCTTACATACTTTGACCTGCTCTCCTGATCCACTGCTTCAGATGGGTAGCCTGAAGCCTCCTGCTTACCTTTCAGGAAGGTGTTGATATACCCTTTGAAGATTGTGTCACTGCTCTTTTCAAAATGCCACACCTCTGTGATTTTAGCAAGGCGATAACCACACTGCAACGCTTTACAAAACTCTACACTAACCCACACACCTGTCAGAGCTCTGTCCTCATCATTATGCATGCAGGGACCTGACTGATTATTTATTTCAGCGCATGTGTGGCAGAGAGTGAACACAAGTTTACCTTGGGAAGTTCTGTAAGGTAAAACAGGGAACAAGAGGCCACGTGGGGGGTAGACCACAGCTTTGATTATCCCGAAGTAGCTGCTGGGGTCATCAAAATCTTTGCATATGATGGTGGGGTGTCCGAGGGGAAAAACGCAGTTGGCGTTTACATAAGGGTACAGAGATGTGTAATCCACATAGTGTACAGTTTCACCTGGCCCCGCTGTGTACCTTAACCTCATAGGGCAGGTGCGTCCACCATACAGAGCATCCCAGGGTGATAACGGTTCGGGTGCGTTAACTTTCTCAAGAAAGCTGATCACCCCCGGGTGGGCTTTTTTCATTTCAGTCCACTCATACTCCCAGATGACCTCGAGATGAAGGCAATACACAGTTTGGAGTACCTTGCTTCTCTCAACAGTGGCTGCATAAAACTGTTCAAATGCTACCCCTCTCAAAGGACACTTGTCATGAGGCATGTAACACTTTTTACAGCCGTGGAAAAAACATCCGTAAAATTCAAACACAACTTTGACACCGTTAATCTCTGCATACCCATCCACAGAATATAGATCAATTTTCTTTTCACCCCTAAAGCATGCTCGATAAATATGGTTCTGCTGTCTGCAATCCTGCCGAGCCATTGAATGGATACGCTGGAGAACGTTTTGCTGCTACGTCTGTAATCCAGAGGTGATGGAATGGCCAAGGTTTTTGGAGGAAGGAAATTGGTTACAAAAACCTTCATGCACACAGATGCTATCGTGATGCATTTAAACGGATCCACACTTGTCTCCTTAAAGAACTCGTCTCTGAATTTTAAGCAGCCTTGAGAAAGAATTTCAACATCATTTTTACAATAACGAATAGCTTCTTTCTCAAAGTCAAAGACCTCTTTGCTCGCTTCTCTGTACCAGCTGTTAAACACCTGTTGTTCTTGAAGACTCATGCGTTCTACAGCGTAGCAGGATGGAGCAGGGTATGACCCCACGTACCGGAGGCGCTCTTCGCTCTTTGAGTGCATCTCAAGGGTATTGTGAAAGTGCCACCAAATTTCCCACAGCTATTCAAAACTGTTTAGTTAATTTTGACCCTCCAAATGGAATCCAATTATTTGTGTATGTAGATGACATGTTGCTCGCTTCCACAATTGAAGATCTATGTAGAACCGATACTTTAACACTACTGGCTTTTCTTGCAGGACAAGGTCATAAGGTAAATAAAAATAAACTACAGTTGTGGAAAGGACAAGTGAAATACCTAGGTCATCAATTCTGAGGTGAGGGCAGAATTGTAACTGCTGATATAAATAATCATAATATGAGCTATAACAACATTTAATTTCCCTTTGGGATTAATAAAGTATTTTTGAATTGAATTGAATTGAATTGAAAACAAGCTATTCTGCAAGCTCCTAAACCTGTAACTAAAAAACAAATGATATCCTTTTTAGGACTGTGTAATTACCGCTGTTCTTGGGTACCAATGACGAAATAGTTGAGCCGTTTACAAAAATGATCTATTCTGAACCCATGACAGCCTCTGATAAAATGAGCTGGACAGATGAGGGGGGAATAGCAATCTGCAAAAATAAAACAAACATTACGTTCAACATCTATTCCAGCACACCCAAACTATAAAACCATTTATTCAAACAGTAGATTGTAGGACTGGTTACATGACGTCTTTGTTGCTACAAAAACATGGTGACAAAAACAGACCAGTAGCTTAAATCCATATTTCAATGGGCTGAAAATGTGGGCTATGGGCACAGCAATGTCTCAACAGGAGGAATGTTTGGCCTAGTAAACAAACAATTCTCTACATATGGATTTAATACTTATTAAACATTTTTTTGTGCATCTTGTCTGAAACATAACCCCCAAGGAAATCCGCGTCCCAGAGCAGGAAAGTTTCCCCACTCGCCTTATCCATTCCATACCATCCACGTGGACTTTACTGAACTAAATAGGGTTGGACAGTATAAATACTGCCTAGTAATAATAGATGCATTTTCAAAATGGGTGGAAATCTTCCCCTGCAAGGGACCAGAAGCTATAACGGTGACAAAATTGCTATATAAATACATAATACCCACATTTGGAATTCCAAGAAGGATTTATAGTGATAATGGAACACATTTTGTTTAAAAAGTGATAAAAGAAATTTGGGTTGAATGTTTAGACATAGTAAAACTTAATATAGGAATAACCCCATCAGCTCAGCGTGGACTAACACCTTTTGAAATAATACATGGCAGACCTTATGTTTCTGACGCCCTATAGGTTCCTGGTGACGTGAAAGAAGGTGACTGGGTGCTGATTAATACCATTAAGAAGAAAATGTGGTCTGATCCAAAGTGGGAGGGTCCATTCCAAGTGTTATTGACAACTCCCATTGCTGTGAAAATCCAAGAAAGGGCTACCTGGATACACAAAGCACACTGTAAAAAGGTGAACCTGTCAGTCTTTCCACCCACTGGCTAGGAGGTGATCAAGTCTGACAACAAGGGGGTTGACGCCATCTAGAGGAGGCTTCATCTCAACGCCAGTGAAGAAACCAACGATCCTTTCTAGCCCTTAGAGGAGAGAGAGAGACTGACAGGTGAATCTAAAGGAAAGATGTTGAAACATTTAGTGTTGTGTGTGCCTAATTGTGTAAATAATATGCCAGACATTTCCACAATCTCATGATCTTCAGAAATTAAAGAGGTGGATAAAATCACGATTTCCATGGAATGTTTACACAAGAGATAAGTTACTTACATGAGACTAACAGCTATGCAAAATTGTGACCAAGTCCAGGAACATCTCTGGTTGTTATGTATGCACTGAATTTCCAATTTCTTCCAGCCAACCCAGATCAACAGCTAGACCAGTGCCAACACAGGAGGACGAGTGTTTCTTAAGTCAGAATGGTGGTGAGAATGGTGGCCTACAAACCTAGCCCAGTTATACCAGCTCTGTCAGGAAGAATGGGCAGAGATTACAGCAACTAATGGGAGGAACTTGCTCCAGGATACCCAAAACATCATCAAGTCAGTTTGAAAGGTAATTTTACGAAATACTGGGGAAATTTGCTTAAATGTCTGACTTTTAAGAAAGTTTAAAAAGATCTAAACCATCTCTCACTTTTGTTGAAATGGTATTTCGCAAACAAATAATTTAGGTAATTCTAACTAACCTACAACAAGAAATGTTTAGTATGATTTGATGTCAAGCAGTGGATAAAAAGGTCAAGTATCTTTTTTTACTATATATGTAGATATCTGGTTTCAGTTTTAGGTTAACAAATCATCAGGTGTACATGCTTCAGCCTGTTTTTGATCTAAAAGATCCATGAGCCTCACTCATTTATGTTTGTTCATTTACCCACATCTTTATTTTGTCTATTATACTATCAGGCATCAACAGTTAGAACACGGTGGCAAAATACAATGATTTGGAAAAAACATGTTCTAACTGAACACTAACTGAATGTCTCAGTAAAACGGCAGAATTTTAACATTTTCAGGAGAAACCACATACCATACCCACTTTGTTTGTAGAGGGCTTTGAAACAGCCACTGCTGAAACAAAGTGCTGCATATAACTACAATAAAAATACATTAAAAGAAAAGGCATATATTAATGTAACCTTACGATAATGAAAGATTAAACACAATAAAACCAATTAAAACAAAGTCATCCTAACAGTCAAAACTAAGTCTCGCTAAAGTTGAAAGCCAAATATAAATGGGTTAGGACGAGTTTTAAAGGTAGACAGTAAAGGAGCCATTCTAATGCGTAGGGGTAGGTTATTCCACATATGAGGAGCAGCAATAGAGAAGACTGTCCCCTCTGATCTTCCTTCTAGACCTTGGTATCAGCAAGAGCTGCTGTTCAGCCGACCTGAGGGACGAAGAAGGTAAGTAGGGATGAAGAATCTCAGAGAGGAACATGGTAGCAAACTTATTCAAATATTTAAAGAGTAGCTTAACTCAAAATCAGCTTTTTTACAGATAAACTGTATAAATTTGACTTCAATGGTTCTCTCATTATGTTCTGTGCAAATTTTGACATTGTCATGTAAACGTGTTTAATTCTGCAATTTTTGATGAGGGAGGAGCTGGAATTGCAAACATTGATCAACAGCGTTTTTCAAGTTAGCATTTTATTACCTATTAGTTAGCCTAGCATTGTAATTTAGGTACCTCGGTTATTTAGTTATGTCATATTCCATAGTAATCAGATTTTGTGCTGTTGTTTTGTAAATGTATAGATTAGGTGGGATCGCTGAGTCAACACCTTGAGCCAGCAGTTCAAACTAATAAGGCAGAGGCCGGCTGGGCTCCATAAAGCCTTTCTTTACCTCAGGTGACAAGGGGTGAAAAATTCTCCACCTCAAAAAAATTGACTGTGGCGAAATGACCAGCGTCGGTCTAGTCACTCACAAAAAAAAAGAGACAAACAACATTCCCCAAAAATAATTTTTCTTCATCAAGTTATCTAACACACTGAACAACAAAGCTTTGTTTCGTACAGCAGAAAAACTGTAAACAGACGTTTCTAACTGAGGCCTGTGCTTCATTCTGTCACAGCTCTCTCAGTAAGGTTATGCCAGCAGGAATGTAATCTGATACAAAAACATTTAAATCTAAAAATACCACACACAACCATCCCCTGGAACTACAAGCATTTCTCAGTTTTACTTCAATTTACATTTCTCATAGCATCACCCACAAAAATAAATTAGAATTGCATTTACCTTCACACCATTATTATAAAGTGGGCTGGTAATCTCTGTTAACAGGCTTGTTGTATCCATACATTTATGCACGTTTCATTATGAATATCAGGGAACAGACTCTGGTAGAAAACTGACCACATTACACTTTGCACGTTGGCTTCAGAAATAGTAAAGAAGTATAACTTCTGACCAAAAATAACACCTGCCCATTTATCTTGCACACATTTACATTGTTTTCCTCAGAATTTCCATAAAAAAATAATAATTATATAAAAAGCTTTAGCTTTAATTTTTTCGCAAACCAACCAAAACACTTCTGCACTTCCTAATGAGTCACATAGAGAAAAAAAAACCACTTACTTCTATTCACATTTGATTTTGCTTAAAATGTTTTTTTTTTTTAATTGTCTGGCTAAATATTTGAGGTAATATTCTTAGAATATAGGGGAGCACAGATACATATAAAAATATAATTACTCAGATCAGATGTCCTTTTTTTGCACTCTGTCATCTTTCTTTAAAAGAAGGTCACCTATTTTAGATGGTTTATTGCACAATGAGGTACACCTGCTCTGTAAATGCACAGAAGATGTGTCACATTACATCGTCCTTCATTTTGCATCTAATTCCCCGGTGTGAACCATGAGGGGCTTCAAGACTTTCTATAAGCACCTAATAAATTTATGGAAGTAGGGAATGGCACAAAGAAAGACATGTCAACTCCTCAACTGGAAGAGTAGTTATCTTGCAGTCAGAAAATGCTGGGTTTGATTCCACTTTCCTCCTATCACAGTTTGATGTACCCCTGGGCTAGGCACCCAACCCTAATTGCCTACTGATCTGCTTATTGGTGTTTGAATGTGTGTTGAATGTGTCCCTGCCTTTGTGAGAGAAAGTCGTTGAATGTGGCTTTGTTGTAAAGAGCTTTGAGTGATCCGTATGAATACAAAAGTGCTATATAAATTCAGTCCAATTACTAGTCACCAGCTACAGGAAGGAATCCTACAACAGGGTGGAAGGAGGGGAAACAGGTAGAACACAAGGAAAAAATGAAACCACAAGGAGGCAAAGAAGTGAGGATACAAGAAAAAAAGGAAGGACATGACAGGAAGGAAGCGAGGACTTTATGAAGGAAATAATTAATGAAGGAAGGACATATTAAAGTGAAAAGGAAAAAAAGGACAGAAAAAGTAGGGGCACTTGGAAGAAGGCAATGGCCTGAAGGAGGAAGAACGGAAAGACCATGCAGGAAGGAAATTTAGGACATAAGATAGAAATAAAGGACATAATGACAGAAGGGAAGAAAGGAAGGAATGAAGGATGGAAGGACAAATGACCAGGAGTAAAGTCTGGAAACGCATTTTTTATGGCCTACTCCTGTTTCCATACGTGTCCAAACCTGGATGATACAGAAATCACATGTCTCCCTCTCCTTACACTGTAGGGCCCTTGTAAATAATCCAATTCACAACATTGTTAGATGGGACCTGCCTCCCCAGAGACGACTGTTTCTCAGAAGGAAGAGTAGTCGTCTTGCAATCAGAAGGTTGTGGGTTTAATTCCAGGTTTCTCCTGCCATGTGTCAATGCCCTGAGTAGCCGACCTATTGGTGTATGAATGTGTGAGCGTTAGTGAGTGTGATTGGGTGAATGTGACTGAAGTGTAAATTGCTTTCTGTGGTCTGTATGACTGGAACATACAGTTTGGTTAAACTACCTTCACATTTGACTTCAGTGGGTTACTTCTTCACTATCACAAATAAGATGTTTTATCTTCAACCCTTCAATTAAATATTACATACAAATTTTCATCTTATTGATTGTCTTAACGAGTAACAGGTAAATAAGTTTTCTATGTGTCCTGAGTACCACTTTATTTAGAGGTGATTAGTGCTAATAGCCCGTCTGGGGACTATCAGCCCCAGTACCACTTGTTAAGGTTATTGAATGCCCTGTATTCTTTGTGCCGGTTCAGATAATCACAAGCCTGGCATGTGTGCTGTGCCCAGAAATGGGCTGTGTTTACTTTAAAGTTCTGTTTCCATTTAAAATATTGGAGGTACAATTCTTCATTCTTATCCAGAAGAAGTAGGTACTCAGCCAGCTCTTTGGGCGAGTTGAAATCATCCACATGGATAAAAGCGTCTCCTTGAAGAAAGTTCTCATAGTTCTGCCTGCTTGTGCCAAGAACCACTGGCACCGTGCCTACAGAGAGGGGGATGTACAGTTTTTCAGTGATGTAGTCCTTGTGGACTGAGTTCTCAAAGGATAAATAGAACTTACAGCTGGCCATAGTAGGGATGTAATCTTTGTCAGCAATGTACTTCCCAAATGCACGTCCATATGCATGAACTTCAATTTGCTTTTGCAACTCATTGTAATATTTGGACCGCACGTGCTCAGGATTCCAGTTGCTGACAATCCAGCAGACCACTTTATTTTTGCTTGGTGGTACAAAGTCCTCCACAGTCTCTGCTGCTACAATAGACCCATAAGGCACTTGGATGTCAGAATCCTGACGGTAATTGAGAGTCAGGTTGAACAAATTATTAATCCCAGCCAACTGGGCTGAATGCGAAGGCGACTCCAAGTTCATCCAAATCCATTTCTGGAATGGGGGCCGCTGCGATTTTGGCAAGTTGGACAGGTCCCCAGCAATGTCTCTGTGATGGATGACGACCCCATCCGATTTGTTGTAGAACTTTCTGTCCCCTGTGATGAAGCAGCCCTCGATGTTAAAGGTGGAGCTGCAGATGTTAGCTTCATAGGTTTGTCCAAAGGGCCACAGCCAGACAAGAACAGTGATCAAGTTTTTGTCCCTTTTTGTGGTAAAGACATTTTTGGTATGGTTTGTGGAATCAGATGACTCTAATGGACCATTTAACCAGCTGGTGGATGGCTTAAAATACATGAAAAAGACAGTTACAAAACATCCGATAATAAAAATACTGAACAGAAGCGGTCGGAGGATTTTGTGAAAAGTTCCAGATGACATGCTCTGTCCTGAGAAGGGGCACAGAAAACAAAAAAAAACACAATCAAAAGAAAGACATTTCAACATTTTTCACCTAATCGTGCTTACTATAGCAGATTGTTGAAGGTCATTTATGCCAACTGAAAAACAGCTCTCTTGAATGTGTACCCAGCTAAGCACAACAACAGAAATACTGGGAAACAATTCTGAACAGTGGTGCTTTCTCAATCACTTTGCTTTACAGACCTGTTGGCTGCATGCTGACATCCACACAAAGCCCTTTATTAATCTGTCCTACAAGAACAAATCTGCTGGTCAGCTCTTGTAGATGCTTCCTTGCTATTAAATGCAGTATAACAGGTACTTGATGATCCAATGAGGTATGGTTTGGTTGATCTTGAATTAACAGGACTTCCTAAGAATGGCTCCTTCCATTTGATCATGGAACAAAGACAAGAAAAAATAAGTTAAGGAATGAGAGGAAACACATTAAAGACTAAGCATTTCTGAAGATTTTATATAAAAAGATGCAGAGATACAGTTCTGGTCAGAACTTCACATACACTCATCATGGACTTGAAGGTAATGTAAATCTGAGCTGTTAATTTTGAATTTAATTATCTTTTTTCATGCTTGAACATAAAATTAAACTTATATAAAAGACTGAACTGGCAAAGTCTGAAATTATTTAGGATTTTCTGTAGTCTACACAATGTCAACATTAGACATAAAGGCTCGGCTATGATACACTAATATTTGGATTAATGTCCCCTAACAAGTTGCAGAAAAACTATGTACTTCTTGTAGTTGTCAGTTAGGTTCTTTAATATTTCTTGCTGGAGATTTGAGCACTTTTCCCACCAGAAATGGTAGACTTCATTTAAAACAGTTAGTTTTCTTACATGGACTGTTTTTTTTAACATAGTACACCAGTTTTTAATTGATAGGAAAGTTCCAGCTGGCAAGCACAGTTTGTGTCTCCTCCTATTTGAAAATAGCCTTAGACCACATCAGAAGGTATAGGTCTGAGTTTCCTCAGGAGCCGCAGTGAATATTTAAACATTTAAATGAACAAGGTTTTAGTTGTTAACTGGGACTTTGTCTGTACTTATCAAGTAACTACTCCACATTGCCGCTGTTGAGGTTAAAATAAGGTAAACATATTTTTAAAAATTATGTCATGATTCGTATGTGTTTGAGCTTTGGATTTTTGTCGAAATCTGTGTCTTACCTTGTTTATATTTTCAGTGTTACTATTTTACTTCATTCCATTGTTCACTTTTTCCTTAGTTTATTCTGTACCTAAAATATTCTGTGTTAGATTTCCTTCCTGTGTTTTCCTCTGTCTAATCCTGCTCATTGCTCTTCTCTCCCTCAGTTCCCTTAGCTGTTACTTATTCTCACCTGATTGCCCTAACCTACAGTGCCTTGCGAAAGTATTCGGCCCCCTTGAAATTTTCAACGTTTTGCCACATTTCAGGCTTCAAACATAAAGATATAAAATTCAAATTTTTTGTGAAGAATCTACAACAAGTGGGACACAATCGTGAAGTGGAATGAAATTTATTGGATGTATCAAACTTTTTTAACAAATAAAAAACTGAAAAGTGGGGCATGCAATATTTGGCCCCCTTGCGATAATACTTTGTAGCGCCACCCTTTGCTGCAATTACAGCTGCAAGTCGCTTGGGGTATGTCTCTATCAGTTTTGCACATCGAGAGACTGAAATTCTTGCCCATTCTTCCTTGCAAAACAGCTCAAGCTCAGTGAGGTTGGATGGAGAGCGTTCATGAACAGCAGTTTTCAGCTCTTTCCACAGATTCTCGATTGGATTCAGCTCTGGACTTTGACTTGGCCATTCCAACACCTGGATACGTTTATTTGTGAACCATTCCATTGTAGATTTGGCTTTATGTTTTAGATCATTGTCTTGTTGGAAGATAAATCTCCGTCCCAGTCTCAGGTCTCTTGCAGACTCCGACAGGTTTTCTTCCAGAATGGTCCTGTATTTGGGCCCATCCATCTTCCCATCAATTTTGACCATCTTCCTTGTCCCTGCTGATGAAAAGCAGACCCAAACCATGATGGTGCCACCACCATGTTTGACAGTGGGGATGGTGTGTTCAGGGTGATGAGCTGTGTTGCTTTTATGCCAAACATATCGTTTTGCATTGTGGCCAAACAGTTAGATTTTGGTTTCATCTGACCAGAGCACTTTCTTCCACATGTTTGGTGTGTCTCCCAGGTGGCTTGTGGCAAACTTTAAACAAGACTTTTTATGGGTAAATGGCTTTCTTCTTGCCACTCTTCCATAAAGGCCAGATTTGTGCAGTGTACGACTGATTGTTGTCCTATGGACAGACTCTCCCACCTCAGCTGTAGATCTCTGCAGTTCATCCAGAGTGATCATGGACCTCTTGGCTGCATCTCTGATCAATCTTCTCCTTGTTTGAGATGAAAGTTTAGAGGGAAGGCCAGGTCTTTGTAGATTTGCAGTGGTCTGATACTCCTTCCATTTCAATATGATTGCTTGCACAGTGCTCCTTGGGCTGTTTAAAGCTTGGGAAATCTTTTTGTATCCAAATCCGACTTTAAATGTCTCCACAACAGTATCTCGGACCTGCCTGGTGTGTTCCTTGGTCTTCATGATGCTCTCTGCGCTTTGAACAGAACCATTAGACTATCACAGAGCAGGTGCATTTACATGGAGACTTGATTGACACACAGGTGGATTCTATTTATCATCATCAGTCATTTGGGACAACATTGGATCATTCAGAGATCCTCACTGAACCTCTGGAGTGACTTTGCTGCACTGAAAGTAAAGTGACCGAATAATATTGCACGCCCCACTTTTCAGTTTTTTATTTGTTAAAAAAGTTTGACACATCCGATAAATTTCATTCCACTTCACGATTGTGTCCCACTTGTTGATTCTTCAAAAAAAAATTATTTTATATCTTTATGTTTGAAGCCTGAAATGTGGCAAAAGGTTGAAAAGTTCAAGGGGGCTGAATACTTTCGCAAGGCACTGTACGTGTCAGGTTAGACTGGAGTTTGATAGGACCAAAGTGCAAGAGAGCTAGAGCCGCATGATGAGTAGTAGAGCTTCTTTAATAATGATAATGAACTGAAAAACTTACAAAAACAGCAGGGCATGGAACTAATACAGTAAAGAGAAACAACCCTACGCAAAACTAAAGACAAAGATAAAATAACCCAAAGAAGCATAAGAAATCTAGAATAGCCAAGAACTAAAGGTATCTGAGAAAACTAGAGAAAACCCTGATTACAAAGTAAACAAACCTAAACCAACCCTAAAAGGAACAAACTGAGAATGGAACAGAGGAAACGAGGACTGGAATAAAAGTAAACAATAATAAGGCTAACCTATAAAAGGAGGGACTAGAAAATAACGATAAACAAAGCTAAGAGGGATAAAGAATGTCAGAGGAACACACACTGGGAGGGAGAAGGAAACCAGAACAGTCAGGAAAGCAAAAACAATAACCAAACATGAATACAAACCAAAAACGAGAAATATCTAGCTAAGGTAAACAAAACACAAAACCACAAACAAAGACCAAAATGTCACACCACAACAGCAGGTGTGAGAAAGAGAAAAATGGCAACTGAAGGAGGGTGGCTTATAGACTCTAATGAGCAGTGGGTCCAGGGAGGTAATATGAAATATCTAAGTAGAAATATATACTAACTCATTTAACACAGGAATTCAAGAAAGTAATCTAAACTCTGGGAGCCTTGGAACCACGGTGAAGCTCGGGAATCTTGCAACAACAGTGGAGCTTGGGAGTCTTGGAACCATAGAGAAGCTTTAGGGAGCACTGGAAGGATCCTTGGCGAAGACCTAAAGAGCAGTGCAGGAAGCTCTGGAACTCTCAGCAAGGATCTGAAGAGCGGTGCAGGAACCGCTGCAAAACTCGGCGAGGAAGAGTGGTGCAGGACCTCTCGGAGAAAGCGCCAGCTAAACCCTTGACATGGCTCTAAGACTGGGAACCTTGGAGGAGGCATGGGGAGCGCTGGAGGAGCCCATGATGGAGCCCAGAAAATCTGCCTTGGAACTCACAGAACTTAGAAACAGGAGGTGGTTCGGCCTCAAAGCCATCACGGAACTAAGGAACAGGCCAAAGGTGGCCAAAGGTGTGGCCTGGAATCTGATTTGCCACCCCAGCCAGAGCTGTCAATCATTTTATATATAATTTGCAGAGGTTGCAGCGTTGCCAAATTAGCACTTTTGCCATTAGATTTAGACCTTTTTCAAAGCCCCTAATTGACTTTTATTCAAATAAAGCTGATGCCCCCACAGACAAACAACATCCCCCACATTTTTGAAAAGCTTGCAACACCACTGTGAGTGGTTCTCACAGCACAGTGTCACAACTGGCAATGTTTTTGTTCATTCTGATGGTATTATAACTTTTTAAAAAGTTTTTTTAGTAACAAAAACATTACAGAACAAATCATATACTGTATACAGAAAAAAATAATAATTTGGCGCAATAATCAAAAACAACTACTGAGTCAAAATTAAATTGGTGCTGTAGGGTTGAAGCTTTTTAATGGGAGATATAATTTTGGCAGCTTTTAGATGATCTATTTTTTTAACCTTTTATTAAAAAATAGAAACATAACATAACAAACAAAGAATGAAAATAGTGTTAATATATAACGGCTTACACTTTAGCTCTTAGACTACAGTTTCAGGGTGCCACCCTAAAAATGCCACCCTAAAATCTGTGCTCCTACTTGCCCCCCCAAGAAAAAAATGTAGACACACCCCTGGAGCTAAGGAGTCGGTAAGACCCTCAGAGGCAGGAGCTAAGGTGTTGAGAAGACCGTCAGTAGAAGAATCTGAGGCATCGAGCTGACCCTCAGTGGAAGGACCTGAAGCGTCAAGCTGACCCTTAGTGGAAGGAGCAGAAATGAATGATGGTAGAAGTGATGATGATGATGACTGGACCAGGAGTATAGATGGCAGAGCTGAGGATGATGGAGTCAGATGTGTAGGTGGCAATAAAGAGGATGACAGTGGTGCCAGAGCTGTATTTAGAGAACATGCAAACTCCATGCAGAAAGACCCCCGGCTGGGAGTCAAACCCAGGACCTACTTGCTGCAAGCGCACAGTTGAACTTGTGCAGTTCAACAGACATCGCAGCTCTAATGTCACCCGGGATTATAAAACCCGTGGCAAAAAAACTTTCGTTGCCATTTCCAGAGTGTCTCACGGTACGACGCAATTGAGGCGCATATCTAGAGAGATAAAAGCTCGCAGGCAAACTTTTTCTCCACAGGGCCATTCCTGGAAGAGCTTGAAAGCTGGAATCTGTCTGATACAATAAGGTCAGAAGATTCATATACCAATCGAAGACCACGCCAACACCCGGCACAGGTGAAAAACCCACAGAGGTTTTATTTCCAAGGAGATGAGTTTTGTCCTTGTTGATTCAGTCGACTAAATGGTCCTTCACATTTCCCCTCCTGGAAGGATGAGAAGTTTACCGTTTTCTTTTGTCTTGAGTTGATCACTGTTAGGGTTTGTTTATCACTCTTGTCTGCTCTAAGTGCCTTTCCCTCCTTGCATGTCACAGGAAGGGAGACGGGGACAAGAGTGAGTTATGCTTTTATGCTTTTATTAGCAGCATCTGGGGGCTATTCGTACCAGGTCCCCACTTCCCACTTCCTCTGTTTGTTTATAATCAAGACAAATGAACCCTAACCTTTCTGACCCCACACACACACACACACACATACACACACACAAACACACACACACACACACACACATACACATACCCTGAATGTTTGTTGAACTGTGTGTGAACCAGCATGTATAAATAAAGAGAGAGGGTTGCTAAAACTTTGTAGTCTGTACTGCAGAGCTACCCTTGCCGCAAGTAAAAACTGACTCTGTGTCGTTCCTTGCATCTGAGTTGACTAAATAATACCTAACATTAACGGACGCGGTTGTTGGTGCCACACGGGCTGGTCTGAGTATTTCATAAACTGCTGATCTACTGGGATATTCACGCACTACCATCTCTAGGGTTTACAGAGAATGGTCTGAAAAAGAGAAAATATCCAGTGAGCGGCAGTTCTGTGGGCGCAAATGCCTTGTTGATGCCAGAGGTCAGAGGAGAATGGCCAGACTGGTTCAAGCTGATAGAAAGGCAACAGTAACTCAAATAACCACTTGTTACAACCAAGGCATGCGGAAGAGCATCTCTGAAAGCACAATACATCGAACCTTGAGGTGGATGGGCTACAGCAGCAGAAGACCACACTGGGTGCCAATCCTGTCAGCTAAGAACAGGAAACTGAGTTTACAATTCGCAGAGATTCACCAAAATTTGTACAATAGAAGACTCGAAAAACATTGCCTGGTCTGATGAGTCTCAATTTCTGCTGCGACATTCAGATGGTAGGGTCAGAATTTGGTATCAACAACATGAAAGCATGGATCCATCCTGCCTTGTATCAATGGTTCAGGCTGGTGGTGGTGGTGTAACGGTGTGGGGAATATTTTCTTGACACACTTTGGGCCCCTTTAGTACCAATTGAACATTGTGTCAACGCCACACCCTACCTGAGTATTGTTGGTGACCATGTCCATCCCTTTATGACCACAGTGTACCCACCATCTGATGGTTACTTCCAGCAGGATAACGCGTCATGTTATAAAACACGAATCATCTAAGACTGGTTTCCTGAACATGACAATGAGTTCACTGGACTCCAATGGCCACCACAGTCACATGATCTCCATCCAATAGAGCCCCTTTGGGATGTTGTGGAATGGGAAATTCGCATCTTGGATGTGCAGCCGACAAATCTGTGGCATCTTTGTGATGCTATCATGTCAATATGGACCAAACACTCTGAGGAATGTGTTGGAGTCACCCATTTTGGTCGCACATTTTGACATGCGCACATGCGACATCACAGCTCTGATGTCACCGGGATTATAAATCCGTCGAAACAGAGTTTCGGGGCCATTTCACGCTTGTCTCACAGGACGACGGGAGGCGCATATCTGGAGGCGCATATCTGGAGAGACAAAAGCTCGCAGGCGAACCTTTGCTCCACAAGGCCATTCCTGGAAGAGCTTGAAAGCTGGAAATCTGTCTGATACATGAAGGTCAGCAGATTCATACACTGATCGAAGACCACACCGACACCTGGCGCAGGTGAAAAGCCCACAGAGGTTTTATTTCCAAGGAGATGAGTTTCCTTCTTGTTGATTCAGTCGACTAACGGTTCTTCATATTTTCCCCTCCTACACTGATGAGAAGTTTACAGTTTTATTTTTTTTTCTTGAGGTGATCACGGACGTGTGATCACCCTTTCATTTCAGACCTGATCCATCCTCAACCAGAGAAGAAAAGGAATCAACGTCAAAGTAATTTAGTTATTTTTATATTAAACCAGATAGGTGCATTTAGAGGTCTGGGCAGGATGAGGCATAGTGAAGGTGATTTAGATTCACCAGTAGTTAATCTAAGGTATTAACGTTTTGCATGCAATACTGATTGAAGTGTTTTATGCTGAGTGGCATTTTGATTTGCTGTGCAAGCGCTGCTGAATCGTGCATGTTCATGTTTTGTCCGGCTGATCCCGAATCAGCCAGGAGTTAGAAGTTGGACTTTTAAAAGTTTTTCATTCAAAGCAACTGCGGTGTGTACTTTGTGGTCTGACCATTATTTTTTTTCCAGTTTTATTGCTGGAGTTCCCACCTCAGAGTTTTATGACTCTTTGTTCAAGATTTGGGGCGTTTAGCTGCTAGTGGCTAAGCTGATTGCTGCAATCTTGACATCAGCACACCAGTGGGACTTCTCTTTCCAGTCAGTCAGTCATTTTCTACCACTTATTCCATAGTGGGTCGCAGGGGAGCTGGTGCCTATCTCCAGCAGTCTATGGGCAAGAGGCAGGGTACACCCTGGACAGGTTGCCAGTCCATCACAGGGCAACACACAAACAACCATACACACACTCATACACCTAAGGGCAATTTAGAGGGACCAATTAACCTAACAGGCATGTCTTTGGACTGTGGGAGGAAGCCAGAGTACCCAGTGAGAACCCACACATGCACAGGGAGAACATGCAAACTCCATGCAGAAAGACCCCTGGCCAGGAATCGAACCCAGGACCTTCTTGCTGCAAGGCAACAGTGCTACCAACTGCGCCACCATGCAGCCACTTCTCTTTCCATTTAACCCAAATTGCACATTTTGTCCATAAAACTGCTGGTTTGATCTTCATAGACACTAAATGCACATATATTTTTATTTTATTATTATTGTTAGGTAGTCATTTTTATTCCCTTTGTGTAGAATAGTGTTAGTTAGGTGAAGGTTTTTGAACCAGAATAATGGTATATCAGAATCAGTGGCTGATGCTGGTCTTTCAAGGAGGGGAAGCTCAATTTTAAGATCACTGATTTGCTCATTTCGCTGTCAATCAAAAAGGATTACGCCTCAGACAGATCATCCAATTATCATGCAGAAGCTGAGTGTCCGGGCCAGCCGAGGCCAGCCCACTGCCCCATAGACCCCCAGAGACGCTGAGCATCTGATGGGCGGGCCAAAGCCCAGCATTTATCTAATGACTTGTCTCACTTTCCTGCAGCCGAGGCAGCCCCATAGACTTCAAGAGACGCTGAGCGTCCAATGGGCGGGACAAAGCCCAGCATTTTTGCTTCGCTATTGAACTCACTGTTTAAAGCATTGTGGAGCTGCAGGAATGAGTGAGAGGAAAGCCACATTGTTTCCAGTGATAAGAAGCTGATTCTGAACAAAAGTGGAGCACGTTGTAGCGCATATTTAGTCAATGACATGTACACACAACAGTATACAGGGGTTGGACAATGAAACTGAAACACCTGGTTTTAGACCACAATAATTTATTAGTATGGTGTAGGGCCTCCTTTTGCGGCCAATACAGCATCAGTTCAAGTCTTGGGAATGACATATACACGTCCTGCACAGTGGTCAGAGGGATTTTAAGCCATTCTTCTTGCAGGATAGTGGCCAGGTCACTACGTGATACTGGTGGAGGAAAACGTTTCCTGACTCGCTCCTCCAAAACACCCCAAAGTGGCTCAATAATAATTAGATCTGCCTGTTTTATGTTTTTGGATACAATCCGGGTTAGCACCCGAACATCCCTTTCAGACAGCTTCTTCTTGCGTCCACAGTTAATCCTGTTGGATGTGTTTCGTCCTTCTTGGTGGTATGCTGACATTAACCTGGATACCGTGGCTCTTGATACATCACTTGCTGTCTTGGTCACAGATGCGCCAGCAAGACGTGCACCAACAATTTGTCCTCTTTTGAACTCTGGTATATCACCCATAATGTTATGTGCATTTCAATATTTTGAGCAAAACTGTGCTCTTACCCTGCTAATTGAACCTTCACACTCTGCTTTTACTAGTGCAATGAAGACTGGCTACCAGGCTGGTCCAATTTAGCCATGAAACCTCCCACACTAAAATGACAGGTGTTTCAGTTTCATTGTCCAACCCCTGTATATTTGATCACTTATTTTTTGACATTTTAGGGGAAGCTGAGCTTCCCTTGCAGTCTTAGTGCAATCGCCACTGATCAGAATTATTTAGCTTCAATAAATCTTCATATATATTGTTAGGATTATGATTATTGATTAATTAATATTCATCAAGAATTATAATTAAAAATCATAATTTGAGAAAATCAATTTCTTAACCAAAAATCCTCATTTATGAATCGAATCCAGAGATGTCTTCTGGTGTTGTAATTGTTGCTCAACGCCTTTGACAATTACAACCGTTAACTACTCAGTAATAATTAATAACTGTTACTAGATGTCACTGTTTAATCAACCGTTTCGAAACGTGGGGAACTTTAACCTTATTTTGACTGACAAATCACTCTTGCACAAAATAAACACAAACGACTTCTCTTTATCTACGTGGATATTTATTAAATCAACAGCCTGATCCACCTCGCTATTCTGATTCAATAATCTTCACCTAATCAAACATGCAAAGTTCTACACAGAAGGGTAAAATATCTAACCAAACAAAATGAAACAAAACAGCAGTGGGTGTGTATGGAATCAACCAGCAGTTATGGCAAAAGTGATAATCTGACAAAGGAATATGGTGTTGAACTGAGTTTTGGGAGCGTAGCCTCCCCCGATGTGTAGCTTAGTTACGGTGAGTCATAAAACCTTCCCCACTGCTGGGGATGTTCAAGAACACAAAGGGTTATAAAACGTTTGGCGGCAACTCATAAAACCCGAAATTGGAGACAAAGATAATGGTGAATTTCACTATGAGGTTATTATAGCAGTCAGTCTTACGGCGCACCTACGCTCAGGTGTTCGCACGGTAAAAACACAACTTGAGAAGCGTGGCGGCTTCAGAGTCCAACCGCAAGTTTCAAAACTATGGCATGCACATACAATTCAGAACACATCAGATTATAAGTGGCAAATCTAATCGCACTAAAATCCTATCTCTACCCTGCCCAGACTACTTTACTAGAAATAAAATAATAAACAGAACGGAGTTACTTGGTGGAGTCTTCCTTCTGGGGCAGCGAGTGAGGAAAAGGGGGAGGGAATTACTGTGCGTCTGCACTTAAACTCCAAGAAGAGCGTTAATCTCCGTCCTCTGGCCTCCTTTGGCAAAAGGGGAAAATATGATCTGACCGTCAGCAGTTGACTGGACGGATCGGTGCGACTGCCACAGAATGGGGGCACTGTGCCAGTCCGTTGTGGTGAAGAGAGAGCTGAGCCAAAAAGAGAAGCTCTCGATTTACCGGTCGGTCTACGTTCCTACCCTCACCTATGGCCACAAACCTTGGGTCATGACCGAAAGAACGAGATCCCGGATACAAGCGGCTGAAATGAGCTTCCACCGTAGGGTGGCCGGGCACTCCCTTAGAGATAGGGTGAGGAGCTCGGCCATCCGGGAGGGCTCGGAGTAGAGCCGCTGCTCCTCGACATCGAGAGGAGCCGGTTGAGGTGGCTCGGGCATCTATACCGGATGCCTCCTGGACGCCTTCCTAGGGAGGTGTTCCAGGAACGTCCCACCGGGAGGTGGCCCAGGGGATGGCCCAGGACACGCTGGAGGGACTATGTCTCTCGGCTGGCCTGGGAACTGTAATGGAAAGTCTTTTATTAAGTGTTCCAAAGTGTATGACCTTTAGGTTACCTCACACCTCAGAACATCTGTGTTAGAAGAGGAAGCTGTAAAAGCCATTATCAGAAGTTTAGTGGTTAAGACCCATCATTTAGGGTGATGCCTTTAAAAGAGCAGTTAGGTCTGTTCCTAGATAACTTTGTCACCTCTGAACCCAAGGAGGGTCTGGGCCATAAAACACAGACTCTTTGAAGTTGAGATAACACTGTTATGTTTGGTATAAATACCGTGTGTAACTGTTGATCGGGGCTCTGCTTAACTGACTTGCTCAGTGACAGAGTCATTCAAACGCTGAATGCCTTTGAATAAAACTTATAAAGACAAAGTCCGGATTTTCTCTTCTTGTGAGTCATCTTCTCTCCACTTGTTAAGAAAATTCCACAACCATTTTGGCGTCACGAACAGGATTTAACATGCCAGAGGAGACTACAGGATGGGACACGGACACCTGGCCAGCCTGAGAGTTGTTCTCAGTCCACTTCCATATTACGGAGGGGAGTCCGGGTGCCCGCCTGCGGCTTCTGGCCGATTGGATCCGAACTATTTGTCTTCAAATATATCTGGGTGAGAAGTTGCTCTGTATGATATAATGTATATTATTATTTTTATTACACATTAACCATCATCTCCTAACTAATTAATTAGGTTCTGGAGTTGCGAGAGGGAGGACATCAGCTGAAGGCGAGGTCACCCTGTAAGGATACAGGGAGGTTCTTACTGGTAACAAAAGGATAAAGCAAAACACAGGGTTTTGCGGGTGGTTTTTAGCAATTTTCAGACGGCAGACGTGCTGCTGAATGGGTAAAAAGGAAAAAAAAAATGGTTCTGGAACCTTGAGGCATCAGGGGTCTCTCCTTCTTCATACTCTGTGATTTATAAAATAATGAACGGAAAAAGTGGGGATGATTGTGTTAAATGTGCTTTAATTTGGAAGATAACATTGGTTTTTCACAGTGTGGAAGTTTGAGTGTAAATAAGTTAAAAAAAAAGTTAAAACTTTCCTGAAGGAAGTTTTGTTTGTCTTAAATATTGCGATCAGTCGGAAAAGAAGATAAAAGTGAAAAGGGACATTAGAGAGTCGAAAATAAAGTTGTTTTAGAAAGGAGTATAATGCATGTTATGGTGGACAACTGACTGACTGACTGATAATATTTATTTGTGCAAAATCTGAACCTACACTAAAATTTTTCTTCTGACTCTCTCACACACATATACACACATATATGGGATTTGAGTTCAACATCTGCGTTTTTGAGTCTGGATTTTAGAAACCTGCCCTTCTCCATGGCTACTACACCAGAGACGCTTCTTCAGCACGGCCTGAAAGAGAGAGATCTGCCTTCCTGCCTGCCTGCTTGTTGCAAATCGCTGTGTGAGTTTCCACCAAAACGAAACTCAGAAGAAGTCTGGCCCCACTGAGATGGACATCGATCCATGCTGTTTGCCAGAGCCAGAAGAGCGATACACTGGATTTATATTGAAAGCATCTTATGCGGGCAGAAGAGAAACAAGCCAGAGCAAAGTTTCTTCTTTCTCCCTCCTGGAGAAGTTAAAGTGGACAAAGAATGATTGAATGTCTCACCAACAAACCTGGGAAGAGCCTGGTTTTTTTTTTTGACTGATAGACAGCTCTGTGCCATGACAGTCTGACTCGATTTAGAAACTGATGGGGGTAACATACAAACACACACATATTTGCATAAATCTTTTCCTATTTTCTGCAACGAAGAACGCTTATTAACCGCTGCTCATGTGACGCTTGCTTGACGTTGACAGATATGGCGGGTTAAAATATTATTTTAGGGTTAGAAAAGTATCTTCAAAAGGGTGATAACTTAGCTCATTTGATACTTCCCAGTTAATTCTTTTAGAAAAACAAGTTATCTTTTGTCGTGCAATATTCAGGGTCAATTATTCTAGTTATTAAAAGTTATTAAAAGCAGAGGAAGTTACAACATCTCCAAAACTCAGCAGTAACAATGTGTTTCTATGTTATTCTCAGGACAGATCTGATGAAGGAGTATTTTTAAAACCCATTGCAAGCGTAACACCTGATGGGTCTCCTTCAGGCATTATTTTCTGTTGTCAGAGTTTGTATCCCATAAATCTAATGGTTAGAGACCTCATTAAAACAGGCTTAGTTTTACTGCAGATGGTCTTCATACAGTCCCTGACACAGTACTTACAGTTTGGTGCAGTTTTCGTCCGCAAGTGCTAACTGACGCTTATGGAAAGTACAAATTCATTGATTTTCACAGCAGCTGCTGGGAAGAGGTTATATTAGGTTTTTTTCTTCCCTCTTCTGATTCATGCAGCGTGTTTATTTACACTGTACCTTATTTCAGATCCTGACAAAAACTATGAAAGGCTTGGTTCTGCAGGTTCTCTTTTCTCCCTTTGAAGAAGGAAAGAGAAACCTGATCAGTTCTGTGTTGCATAGGAATCTTAAAACACTTGTTGTTTTCTAAGATATCACCAGCTAAAACTTTTGAGAGTAATTGGTTTTGTTAAACACATTTTCCTTGGTAAAACAAACCTTTAAAATGAGAATGGGAAAAATTGGGTTATTTTTGTAGGTAAGAAAGATTCTGATTGGACAGTGGTACCACACAAAAATTAAACTAATCTCATGTTTCCTAAAAGACTGCATAGAAAAGGCCTTCAGAACCGTGGAGTTATTTTCCATCACAGTACCAAGTTTTTTAAGCATGCTTTTTCTTTATTTTAAAACAGATTACTGTATTTTTGTTTGTTTTGTTTTGTTTTTGGCTTTTTAGCATAATGTTAACACTGTTTAAGAGACAATAGAATCAAAATGCTTGTAGTGATTGTTGCCTTAAAAACATGTTTTTTTGTATAATAATTAAGGATGTAGCATGACTTTTAGATTTATGTGTTTTACTATTAAAAGGTTAATGAAATAGTTTAAACTAGTTTGAAGAATTAGTTTTGCATGCAGAATCATTGGGGATTTATTAGATTGAAAGTTTCCCTGGTGCCATTAAACTAGCTGACAGTTCAAGACATGCCAAAAGTAAGGAATATATTTTTGATAAAGAATCTGAGTCACGACTTTATACTTGGTGAGAATTATTTATTAGATTCGAATTTGTAGGGTTTATGCATCTGAATTACATTAGATGTCCATTAATCTAATACTCATATTTGTACAAGAAAAATTAGGATGATATGTGACTAATTTCTAAGTGAGACATTGATGAACTGAATAACTAAAGTTTGTGTTTTGTTGTTAATGGAACTGAATTGCAGTTAAAAACATCTGGATTTTCTTTATGTTGCTTTCGTTAAATTCATAGAGACACATAGTTATGTCAGAATTCATCTCTTTGGTTCTAGGTTATGTGATCTTGGTTACTAGAACATTTGTGTTCAAACTTTTTGCTGGATTGTCACATGGGTTCGACCCTGCGCCAGAAGAGGGGAATGTCTGAATAAAGTAACATGGGGTTCCAAAAGTTTTAGCACTCATGGAAAAAAAAAGGGTAGCTCATACCTCCAGTGAGGACTTAGTGACAATGCGAAAGAGACGTACTTTGTTTATATAAATGGTGCATAGCTCCCTAAGACCACATTCTGAAAATCTCTTTGAAAGTATGCTGTTGATTCTTTTGTGAAATTTTACATCTCCACCGATTAGACCATTTTTGAACTTCTCTTTGGGTATTCTGAAACTATGAAATATTGACCTGTAATCAGGCCTTCCTCAAACATCATGTCACATTTTTTATATTCAGAATATTTAGCTGATGGTCACTGCTAGTATATCAGGTGAAGTCAGAAGATCAATTCTTTTGATTTTGTTGGATGTTTTGATGAAGTTCATGTAATTAAGCACTTAGGTTTGAGAATGGGACTTTGAATTGAAAATTAGCCAAGTGTTGTGAATGCCCTGTTCTCACTTATATAAGATTGAGACAAAGAACACAGGCAAATCTCAGTCCTTTTGAAGTGCTGTGTGGCAGGTCTCCTAATTTGGACATGGGGATATTGCCAAGATAATTTTCTTCCACATCTTTGGGTGAAGATAGGATGTTGTTTTACTGTCAAAACCTGTCCACTGTGTTTTCTCAAGTTTCACAGACGGTGAAGGCTGCATTACCAGAAACAGCCACTTCCACCCTCCAGTCCTTTATTCCTGGCGACTGGATTCTGCTCAGAGAATTTAGGAGAGAACACAGGAAGTCCATGCGCTGGAATGGCCCATATCAGATCCTACTAGACACCCAGGAAAGCTGCAGGAAAGCTCCAGCTCCTCCAGCTTCATCTGGCTTCCAGGACACAAGTCATCTTCCAACTGGATCATCCACGACCTGAAAGGTGTGAGGACAGCGGACCACCACAAGACAAAGAACTGTAAGCTGATCACTGGCAAGTGATTGAAGAGGTGGTTGAAGAACACTGTTCTTACAAGACTATGGAAGCCTAACTTCCAGCAGGTTAGAGTTCCTGTTTCTAAACATATTTCTAGAGGAGCTTCCTACGACCGCCCACCTGTACCAGACTGGTAACAGGGCAGCTTGAAGCCTCTCAGAAGAGGCAGCAGGATTTTTGTTTTTTTGTTTTTTAAGTTGTGTTTATCATTTATTTTCTTTGGAAAAAACTGTTTGCTTTCAGTACCAAAAGAAAGGACATTCCACTTCAAGGTCACGATGCAGCTATATGGAAGATGGTCTGTTCTGATGCTAATGATTGGTATTGCAAGTCTTTTATTACTCTTGTGTTTATTTTGGAAAAGGTACAGCAAAGATAATGTAAGGCTAAGGAATTATGCTAATAATACTCATCAGCGGATTCGAAGAGAGATTCATCACTTTTCTGACTACTATGATCATACTGATAATGTCTGGTGGCAACGGATGCATCAAACTGTGAGGAAGATAAAAAATGACAGTTGCTATGTTTGTTGTTTGATTCCACGTGCTATTAATGATCAACCATGTTTAGTACCTGTTCCTATTGATACTACTTCCTTTCCAGATAGGCAACATAACCAGCTGGTGGAGGTCATTTTTCCTTGGTGAGGAATTACAGGTCCTTCTCAAAATATTAGCATATTGTGATTAAGTTCATTATTTTCCATTATGTAATGATGAAAATTTAACATTCATATATTTTAGATTCATTGCACACTAACTGAAATATTTCAGGTCTTTTATTGTCTTAATACGGATGATTGTGGCATACAGCTCATGAAAACCCAAAATTCCTATCTCACAAAATTAGCATATTTCATCCGACCAATAAAAGAAAAGTGTTTTTAATACAAAAAACGTCAACCTTCAAATAATCATGTACAGTTATGCACTCAATACTTGGTCGGGAATCCTTTGGAAGAAATGACTGCTTCAATGCAGCGTGGCATGGAGGCAATCAGCCTGTGGCACTGCTGAGGTCTTATGGAGGCCCAGGATGCTTCGATAGCGGCCTTTAGCTCATCCAGAGTGTTGGGTCTTGAGTCTCTCAATGTTCTCTTCACAATATCCCACAGATTCTCTATGGGGTTCAGGTCAGGAGAGTTGGCAGGCCAATTGAGCACAGTGATACCATGGTCAGTAAACCTGACACTGGACTTCTGGCATTTTGGCATTTCCTTCTCCCCAGTCTTCTTCCAGACTCTGGCACCTTGATTTCCGAATGACATGCAGAATTTGCTTTCATCTGAAAAAAGTACTTCGGCCCACTGAGCAACAGTCCAGTGCTGCTTCTCTGTAGCCCAGGTCAGGCGCTTCTGCCGCTGTTTCTGGTTCAAAAGTGGCTTGACCTGGGGAATGCGGCACTTGTAGCCCATTTCCTGCACACGCCTGTGCACGGTGGCTCTGGATGTTTCTACTCCAGAATCAGTCCACTGCTTCCGCAGGTCCCCCAAGGTCTGGAAACGGCCCTTCTCCACAATCTTCCTCAGGGTCCGGTCACCTCTTCTCGTTGTGCAGCGTTTTCTGCCACACTTTTTCCTTCCCACAGACTTCCCACTGAGGTGCCTTGATACAGCACTCTGGGAACAGCCTATTCGTTCAGAAATTTCTTTCTGTGTCTTACCCTCTTGCTTGAGGGTGTCAATAGTGGCCTTCTGGACAGCAGTCAGGTCGGCAGTCTTACCCATGATTGGGGTTTTGAGTGATGAACCAGGCTGGGAGTTTTAAAGGCCTCAGGAATCTTTTGCAGGTGTTTAGAGTTAACTCGTTGATTCAGATGATTAGGTTCATAGCTCGTTTAGAGACCCTTTTAATGATATGCTAATTTTGTGAGATAGGAATTTTGGGTTTTCATGAGCTGTATGCCAAAATCATCTGTATTAAGACAATAAAAGACCTGAAATATTTCAGTTAGTGTGCAATGAATCTAAAATATATGAATGTTACATTTTCATCATTACATTATGGAAAATAATGAACTTTATCACAATATGCTAATATTTTGAGAAGGACCTGTATATTGTAAGGCAAAGCAGAAATGTTAGTAGATTTTCTGGTGAGCCTAATTTAATATGTGCTACAACAGGAATTCTTTATAGAATTATAGTTATGAGTCAACTTCTATCCACTTTGATAAGAAAATTCCACTACACCATTTAACTACTTCCGTATGCTTTCAGGTAGAAACACCATTCAACTTTTAAAATGCTTTCACAGCCTTCTGCTATTATTGTATAATTCAACTTTTTGATATCTTTTACAGTTTTTTTGCAATTTTGATTCAAACTTTATTACAATTTTTTCAGATTTTCAGTTTTATAATGTAATCCAATGACGGAATGTTCGTGTCGCTAGACGGTATACTGTAGATAGTTAAAACACTACAACACCTAGACACTTCAAACCTGGAGTAGATTATTCTAAACTGATGGCAGAATAATTAAAACCGAGTTTGTGATTTGGGAAACCTTTCTCTGATTTGTGAAATGTCAATAAAGGGCGATTTCAGCATTATTCCAGTACCTATATCACACTAGAACTGGTCCAGCTCCAAAACTAGAACACCTAGACACTTCAAACCTGGACTAGATTATTCTATTGTACTGGCTAAATAATTAGAGCAGAATGAAAAGAGAAGTCAAAATAGGCAAATGTGTGTTGTAGTTTTTGAGCTGGACCAGTTCTAGTGTGATCTAAATGCCAAAAAAGTGCTGAAATCACCCTTTATTGGAGTTTCACAAATCAGAGGTTTCACAAATATCATATACCATTTGAATATCCAAAGTACCTTAAACGTGAAAAGAAGTTTCAAAAGTTTGGTTAAAATCACCCTGGAAGCTGGGTTGTAACAAAAGCTGTTAATTTGAACAACTTGGTATAGCCGACCTCCCCTAACAATGTTTGTCAACAGAAGCTTCAACTGACTTTAACAGACTTGTCATTGAATTCTATGTAAAGGTAATTTACAGCACTGCATTAGAATCTTTCCACACCAAATTTGACAGTACCAACAAATATTTCACTGTTAGTCGCTTTAGTTGGGCGACTATTATAATTTGTGTTGCTGATATTGAGTAGAAGACATTGACAGTTCCAGCTGCCTAGACTTGTTGTTATTATTTAAATTTATTTATTTACCAGGACAGTGCATATTTACAGCAGTACACCTATAACATGCCAGAATTTGCTGTAGTCCTGTAGGCCAGTTGTACAGTGGCACCCTAGAAAAGGAATAGCATTGTCCCGCTTTCCCCTCACTCTCTGTGGAGACATACTGCCCTGCTGTCATGCCATCTGCACCCACAGTGGCCAGTGATATACACTCACCTGCCACTTTATTAGGTACATCTTGCTAGTACCGTGTTGGACCCCCTTTTGCCCTCAGAACTGCATTGATCCTTCATGGCATAGATTCAACAAAGTACTGGAAACATTCCTCAGAGAGTTTGGTCCATATTGACATGATAGCATCACACAGATGCTGCAGATTTGTCGGCTGCGGATCCATGATGCGAATCTCCCGTTCACAACATCCCAAAGGTGCTCTATTGGATGGAGATCTGGTGATTGTGGAGGCCATTTGAGTACAGTGAACTCATTGTCATGTTCGAGAAACCAGTCTGTGATGATTCAGGCTTTATGACATGGCGCGTTATCATGCTGGAAGTAACCATCAGAAGGTGGGTACACTGTGGTCATAAAGGGATGGACATGGTCAGCAACAATATTCAGGAAGGCTGTGGCGCTGACACGATGCTCAATTGGTACTAAGGGGCCCAAAGTGTCCCAAGAAAATATCCCCCACACCATTTCACCACCACCACCAGCCTGAACCGTTGATACAAGGCAGGATGGATCCATGCTTTCATGTTGTTGACGCCAAATTCTGACCCTACCATCTGAATGTCGCAGCAGAAATCGAGACTCATCAGACCAGGCAATGTTTTTCCAATCTTCTATTGTCCAATTTTGGTGAGCCTGTGCGAATTGTAGCCTCAGTTTCCTGTTCTTAGCTGACAGGAGTGGCACCCGGTGTGGTCTTCTGCTGCTGTAGCCCATCCGCCTCAGGGTTTGATGTGTTGTGTGTTCAGAGATGCTCTCCTGCATGCCTTGGTTGTAACAAGTGGTTATTTGAGTTACTGTTGCCTTTCTATCAGCTCGAACCAGTCTGGCCATTCTCCTCTGACCTCTGGCATCAACAAGGCATTTGCGTCCACAGAACCGACGCTCACTGGATATTTTCTCTTTTTCACACCATTCTCTGTAAACCCTAGAAATGGTTGTGCGTGAAAATCCCAGTTTCTGAAATACTCAGACCAGCCCGTCTGGCACCAACAACCATGCCACGTTCACAGTCACTTAAATCACCTTTCTTCCCCATTCTGATGCTCGGTTTGAACTGCAGCAGATCGTCTTTATCATGTCTACATGCCTAAATGCATTGAGTTGCTGCCATGTGATTGGCTGATTAGAAATTTGCATTTACGAGCAGTTGGACAGGTGTACCTAATAAAGTGGCCGGCGAGTGTAGAGCTAAATCAGTTACAGCTTATATTGACATTGAAAAAGATAATGAAAAAAATACCCTAGAGGAAATCAGTAAAACCTGAAGAAGCCTTCGGTTTACCCCGCCCCTGACACCAAAACAGTGCCAGCTTGCAGTGACATCGTAGCTTAAAGAACTCTGCAGCTACACTGAAAACTTCTCCCATTGAAGAAAATAAATCTGCAGCATAAAAAGAGAGAATCAGCTTAAGATTATCAGTGTCACTGTTTCTTTAATAGTAACATTTTATTTCAATGACTGTTTGCTTTTTAAATGTCTGATTTTACAATGCCAAATCTCTTTTTCAGTGTCAATGTAAGCTGTCACTGATTTAGCTCCATACTCTGAGTGGCTACAAGCCAGCCTAATTTACCTTTCCTTCTGCCTCTCATCCCGGTTGCAGAGAGACTGCCGTTGCTTCTCTTGGCCTGGGACTCAAACGTATAACCCCCAGCCCCAAAGTCATAAAAACTAATGACCCTCGAGCTGAAAGCTGCATGGTCAGCTCTCTGCCTGATATGAGAAATGTAATGTATATGTATGTTTTTGTTGTGAAGCTAATGGCTAGCCTTAAATTTAAAATTAATACAGCGTCCAGATTTGAAAAAGCAGCATGAAACTGAATAATACATCCATCTTTAGTAACAAATTTGTTTAACTTGTGTGTTGTTTTTTGTTACTAGCCATTAGCTCTGACATAAAATTCTTGCCTTATAGAACACAGATGTTTCTTCCACTCGGTGTCAATATAGATTTAAATTGAATCTTTACCCATCAAAATGTTTTTGACGGGTAAAATCTCTCAGCCCTAATATATTATCTGCTGTTTAATTGAACAGTAAGATATTCTAATTACAGGCTTATTTGAGTCATATTTAGTCTTGAGACATCAATCTTTTGTGTTTTGTTTCACTACAAGACAAATTAGCTGTTTTTTTTTTTTTTTGAGTGATGACAGATGGTCCAATATAATGTACACCTGTCGCCCACACAATCATCAGATAATATATTATTTTCAAATGTGGCCCTACATTTTTACTTAAAATATGAATGATTCATTTCAAATTATTTGAAATTAAATTTAACTTTAAAAAGTCTTTATTTTCTCATTCCTCAGAAGCTGCCCATCAGTTTGACCGGAAATTGTCAGACTTCACCTATGGGGATGTTGTGAAGAGATGGCTCCGGTATGCACCAGAATGAAAAGATGGCATAAAAAGGAAAGTGAGAAATGAAAATTAATAACTGACAGCCTCTTACTTGAATCTTTGCATCCATTTGCATCATAAACTCAATGTGAAATTTCTTTACAGCGGATATTCTGCTGTCAACCTTAGCCGCTTTCTGCCAGCTTTCAACAGGAGTTTAGCATTTCTGATTTCTTCTAATTCATTAAATTTCAGAGATTTTCTGCAGTCAATTTCAGCTTGTTTCTGCCAGCTTTCAGCTAAAAAATTCAGCTGACAGCATTCACACTGCATTTTCGCAGGAAATGCAAATTTTTCTAGTTCCTTGTTTAAAGCCAGAGCAGTGACCGGACAGGATACACATTGCAGCCAAATGTTCAAACGTCTTACAATGATTTACTTCGAGCCTTGCCACTCTGTGGCACCCTGGCGAATAGCCCCCAGATGCTGCTCATAAAATAATAAAAGCATAAAAGCATAACTCATTCTTGTGACCATCTCCCTTCCTGTAACATGTAAGGAAGGAAAAGCACTTACATGAGTGATAAACAATACAAAAGATATAAAAACCCTAACAACAGGTGTGAAGGGAACCTAAAACTTTATTCGAATTCGGTCACACAAGATATTAATCCCAAACACAGGAGCCAAACAGATGCTGTAATGATCAAGTTCAACCACAGACAGTGAGAACAGTGGAGACAGACCAACCCTTGCAGACCTCACTGCCCTAAAGATATAAGCTGAAACATAAGATGTTTAATTTGCTTTCATGAGCTACTGAATAATAAGATGTAGCTGTTTTTTAACAACTACTTTTACATTTTGTGTTAGTTTTGGTCATATCTCAACACAGTGTAAAATGTAATTTGTTTTTGTTCATCTGAATACATAAGTTTAAGGCTTGGTGAGGAACAGCAAAAAATTCAAAGGCAGTGTACTTATGTTTTTCCCAGAAATACATTTTGTGTGCTTTGTACACATTGTTCTCTTCTGGCATTTATCCAAAACACATTAAATTAACACAAGACCCACAGTTTCTGTCCAACTGGTTTAACTGAACTTCTGTAGCATTTGATCTAAATTACTGAAGAAATGCTGTGCATCAGGTTTTTATTAACCTTGGTACACATCAGTTTTGTAATTTACTGACTTCTGATTTAGACACCTATATGCTGAGATATATATATATATATTTTTCTTTTTTTTTTTTTGCCAAAATGAAGTAAACCCAACTACTTGTTAGTGTTATAACAACAAAAGGCAGAATTATGTGCAATGTTAGATTGCTTAACTGATTAACTGATAAACACACCTAAGACAGTTCACACCTAGATATTGACATCAATCAAGTAATTTCAGTTAATAGTAAAATTATTACAGAAAAACATGATCATCTACAGCACAGTTTTGCAATGTTTTAGTAAGAAAGGAATCAAGATATTGGTTTGCAGAAGAGGTTTGTGGAGCTGCCTCTTTTAGTCTTACCTTCAATGGCAGATTTGGAAAATGAAGGCAGCTTCTAAGACGGCCGCCTGAAAATATGATAATTCTTCAGCTGGTGTAAAGCTTCGTCTATTGGACACTACATGAAGGAACAATGCTCTTTCTGTTTGTTTGTTTGTTTTTAGGAACATTCACATCACTGTCCACGCCCAAGACTAAAGGTACGAAGGGGTGGAGCTGCCTGATAGGAAGCTACCTCCAACGAATAATATTATACACCAGTAAACAGAGAATACGTAACTGAACAATGCCACATTCAAAAGTCCTGTGGCCATAACTCACTACTATAAAAAGTTTGGGTTTTTTTCAACAAATAACTTTGTTCTCTCTCTTTCCTCCTCTCAGTTGAGGTAAAGTTCAGCTTGCATCTAATGCATGTTGAAACAAGACACCTATTCCCAGTGTTCCATGAATGACTATCTTTCCTCACAGATATTGGTTTTGCCCTTTAGGGCAAAAACAGGTTTGACTGTACAAACCTGCAGCGTTTGAGTTTTTCTTTGGCTGGGAGAAAAAGGCACCCATAACCCATAAATGTACAAATACATCAGAGAAGAGATTTGTTAATGAATTGAAACTTGGCTTAAATACAAGCCACTTCTCAAGTCACAAAAGTCAGTCTACAGTTCAAGCCTGTGTTAAACAGCTGAAAGACAGATGTGTATTCGACACAATTGTGTGTCTTCGGTTATTTGGGTTTCACTGTTTCATGACAGTATCTGTGAAGTGATTGAAACATTCAATACATTTTCTGTAAACATTTGCCGTTTTTTTTTTATGATTTCCAAATTTAGAGCATGGGTCAAATTATTTGTAAAGGCAAGGGAGAGTAAGACCGGCCTAATTAAGACCATTAAACGTTATTTCTAAATGAATAATCTGAAACCAATTCTGATCATTGAGAATCTCCGTGTATCTGTTATCTTCGTATGATTAAATGAAATATCACCTTCAATTTTTCATGTAAATAAAGTATTAGATTTGGTTAAATTGTTGGCTCATTTCTAGGGAATAGAGGAAATATTTATTATTATCACTTCCTAATTATAATGTGGTTTTTGTTAATTAAAAATCAGGAATTATGTATTAGCACTTCTTGCTTTGTCCTTTTTTATTGTGCTTTTTGAAGGTGGAGGACTGGGTTGGTCTGTTATTTTTTATGTTGAGCTTTTGTTTTGCTTTATAATTGCTCCATGTACTAATGATTCTTTAAAACACCTTAACGACTTTAAAGAAGCTCCAGGCTTTGGTTGAGGAACTTCTTTACTCGAGCTTGGGTTGAACATCAACAGCAAAAGTCAAACAGGTTTTTTCTAATCTGAGCTCCCTTATATGCTAACCTTATTATCTAGCTAAATATTTGAAGTAATATTTTAGGATTACAGAGAATCACACATATATATGGATATAATTACTCAGTTGTCCTTATTTTGCACTCTGTCATCTTTCTTTAGAACAAGGTCACACATTCTAAATGGTTAATAGACAACAATGAGTGACACTTGCTTTGTAAGTGCACAGAAGGTGCGCCATATTACATCATCCTTTACATTGCATCTAATTCCCAGGTAAGCAATGAGGGGCTTCTAGACCCTCGATAAGGGCCTAATAAATTTACAGTAATTATTAGAAATAAAATTTTAAAAACATTTCAATAAATCTAATATTTATCCAAAATAAACTCTTCTATTATATAAGAGAAATATTTGCTTTATACATATATTCAGAAGAAACACTAGCCCAAACGAGTTGCACGGTATGTGTTAATTTACAGTTTTATTTAAAAGCAGCCAGAATTCAGAATTTATCCAGCTCTGTTGCTAGGTAGACAAAGACTATGGGTGTGTCCCAATTCAGGGGCTGGATCCTTCGAAGGCCGTATTTGTAGGCCGATTGCGTCACAGCGCGGCGACGAAGACTGTCCCAATTCATAAATCCTTCCAAGACTCCTTCAAATACGGCCGACAATTGTGTCCTTCTTTTGCCCGATTTGAAGGATGGGTCGTGAGTATCCTTTGCGGTCCATCATTTCCCATCATTCATTGCGGGTCGAAGCTGATTGGTCAAGCAGGGTCAGCCATGGCGGACCACAGCGGCAAAAGCTGTGAGTAAAGTTTGAAAAATTAGACTTTTTGTGACACAAATTAACTTCTACAATGTTTTTAGTGTGGGAATATAACTATGTAGACGTGAAATATCTGCTTGATTTATCAAGACATCGCTTAATTTCAAACGTGGTCTGACGTGTTCGGAGTTTTCCGCTCCCGCCATAGTAACTGCCGGCTTGCCTCGCCAGCCTTCCCGGCGGTGAGGCTAGACCATCCCAATCCGCAGCTGCTCATTTCCGGCCTCCGTGGTTTTGGAGGTCGACGAAGGACCCAGCCCACGTAGACCGGGTCCTTCGAAGGATCCAGCCCCTGAATTGGGACGCACCCTCTGTCAGCTCTGTGATTAGTGGTCCCCTGGAAGTTCCGCCCAGTGTACGGACCTCTAATAACAGCTGAGCCCGTGCATTTAAACATAGTTAATGGATTTCACCCGGGGACTAGTAGCTGGTCGCTACCATGTGCTGAGACTTCCGCTACAGTGAAGATGTTGTAAGTCATCAGATAACCGTGTAATATTAACTTTCAAAATTTGATTATAAACCTGAAGGACGACCCACCTCAAAACTGAATTTAGAGCAGAAAAATCTGGTTTCTTCACATAGCACTGAACAAAGGATTGACCTTAAATCATCAATATTTCTCCACCAAACGTAAAGAAAGATTCACAGTCCAAATGTAAACATAAAAGAATATGTTTAAACATAGCTACAGATTTCCATACTTATGCTTGACAGTGTTAAACAACCTTCACATTTGACTTCAGTGCTGTGCATAGGTGACTTCTTCACTATCACAAATGAGACGTTTTTTTTTTCAATTCTTCAATTAAATATTACATAAAGATTTTCACCTTAATGTTTACCTCAACAGGTAACTAAGTTGTATATGTGTCCTTAGTACCACTTTATGTTGAGGTAATTAGTGCTGAATAGCCTGTATGGGGACCATCAGCCCCAGTACCACTTGTTAAGGTTATTGAATGCCCTGTATTCTTTGTGCCGGTTCAGGTAATCACAAGCCTGGCATGTGTGCTGTGCCCAGGAATTCACTACTTTTACTTTAAAGTGCTGCCGCCATTTAAAGTAGCCGAGGTACAGTTCATCATTCTTATCAAGAAGAAGTAGGTACTCAGCCAGCTCTTTGGGTGAGTTGAAATCATCCACATGGATAAAAGCGTCTCCTTGAACAAAGTTCTCGTAGTTCTGCCTGGGTGGGCCGAGAACCACCGGCACCGTGCCCACAGAGAGCGGGTTGTACAGTTTCTCCGTGATGTAGTCCTTGTGGATCGAGTTCTCGAAGGACAAATAGAACTTACAGCTGGCCATAGTAGGGATGTAATCGTTTTTAGCGATGTACTTCCCAAATGCATGTCCATATGCATGAACCTCAATGTGTTTGTACAACTCATTGTAATATTTTACCCTCACGTGCTCAGGATTCCAGTTGCTGACAATCCAGCAGACCACTTTATTTTTGCTTGGTGGTACAAAGTCCTCCACAGTCTCTGCTGCTACAATAGACCCATAAGGCACTTGGATGTCAGAATCCTGACGGTAATTGAGAGTCAGATTGAACAAATTATTAATCCCAGCCAACTGGGCTGAATGCGAAGGCGACTCCAAGTTCATCCAAATCCATTTCTGGAATGGGGGCCGCTGCGATTTCGGCAAGTTGGACAGGTCCCCAGCAATGTCTCTGTGATGGATGACGACCCCGTCCGATTTGTTGTAGAACTTTCTGTCCCCTGTGATGAAGCAGCCCTCGATGTTAAAGTTGGAGCTGCAGATGTTAGCTTCATAGGTTTGTCCAAAGGGCCACAGCCAGACAAGAACGGTGGTCAAGTTTTTGTCCCTTTTTGTGGTAAAGACATTTTTGATATGGTTTGTGGAATCAGATGACTCTAATTGACCATTTAACCAGCTGGTGGATGGCTTAAAATACATGAAAAAGACAGTTACAAAACATCCGATAATAAAAATACTGAACAGAAGCGGTCGGAGGATTTTGTGAAAAGTTCCAGATGACATGCTCTGTCCTGAGAAGGGGCACAGAAAACAAAAAAAACACATTCAAAAGAAATACATTTAAACATTTTTCACCTATTTGTGCTTACAATAGCAGATTGTTGAAGGTCATTTATGCCAACTGAAAAACAGCTCTCTTGAATGTGTACCCAGCTAAGCACAACAACAGAAATACTGGGAAACAATTCTGAACAGTGGTGCTTTCTCAATCACTTTGCTTTACAGACCTGTTGGCTGCATGCTGACATCCACACAAAGCCCTTTATTAATCTGTCCTACAAGAACAAATCTGCTGGTCAGCTCTTGTAGATGCTTCCTTGCTATTAAATGCAGTATAACAGGTCCTTGATGATCCAATGAGGTATGGTTTGGTTGATCTCGAATTAACAGGACTTCCTAAGAATGGCTCCTTCCATTTGATCATGGAATAAAGACAAGAAAAAATAAGTTAAGGAATGAGAGGAAACACATTAAAGACTAAGCATTTCTGAAGATTTTATATAAAAAGATGCAGAGATACAGTTCTGGACAGAACTTTACATACACTCATCATGGACTTGAAGGTGATGTAAATCTGAGCTGTTGATGCATTTAACCATAGTTTTTCATGCTTGAATATGCATAATAATAAACGGATATATTATAAAATAATGAAGTGGTACAGTTTGAAATTATTTTGGATTTTCTATAGTCTACAAAATGCCAACAGTAGAGAAAGGCTCAGATATGATACACTAATATTTGGATTAATGTCCCTTAAGAAATTGCAGAAAAATTACATACTTATTGTAGTTGTCAGTTAGGTTCTTTAATATTTCTTGCAGGAGATTTGAACACCTTTCCCACCAGAAATGGTAGACTTCATTTAAAACAGTTGGTTTTCTTACATGGACACTGTTTTAAGCATAGTCCACCAGTTTTGAATAAAGAGTGAAATGGAAGTTTCAGTTTGTGTCGCCTCCTATCCGAAAACAGCCACACCACATCAGAAGGTGTAGGTCTGTGTTTCCTCAGGAGCTGCAATAAAGTTTAAACATTTAAATGAACAAAGCTTTAGTTGTTAACTGGGACTTCTTCTGCATTTATCAATACCCGGTGTACCTGGTGGGATGTGGGGTAGTCGCTTTATCTCTAAACTACATAAAAAAAAAGACACAACCCAATTAGTATTTTAGGCTAACATTTAGGTAAGACGGTTCACATGGTTTAATATGGAGTTGAAGACGAAAATTCAATCTGGGGGACTCACCCCTCCTCCAGCTTTACCCAATGGCTTCTCCGTGTGTCTCCGCACCAACCAATCAGCTTCAAGTCTGCAATAATCCTCAGCCAATGATCCTTCAAGGCTCTACATTTAAAGACTCCCATCCATGGATCTTTCAGCTGTCAGACAAGCTTCGATTCTCCTTCTAAACATCTACGAGATACTCCTGCCTGCAACCCAGCTCCTTCTACCACTTCACCCGGTCGTCCCCGCCAACAGCTTCTCTTTCGAGCAGTCATCCGGCACCAGCAGCTCGTTAGCCATCAGAGGGTTCTTTGTTCTCGTCTTCCTTTCTTCCAGCACTCCTCCTGCCCAGCAACTCTCGCTGCTGGCTTTCCACCCCAGTTTCCTCTCGATCCAGATGGTATTTCTTTCTTTACGTGATGTCATTCTCCCGGCTGACTCGCTCCAGTTTTCGGTCTCAAGTCCTGGTCCAAAACCAGCCTCTTGAACAGATGATTCACAATCATTTGTTGTCAAAACTTGCACGAGAACTCATCATTATAGCTAAGAATATACAGAACTTATTACCTACGTATTTCTAACTATATCCTGCTTTAACTTTTGCCTTTTTCCTTTGAGTTCTCTTACCCTATTTACCACGCATATTAAACT
This sequence comes from Girardinichthys multiradiatus, assembly GCF_021462225.1. Classification (NCBI taxonomy): domain Eukaryota; kingdom Metazoa; phylum Chordata; class Actinopteri; order Cyprinodontiformes; family Goodeidae; genus Girardinichthys; species Girardinichthys multiradiatus. The sequence goes on from NC_061811.1 coordinate 24,282,558, forward strand.
TGTAATTTCTTCGCCCGGCAAACCTTTGTAAATTTTGCTCTCCCTTTACTCACCATTTTACCCGCTTCTCATTTTAGTCAGTTCTAGCTTTTATTATCTCAGTCTTTTGACCTTGTCGTTTCAAGCTCCCCTACACTTGCAGCCTATTAACAGGCATCAATTTTATCAAGATCATGTTCTGAGCCCACACCAAGCTTTTCTCTCTTCATGCCATTTAACTTATTCTCAAGACATTTCAAATCATTGCATTACACAGCCTGACTCCAGGCTGTGGGAGTCTCCTTACGATCCTTTGCTCCGATCGTTTTGTTTTTTAACTTATTCTGAAGCTTTGGCATAAATAAGTGACGGTTGGCTTTTTTAGTTTTAACTTATCCGTGCTTTCTCCTACTTGTTCATCAGGCACGACCAAGTCCTTCTCTCTCCTCGCATAGTCAGGTTTACCAAATTTCCATCCTTCTGCTCGTCAGCTATCACTTATTTTCCCTTTGCCTGTTAGGCTCGCCCACATTTGCATCCGCCAGGCTTAGTTAGGTTGATCCTAATACACGCCTCATCAGGCGCGTTTCAGCCTTAGCAATTTATTTCATTCCCTCTCCAGCCAGTCTGCTTCTTCTTTCGCTTTCACTCGTTAGGCTCAATTTAGTTCTTGCTCAACAATTTGTTATGTTTCCTTTCCCTTGACTTTGGTCAGATTCATGTCCTTCCCCTTCTCTGCCTGCTAGGCTTCTGATCTTCCATCATATGCATCATATGTTCAGACTTCCTTTCGTTTTGAACTAAACAGCCTCTCAAATCCTAAGTAGGATTTCATGCAATTACTGGTGATGGATGGCCTTTTAAATTGTTTTATCATCTCAGGTTTGATTCATCTCATTCATTTTCTGTTTCCCAAAGTTCTTGTCAGCATCTTGAATACCTTTCATTCATTCTCTTACCTCCTCGTCAGCTTTCATTCTCCTCCCAGCAGGTTCAACCTCTGGGGTAAAGTCTTATTCATTTCAAGCAGCTCACTCATCTTTTGCACGTTCCACACGCTCACGCACCTCTGCATGCTTGAAGCTCTCACTACACGCAAGCTTCGCAAGAGAAAGCCTACGAAGGGGCACTCTCCAGCATTCATTCATCGTTTTTGTTTCTTTTATTTATTTTGGGGCTCTCTCCTACCCCACCTACGGGCCTCATGTTCCATTCCTATGCCTAACGTGGGCTCACCACGTTCATCCATTCATCATTTTCATGCCGTCGAGGCCCATTACATACATACCTACGCTGCTCTTTCTATATCTAACTCGTTTCTCTCACCCATCATTCTATATCTACTTCATAGCCCGGTATTTCCGGCATTTTACTTTTCTTTTCCTGCTGTCATTCTATTACATTTCAGCCTAGGTTTGGCCTCGGTCTTTTGGGGGAAGACAATTCTAATTCTAATCCTAAGACGTTCATGAATTATCAGCATTCATGTCTTCCTCTGGGGTCTGAGCGCCAAACAAATATCCATCGTGTAACTTCTCTAATCGCATTTTGTGTTTCTTATTGTGAGTTTCTACAGGATTGAAATACTAGATGTAAACAATTGCTATGTTGAAAAAGTCATTCTGACACACAAAAAAAGCTTTTAAAGGCAATAATTATTATTTTAAGACAAAACAATCTGAGTATGCTACTATTACTTTGTGCTCATCACAGCAAATGATAAATAAGGGTTGCATCCAAAACAAGTTAGTACATGGAAAGTACAGTATCTAACATTGCTTAGTGGGTAAGATTACCCACTCGTTTAATGTGCCTTTCTATACATCAAAGAATATGCCAAGCTGCACAGTAATTTTAGTTTTTCATGCACTGTTTGAGGATACCTTAGCAAATGGAGTCTGAACTTATAATGGCCACACGTTTTTTAACTAATTTGTTATTTTCCTGATCAAGGTGTCAATCACATCCAGGCCTTTAAAACTCCCAGCCACCAACACAGCTGAGCTTGGGCACAATTGGGAGTGTGTGTGTGCCTCATCCAACTTGGAGGTCCTGTGAGTTGTGCTGGATTTATTGGTATGGAAAAAGGCATTTTTTAACAAGTACTTTTTTAGTTTGTGTTGAGAATTGATCAAAACTGTGTAATATGTCATTTGTCTTGATGATTTTCCCAGAAATACATTCTGTGTGTTTTGTACACGTTTTTCTCATCTGGCATTTATCCAAAACACATTCTTGAATTAAATTAACACAAGACCTACAGTTTCTGTCCAACTGGTTTAACTGATATTGGTATGGAAAAAGGCGTTCTTTACAGTGGCATTATTCCTTGTTTAAAGCCAGAGCAGTGACCGGACAGGATACACATTGCAGCCAAATGTGCATAAGTCTTACAATAATTTACTTGGAGCTTTGCCACTTGAGCGTTTAAAATTCTTTTTCACAACCTAAATAGGTGTGGTGGCAGCATAGATACACGGTCTCTGCTGCCACCACACCTGCTTATGCCTCGCCCAGGACCCCAATTTGCTGCCACCAAGATAATAAACCACCACAACCTTCTCACAAAAGTTTAGTACATGCTCAAACAAGTCAGGAAACTATTACGTGGTAGAATGTTAATGTGCATCAGAAGATGTGCGGGTCGAAGTAGATTGTTCAAACGGAAGTAGCAAAGGCCGGAGGAGAGAGAAAAGTTGTGAATAAAATTATATTGCGCATTCTGTGAAACAACTGAACTTCAACAGTGTTTTTAGACGAGAATGTAGTTGTGTAAACCTAAAATATCTGATCAGTTTATCAAGATATCGCTTAATTGCACAAATGCACCGATGTGTTTGTACGCTGCCCCATAGTTCGCCAGCAGAGGGAGTTCCTCCCAGAAAAGGTAGTTGCTGGGAGCTCAGAGCAGAGCAGAGCCTGCCCGCGGACAGACCGCATCTAACGTGTCGTCAGATGTTGATATGGTTAAGAGATGGTTAATATGTTAAGAGTTGTTCAGTAATTGGTTTAGAGGAGCAGGTAAATCATAGAACTGAATGTGATGCATTTATATTTCGTATTCTTAAATTGTAGGTTATAAGAGTGAAAGAAACGCTCCAATCTTAAGTAAAAGTAAACTCTAAATGGAACCATAGTAATTTCTGTATACAAAAATGAACCAAGAAGTAACTTGGAATTTTGGAAAATGTTCAGAAGTATTAAGTATTGTGAAACTGAAGTAAGATTAAGGTGTATTGTTTATTATTGTGATTTTTCTGGTAATAAATCCGAGCAGAGCCTGCCTGTCGACAGACCGCATCTAACGTGTTGTCTGTGCTTTTTCCTGCAAAATACAGGGTATTAGCATGGCTAAAAACACAGATCTCTTTTTTGAGGCCTGTAACATAAGCCATTTAGCAATATGTAAAAGGGTAATTAAAAACCGTGTAGTAATTTACAGTAGAGACAGCATTATTAACCTTCAGGCTCCATTTATTCGGCTTCACAGCTCTGTGCTTCACGCCAACACGGTTGCTAGGCAACAGAAGTTACGCTGAGGTAAGAGCAAGAGAAACGCAGACCGACGTAACACCGGCGGCACACTATGCTGATCTGGCATGTTTAGCTAATAGCTACAAGTAGCATAAGTGTTGCTGTTTGACCATCATTTGTTTACATGACTTCTTATAGATGTTCATTTAACTTGGTGATTGACATCCGCCAAGCTCATGTAGCTGCACTGCACCAGCTCAACATGCCGTAAAGGAAGTTTAATCTGATGTGAAACGTACATCAATGAATCTGTGTTTGATTAATCTGTGGCTATCCTCAAGGACCCGGATGTGTGACACAAAAAACTGAATTTTGGACCTGAAATTGAATTTCAGACCTGGAAGTGAAAGTAGTCAAATACAACAAAATACATTTTAAAAGCAAAGGAATTCAGTTTCAAACCATAAAATTCAGTTTCAGTTTAGTGAATGTTTCAAACCAATGCATTTAATTTCAAATTACACAAATACAAATTATGTCAGAGCAACTCAAATTCAGTTTCTGATGGCAGAAGTTTCTTCCCATAATTATAAGATGTAGTTGTTTTTTTAACAACTACTTTTACATTTTTAGTTAGTTTTGGTCATATCTTAACACAGTGTAATATGTAATATGTCTTTGTTAATCTGAATACTTGTAAATTTTAGGTTTGGTGAGGAACACAGCAATTTTCTATGTCTAGATACATAAAAGTTGAAAATTCAAAGGCAGTGTACTTATGTTTTTCCCAGAAATACATTTTGTTTGTTTTTGTACACATTGTTCTCTTCTGGCATTTATCCAAAACACATTAAATTAACACAAGACCCACAGTTTCTGTCCAACTGGTTTAACTGAACTTCTGTAGCATTTGATCTAAATTACTGAAGAAATGCTGTGCATCAGGTTTTTATTAACCTTGGTACACATCAGCTTTGTAATTTACTGACTTCTGATTTAGACACCTATATGCTGATATATATATATAGATATATATATATATCTATATATATATATATTTATTTTTTTTTTGCCAAAACGAAGTGAACCCAACTACTTGTTAGTGTTATAACAACAAAAGGCAGAATTATGTGCAATGTTAGATTGCTTAACTGATTAACTGATAAACACACCTAAGACAGTTCACACCTAGATATTGACATCTATCAAGTAATCTCAGTTAATAGTAAAATTATTACAGAAAAACATGATCATCTACAGCACAGTTTTGCAGTGTTTTAGTAAGAAAGGAATCAAGATATTGGTTTGCAGAAGGGGTTTGTGGAGCTGCTTCTTTTAGTCTTACCTTCAATGGCAGACATGGAAAATGAAGGCAGCTTCTAAGACGGCCGCCTGAAAATATGATAATTCTTCAGCTGGTGTAAAGCTTCGTCTATTGGACACTACATGAAGGAACAATGCTCTTTCTGTTTGTTTGGTTTTTTTTTTAGGAACATTCACATCACTGTCCACGCCCAAGACTAAAGGTACGAAGGGGTGGAGCTGCCTGATAGGAAGCTACCTCCAACGAATAATATTATACACCAGTAAACAGAGAATACGTAACTGAACAATGCCACATTCAAAAGTCCTGTGGCCATAACTCACTACTATAAAAAGTTTGGGTTTTTTTCAACAAATAACTTTGTTCTCTCTCTTTCCTCCTCTCAGTTGAGGTAAAGTTCAGCTTGCATCTAATGCATGTTGAAACAAGACACCTATTCCCAGTGTTCCATGAATGACTATCTTTCCTCACAGATATTGGTTTTGCCCTTTAGGGCAAAAACAGGTTTGACTGTACAAACCTGCAGCGTTTGAGTTTTTCTTTGGCTGGGAGAAAAAGGCACCCATAACCCATAACTGTACAAATACATCAGAGAAGAGATGTGTTAATGAATTGAAACTTGGCTTAAATACAAGCCACTTCTCAAGTCACAAAAGTCAGTCTACAGTTCAAGCCTGTGTTAAACAGCTGAAAGACAGATGTGTATTCGACACAGTTGTGTGTCTTCGGTTATTTGGGTTTCACTGTTTCATGACTGTATCTGTGAAGTGATTGAAACATTCAATACATTTTCTGTAAACATTTGCCGTTTTTTTTAATGATTTCCAAATTTAGAGCATGGGTCAAATTATTTGTAAAGGCAAGGGAGAGTAAGACCGGCCTAATTAAGACCATTAAACGTTATTTCTGAGTGAATAATCTGAAACCAATTCTGATCATTGAGAATCTCCGTGTATCTGTTATCTTTGTATGATTAAATGAAATACCACTTTCAATTTTTCATGTATATAAAATATTAGATTTGGTTAAATTGTTGGCTCATTTCTAGGGAATAGAGGAAATATTTATTATTATGAATTCATAATTATAATGTGGTTTTTGTTAATTAAAAATCAGGAATTATGTATTAGCACTTCTTGCTTTGTCCTTTTTTATTGTGCTTTTTGAAGGTGGAGGACTGGGTTGGTCTGCTATTTTTTATGTTAAGGGTTTTTTTTCTCTATAATTGCTCCATGTAATAATGATTCTTTAAAACAAATTAACGGCTTTAAAGAAGCACCAGGCTTTGGTTGAGTAACTTCTTTACTCGAGCTTGGGTTGAACATCAACAGCAAAAGTCAAACAGGTTTTTTCTAATCTGATCTCCCTTATATGCTAACCTTATTATCTAGCTAAATATTTGAAGTAATATTCTAGGATTACAGAGAATCACAGATATTTTCGTTGTCCGATGAGCTAACCCCTCCCTTCCTACTTCCCTATGTCTAAAGGTATTGCTCAATCCAGCTCTCCATCCAACGGGTCCGGACTTCCCTAAACCTGAAAGATCTTACTAAGCAGGTTTACTGAAAGTTCTGTTTAAGCTGGTGTTGAGAAATGACTCGCCTAGCCTCTGACAGCCTGCATCCAGATGTTTCGCCCTTCTTCAACTGGAGGTTTGGGCGACTGAGTAGCCTCTCACAGTCATCCACACCTTCGACAGTCACTTTTGTTCACAGCTGGTGATTCCCTAATTTTACAACTGGCTCTTGGTATATGGGCTAGGTTAATTTTAGTAGCTCGGCACGAGGGCGCTGTTTTAACAAACTTGGCTAAGGCAACCTATAAAAACCTCCTAAAATATCTTAGAACCAGGCAACAAGACGTTTTACCACCAATAAAAAACCAACAATACGGTGACTCAAATAATTGAATGTCCACGATTTAACTAGAATTTTATATGCTTTCTTTAATTAGTAACGATTTGCAGGGGTCAGTAACACCTTAAATTCGGCAACACAAAATAATTTCAATAATAGAAATGAATCAATCAACTCAACCTGTCTTTCCCTGATGCTGAAACTAGTGGGTTTGGACAGGCTTTGAAGACGGAGGCTCATCCATGCACCTGATGGAGATGTTTCTTCTGGTAACAACGAGTGGTTTCTTGAAGGGAATACGACTTAATCTTCAGTTTTCTTCCTTTAAGTGGCAGGCACTGATGCTCCAGGCTTCGATGGTTAAACAGAAACTTTGTTGTCATATCTCTCAGAAGACAGTAATTTCCAGAGGCTAAAGAGTTGAAGGAAACCCGGAGACATAAATGAGGTTGATTCAGGACTTCCAGAAGCCTGAAACTTAGAGCGATCAGCTGTTCACCGATCAAGTTCACGTCTGTTGTCTGGATAAAAAGGCTTTAGATGAAATCAGATTCTTAATTTTGAGGCACAGTCCTTTCTGGGCACACGAGTTGATCCTCTTTTTTAATGCAGTCGATCAGTTGGGCTGTGTCTCTGGTGCTTTTCCATCTGAACTTCTTTTCTCCATCTGATCTTGTTCGCTGGTCTTCTGCGAGGAAACAACCAACTAGTTCCTCTATTCTTGCCCATTTTATAGAGCATTTCCACCAAACTCTTTGTGCTCATTGGCCAGTGGTTTTGCCATGGCTGTCCCATTGGTCACCTGTGACATAAGGTGATCTTTTTTTCTGGAATTTCCCGAGTCGTGTCCATATCAGACATGCCATCACCACCTCAGTCCTGAGCTGTCTGCTGGCCTCTTCTTTGACCTGCACCCCCGCCTCAATCATCAGCCTTGTGCTGTAAGCTACAGCTCTCACTTCCCCAATTCCTGAACATTTGCTCTATTCCTGTCTCACTCATGTTGGCATTATGAATCTGAGAATATTATTTAATATTAATATTTTAATATTTTATCAAATAATATTTGTTAAGGGTTGTCCTGTGAATACCAGCCCATTAAGGCGATGGTATTAGGACAGAATAGAAAGGTGTGAGACAAGCTCTGACATTATTGAACAGCAAAACTCTGCACACATATGGAATGAATTCACACAATTTCTTAAAATACAAGAATTTATTAACAAAAATAAATTAACTCAAAGTTTCATATATTTCAATCAACAAACTCTTTACTATGCTAAAACAATCCAACTAAACTACCAAGCAGAATTAAAGAATAATGAAGACTAATGGGCTATGTACAATATAAACAAGTTGATTAAAGATGATTGAAAATTATGACCAAAAGAGTGATGCAACATTACCATGTAATGTTTATGTTTGAGAACCAAGGATTATCTTGAAGAATCTGGAAGTGAAGTTAAATTAGTCTTGGAACCAACTTAGGCAACCATTCACAATGCAAGATCAGATAAAATATTATTTTAATAAAATAATGTTTTAAATAATGATTTGCTGAATAAAACCAACCTTCTGGATGACTAATTCTCAACGGTGTCTAATTAACTGCCTTTATTTATTAAAATAATATTTAAATAAATATTATTAAGGGAGTATTTTGGAAAAGAGCCAAATCTTTCTGGAGAAATGGGGCTTAATGGTGTTTACTTAGTTATCAAATTTAGTAAATTGATGTTTAGGGACTATTATTCACTAGCTTGAAAACTAACAACCTTTTTGTTAAATACTCTTTAGTAGCAGCACATGTTCTCGCCGGTTAGCCGTTGAGCTAACAAAAGAAGCTGATAGCTTAGCACCAAAATCAACCACATACCTTTTAAAATACCAGGGTTAATAAAAGGGTTAAAATGCACAAGCGCGGACGGCGCTTTATGGGCGATCTTCTGTGTGTAAAATCACCCTTTAAATAAAGTTTGTCTTAACTTTAAAAACACAGACAAAGAACACAAAACTGAACATGTGCGCTGCAGATATTCTGCTAGCACCAAGACAGCTGAGTTCAACACAAACAAAACCAAACTTCATAAAATGAAAAACGTTTAGTGTTAGGTATTATTTAATCAACTCAGAGGTAAGGAACAACACAGTCAGTTTTACTTGCGGCAAGGGTAGCTGTGCAATACAAACTACAAAGTATTAACACTCCTCCCTCTTTATTTATACATGCTTGGTCACACACAGTTCAAACAACATTCATGGTTGGTGTGTGTGTGGGTGTGTGTGTGTGTGTGGGGTCAGAAAGGTTAAGGTTCATTTGTCTTGATTATGAACAAACAGAGGAAGTGAGAAGTGGGGACCCGGTGAATAGCCCCCAGATGCTGCTAATAAAAGCATAAAAGAATAAAAGCATAACTCATTTTTGTTACCATCTCCCTTCCTGTAACATGTAAAGAGGGAAAAGCACTTAGAGCAGACATGAGTGATAAACAATACAAAAGTTTTAAAACCCTAACATTTAGATAATTTCAATCTAAATCACTTCTATATTATTCTGCTCTGCCCAAACATTTAACCTCATGAAATGTGGAGAGGAATGTTGTCCAAGGCCGTGAAGTTTGAAGAAACCTCCACAGTCAACAAACTGTTAGCTACAGCTAACCTCCTTAGCTGTGGTGAGTGGCGGCCGTTCTGTCGGCCAGCCAAAACTGCACGTTACCGTAACCACAGTGATGCGGCTCCTGTTATCCTTCTCTCAGACAGGGAAAACCGCTCCGCTCGGCTTCGTAGTGACCGCGTCTCTGTAGGGAACTTCTCTGGGACAGTTTGCTTCTGCAGGCCTCAGAGAGAAAGTAGGCAATGCTTACACCTTAATTTCCCCGTTCATGAATGAAAATACCAGATACACATACAGTATTTCATTCGTACTTAACTTTGCATATGATCAATGATCGTATGACATCCTTGGATCCAGTTTGAAGAGTCTCGCTGCCTCTCCGATCCTGGTCCCGCAAAAAGGAACAGTGGAAGAGGTCAGCTTGTTGGAGAGGGGGTGCTTTTATTCAGACAGTGGCATCATGGGAAGTCTGCTGCTACCCCCCTTTCCTCAGTTGCTGGAAGACAGTTAAATGCAATTTATTTTGAAAGTTCCAGAAAAGTGTGTACCGGAGTTTTAATGTTGAAATCCATGGCTGGGTCCCAACACTCAACATTACACTTCCTCTTAAACAGAGGCTTTAATTCTTACATCGGTGCTGCTCAAACTTTTAGTTACAGCGTTTACTTCATTTACAGTTTAAAACCATTACTTAAACTTCATCCTTTTTATTCATACACCACACAACATTATCTCTTTCATATATAGCTGATTGAGGATTTCTAAACCTTAATGTTTTTTATTTTAATTATCAGTTCTCAATCATATTTCAATCATATGTGTTTTAACTTGATAATCAAAGATTACTCATTTCATTTAATACTTGTTGAAAATGTAAAATCATTATACATCATTTTCTTGGTTACACTTCTTGTTTATATTTCTGCAAAAGATAAGATCGTTAATATGTGATGGTACACGGGCCTTTCCAGTCTCTCAGTTCTAGAATATGAGAATATGCTTGTTTCACTCTCTACTGCTTCAACTGTGTATTTTAATAATTATTGCATGGATTACACAAAAGGATATTTATTGTAGTTTTTATGGATTTAACTGTAGCAGTTAATGAATGTTGCATGGATTACATGGAAAGATCTCACCTTATTTTGACAATATATATGGATATAATTACTCAGTTGTCCTTATTTTGCACTCTGTCATCTTTCTTTAGAACAAGGTCACACATTCTAAATGGTTAATAGACCACAATGAGGGACACTTGCTTTGTAAGTGCACAGAAGGTGCGCCATATTACATCATCCTTTACATTGCATCTAAGTCCCAGGTAAGCAATGAGGGGCTTCTAGACCCTCGATAAGGGCCTAATAAATTTACAGTAATTATTAGAAATAAAATTTTAAAAACATTTCAATAAATCTAATATTAATCCAAAATAAACTCTTCTATTATATAAGAGAAATATTTGTTTTATACATATATTCAAAAGAAACACTAGCCCAAACGAGTTGCACGGTATGTGTTAATTTACAGTTTTATTTAAAAGCAGCCAGAATTCAGAATTTATCCAGCTCTGTTGCTAGGTAAGGTAAGTTTATTTATATAGCGCTTTTCAGCAACAAGACACTCAAAGCGCTGTACATACAATTACAATACAATCACAAAGCAAATAAATACAGACACAGACACAGAAAAACAAATCAAATGATAAAATCAAACAACAGAGGTAATTTAAAAAAGTAAAATAAAATAAAGAGAATAGAATGATGGACAAGAAACTGAAAGGAAAATTGGACTGAAAACGCAACTAATCATGCCTAGATGGCACAGTCAAAGGCCACTCTAAACAAATAAGTTTTTAATCTTGATTTAAAGCAACTATGTTTTCAGCGCTTTTACAGTTTTCTGGCAGTTTATTCCAGATTAGTGGAGCATAAGAACTAAAAGCTGCTTCTCCATGTTTGGTTCTGGTTTTGGGTACTGTTAGGGTGTGAATACTTTTGTATTGTTTATCACTCATGTTTGCTCTAAGTGCTTTTCCCTCCTACATGCCATAGAAAGGGATATATGGGAGGCAGTGAGTTATGACTACCAAGTCCTCACTCCCTCTCTCCGTTTAAGATCAAGACACATGAACCCTAACCTTTTTGACCCCCCCCCCACACACACACACACACACACCCTGAATGTTTGTTGAACTGTGTGTGAACCAGCATGTATAAATAAAGAGACAGGGGTGCCAACACTTTGTAGGCTGCACTGCAGAGCTACCCTTGCAAGTAAATTGACTGTATCGTTCTTGCCTCTGAGTTGACTAAATAATACCTAACATTAATTTGGTCCTTCGAAGCCGGATATTATAAGAACTAAACTGATCTTATTTTTCTTTGCAGTGACTGGCGGATCTCCGGGAACAGCCTGACGTCGAGTTAAGCGCTGCCGTACAGCCGCACCTAGGCCTGGTGGCTGAAAGTCCCGGTGTGTGACATTCGCATCTGGCCGGTGGGTTATCGTCTTGCTCGACGCCGGGTGACCCTGGGGGGTCTGACAGAATCACCTAGAAGTCAACTCCGAGGTGAGATAGCTTTAAAATACAGTACATGAGATAAGAGTAAGTGCTATATAAATAAAAAAAGAAAAGTACTTAAAAGTCGTTGGTAGTGTGTTGCCGGTAAGGACACTGCATTGGATAGGTTTTATTTCGCCGCAAGGAAATAGCGATAAATTTAGGTAGGATCTCGCCACAAAGAGATCAGAAACGACTAGGTAATTTCGCCGTAAGGGAACTGGATAATTTGGTTGATAACATTTCGCCGCAAGGAAATGAAATTAAATGTTGCATAATAAGGGAGCTCATAAACTAAGCGAGATCGACCATACATATTGCTGAAGGGACATAAATATGTCAAAATACTAACTGTGTGAGTGCTGCTGTGTGTGTTTGGAGGACTAAGCATTTTTGGAAGAATCATAGCAAGATTCTGTTGGTTGGTTTTCTTTTGCCCAGATCAAAAATACCTTTTATCTGGGACATTCATACTATAATTGATCTACCGTGCCAGAGGAACCGCAGGAGGGGACACGGACGCCTGGCCAGCCTGAGACGTTCTCAGTCCACCTCCATTTTACGGAGGGGAGTCCTATAGTGCCTGCCTGCGGCTTCTGGCCGATTGGATCCGAACTATTTGTCTACAAATATATCTGGGTGAGAAGTTGCTCTGTATTATTATTATTATTATTATTTCTTTTTTTTTTTTATTACACATTAACCATCATCTCCCAAAAAATGAAAGGAAAAGGTGGTGATGAGTGTGTTAAATGTGCTTTAACTTGGGAAGATAAGTTTGGTTTTTTAGAGTGGAAGTTTGAGTGTAAATAAGTTAAATAGTTTAAATAGTTTCAAGAAAAACAGTTGATGGATGGAGATGAGAAAAATAAAAAACATAAGAAAAAGATTAAAAAGCACAGAGTGCATCAATTAAGGTGTTAAAGAGTTAAAACTTTCCTGCAGGAAGTTTCGTTTGTCTTAAATATTGTAATCAGTCGGAAAAGAAAGGAGTATAGTGCATGTTATGGTGGACAACTGACTGACTGACTGATAATATTTCTGTGTGCAAAATCTGAACCTATACTAAACTTTTTCATCTGCCTCTCACACACACACACATACACACATGTATGGGATTTGAGTGCAACATCTGCGTTTTTGAGTCTGGACTTTAGAAACCTGCCCTTCTCATGGCTACTCCGCCAGAGACGCTTCTCCAGCATGGCCTGAAAGAGAAGGATCCTGCCTGCCTGTCTGCCTGCTGCTGCAAATCACAGTGTGAGTTTCCACCAGAACGAAAGTCTGGCCCAAACCCACTGAGATGGACAACGATCCATGCTGCTGCAGAGCCAGAAGAGCGATACACTGGATTTATATTGAAAGCACATCTTAGGCGGGCAGAAGAGAAACAGGCCAGAGCAAAGTTCTTTCTCCCTCCTGGAGAAGTTAAAGTGGACAAGGAGTTAATGTCCCTCCAACAGACCTGAAATGCTTGGATTGTTTTTGGACTGATAGAGGATTGTGTGCCATGACAGTCTGACTGTGGAGCGATTAAGAAACTGATGGGGGTAATGTACTGTTGGGACCACACAGCCATGGGTGTTCAACACTAAAACTCCGGTACATACTTTCCTGGAACCTTTCAAAATAAAGTGCATTAACCTTCTTCCAGCACAGCCAGGAAATGGGGTAACTGCGGACTTCCTGTGGCGCCAATACCCAAATAAAAGCCCCACCTTTCCACAAGTCTTTCTCATCCACACCGATGACCATCGGGTCAGGAGGGAACACAGCGCGCTGAATGTCTTTTGCTGGCAAAAGGACATAAATTCAACTGGATCCAAGGACCAATCATTTGCAAAAGTTAAGTAGAATGAAATACTGTCTGTGTATCCGGTATTTTCATTCATGAACGGAGAAATTAAGGTGTAAGAGTTGCTTACATTTTCTCTTCGAGGCCCCACAGAAGCAAACGGTGTTCCGAGAGAAGCTGTTTCGACAAGCCGAGTCTGGAGGAAAGACGACGTGTTTACGGTAACGAACAGCTGGTCACCTTCTGATCGGGAGAAACTGAGGAAGTTAGCGGGAAGCTAACTCTTTGTTCACGACGGATATCTTCTTCAAACTTCGCCTTGGGACGACATTCCCTCAACAGCTTCAGAGGTTGGGGTTTGGGCAGATTAACAGATTGGTTTAGGATGAAATGATCTAAACGTTTTCATGTTATGAAGTTTGTTTTGTGGAACTCGGCTATCTTGGTGCTAGCATGCTACCTGTAGCACCGAGGCCGGTTCGGGTTCTTTGTATGTATGTAAAGAGGGAAAAGCACTTAGAGCAGACATGAGTGATAAACAATACAAAAGTTTTAAAACCCTAACATTTAGATAATTTCAATCTAAATCACTTCTATATTATTCTGCTCTGCCCAAACATTTAACCTCATGAAATGTGGAGAGGAATGTTGTCCAAGGCCGTGAAGTTTGAAGAAACCTCCACAGTCAACAAACTGTTAGCTACAGCTAACCTCCTTAGCTGTGGTGAGTGGCGGCCGTTCTGTCGGCCAGCCAAAACTGCACGTTACCGTAACCACAGTGATGCGGCTCCTGTTATCCTTCTCTCAGACAGGGAAAACCGCTCCGCTCGGCTTCGTAGTGACCGCGTCTCTGTAGGGAACTTCTCTGGGACAGTTTGCTTCTGCAGGCCTCAGAGAGAAAGTAGGCAATGCTTACACCTTAATTTCCCCGTTCATGAATGAAAATACCAGATACACATACAGTATTTCATTCGTACTTAACTTTGCATATGATCAATGATCGTATGACATCCTTGGATCCAGTTTGAAGAGTCTCGCTGCCTCTCCGATCCTGGTCCCGCAAAAAGGAACAGTGGAAGAGGTCAGCTTGTTGGAGAGGGGGTGCTTTTATTCAGACAGTGGCATCATGGGAAGTCTGCTGCTACCCCCCTTTCCTCAGTTGCTGGAAGACAGTTAAATGCAATTTATTTTGAAAGTTCCAGAAAAGTGTGTACCGGAGTTTTAATGTTGAAATCCATGGCTGGGTCCCAACACTCAACATTACACTTCCTCTTAAACAGAGGCTTTAATTCTTACATCGGTGCTGCTCAAACTTTTAGTTACAGCGTTTACTTCATTTACAGTTTAAAACCATTACTTAAACTTCATCCTTTTTATTCATACACCACACAACATTATCTCTTTCATATATAGCTGATTGAGGATTTCTAAACCTTAATGTTTTTTATTTTAATTATCAGTTCTCAATCATATTTCAATCATATGTGTTTTAACTTGATAATCAAAGATTACTCATTTCATTTAATACTTGTTGAAAATGTAAAATCATTATACATCATTTTCTTGGTTACACTTCTTGTTTATATTTCTGCAAAAGATAAGATCGTTAATATGTGATGGTACACGGGCCTTTCCAGTCTCTCAGTTCTAGAATATGAGAATATGCTTGTTTCACTCTCTACTGCTTCAACTGTGTATTTTAATAATTATTGCATGGATTACACAAAAGGATATTTATTGTAGTTTTTATGGATTTAACTGTAGCAGTTAATGAATGTTGCATGGATTACATGGAAAGATCTCACCTTATTTTGACAATATATATGGATATAATTACTCAGTTGTCCTTATTTTGCACTCTGTCATCTTTCTTTAGAACAAGGTCACACATTCTAAATGGTTAATAGACCACAATGAGGGACACTTGCTTTGTAAGTGCCCAGAAGGTGCGCCATATTACATCATCCTTTACATTGCATCTAAGTCCCAGGTAAGCAATGAGGGGCTTCTAGACCCTCGATAAGGGCCTAATAAATTTACAGTAATAAAATAAAAGTAATAAAATAAAGAGAATAGAATGATGGACAAGAAAATGAAAGGAAAATTGGACTGAAAACGCAACTAATCATGCCTAGATGGCACAGTCAAAGGCCACTCTAAACAAATAAGTTTTTAATCTTGATTTAAAGCAACTATGTTTTCAGCGCTTTTACAGTTTTCTGGCAGTTTATTCCAGATTAGTGGAGCATAAGAACTAAAAGCTGCTTCTCCATGTTTGGTTCTGGTTTTGGGTACTGTTAGGGTTTGAATACTTTTGTATTGTTTATCACTCATGTTTGCTCTAAGTGCTTTTCCCTCCTACATGCCATAGAAAGGGATATATGGGAGGCAGTGAGTTATGACTACCAAGTCCTCACTCCCTCTCTCCGTTTAAGATCAAGACACATGAACCGTAACCTTTTTGACCCCACACACACACACACACACACACACACCCTGAATGTTTGTTGAACTGTGTGTGAACCAGCATGTATAAACAAAGAGACAGGGGTGCCAACACTTTGTAGTCTGCACTGCAGAGCTACCCTTGCAAGTAAATTGACTGTATCGTTCTTGCCTCTGAGTTGACTAAATAATACCTAACATTAATTTGGTCCTTCGAAGCCGGATATTATAAGAACTAAACTGATCTTATTTTTCTTTGCAGTGACTGGCGGATCTCCGGGAACAGCCTGACGTCGAGTTAAGCGCTGCCGTACAGCCGCACCTAGGCCTGGTGGCTGAAAGTCCCGGTGTGTGACATTCGCATCTGGCCGGTGGGTTATCGTCTTGCTCGACGCCGGGTGACCCTGGGGGGTACGACAGAATCACCTAGAAGTCAACTCCGAGGTGAGATAGCTTTAAAATACAGTACATGAGATAAGAGTAAGTGCTATATAAATAAAAAAAGAAAAGTACTTAAAAGTCGTTGGTAGTGTGTTGCCGGTAAGGACACTGCATTGGATAGGTTTTATTTCGCCGCAAGGAAATAGCGATAAATTTAGGTAGGATCTCGCCGCAAAGAGATCAGAAACGACTAGGTAATTTCGCCATAAGGGAACTGGATAATTTGGTTGATAACATTTCGCCGCAAGGAAATGAAATTAAATGTTGCATAATAAGGGAGCTCATAAACTAAGCGAGATCGACCATACATATTGCTGAAGGGACATAAATATGTCAAAATACTAACTGTGTGAGTGCTGCTGTGTGTGTTTGGAGGACTAAGCATTTTTGGAAGAATCATAGCAAGATTCTGTTGGTTGGTTTTCTTTTGCCCAGATTAAAAATACCTTTTATCTGGGACATTCATACTATAATTGATCTACCGTGCCAGAGGAACCGCAGGAGGGGACACGGACGCCTGGCCAGCCTGAGACGTTGTTTTCAGTCCACCTCCATTTTACGAAGGGGAGTCCTATAGTGCCTGCCTGCGGCTTCTGGCCGATTGGATCCGAACTATTTGTCTACAAATATATCTGGGTGAGAAGTTGCTCTGTATTATTATTATTATTATTATTTCTTTTTTTTTTTTATTACACATTAACCATCATCTCCTAAAAAATGAAAGGAAAAGGTGGTGATGAGTGTGTTAAATGTGCTTTAACTTGGGAAGATAAGTTTGGTTTTTCACAGAGTGGAAGTTTGAGTGTAAATAAGTTAAATAGTTTAAATGGTTTCAAGAAAAACAGTTGATGGATGGAGATGAGAAAAATAAAAAACATAAGAAAAAGATTAAAAAGCACAGAGTGCATCAATTAAGGTGTTAAAGAGTTAAAACTTTCCTGCAGGAAGTTTCGTTTGTCTTAAATATTGCAATCAGTCGGAAAAGAAAGGAGTATAGTGCATGTTATGGTGGACAACTGACTGACTGACTGATAATATTTCTGTGTGCAAAATCTGAACCTATACTAAACTTTTTCATCTGCCTCTCACACACACACACATACACACATGTATGGGATTTGAGTGCAACATCTGCGTTTTTGAGTCTGGACTTTAGAAACCTGCCCTTCTCATGGCTACTCCGCCAGAGACGCTTCTCCAGCATGGCCTGAAAGAGAAGGATCCTGCCTGCCTGTCTGCCTGCTGCTGCAAATCACAGTGTGAGTTTCCACCAGAACGAAAGTCTGGCCCAAACCTACTGAGATGGACAACGATCCATGCTGCTGCAGAGCCAGAAGAGCGATACACTGGATTTATATTGAAAGCACATCTTAGGCGGGCAGAAGAGAAACAAGCCGGAGCAAAGTTCTTTCTCCCTCCTGGAGAAGTTAAAGTGGACAAGGAGTTAATGTCCCTCCAACAGACCTGAAATGCTTGGATTGTTTTTGGACTGATAGAGGATTGTGTGCCATGACAGTCTGACTGTGGAGCGATTAAGAAACTGATGGGGGTAATGTACAAACACACATTTGCATAAATCTTTTCCTATTTTCTGCAATGAAGAACGCTTATTAACCGCTGCTCATGTGACGCTTGCTTGACGTTGACAGATATAGCGGTTTAAAATAATATTTTAGGGTTAGAAAAGTATCTTTAAAAGGGTGATAACTTAGCTCATTTGATACTTTCCAGTTAATTCTTTTAGAGAAGCAAGTTCTCTTTCATTGTGGAATATTCAGGGTCAATTATTCTAGTTATTAAAAGTTATTAAAAGCAGAGGAAGTTACAACATCTCCGAAACTCAGCAGTAACCATGTGTTTCTATGTTATTCTCAGGACAGATCTCATGAAGGAGCATTTTTAAAACCCATTGCATGCGTAACACCTGATGGGTTTCTCCTTCAGGCATTATTTTCTGTTGTCAGAGTTTGTATCCCATAAATCTAATGGTTAGAGACCTCATTAAAACAGGCTTAGTTCTACTGCAGATGGTCTTCATACAATTTCTGTCACAGTACTTACAGTTTGGTGCAGTTTTTGTCCGCAAGTGTTAACTGACGCTTATGGAAAGTACAAATTCATTGTTTTTCACAGCAGCTGCTGGGAAGAGGTTATATTAGGTTTTTCTTCCCTCTTCTGATTCATGCAGCGTGTTGATTTACACTGTACCTTATACAGGTCCTTCTCAAAATATTAGCATATTGTGATAAAGTTCATTATTTTCTATAATGTAATGATGAAAATTTAACATTCATATATTTTAGATTCATTGCACACTAACTGAAATATTTCAGGTCTTTTATTGTTTTAATACGGATGATTTTGGCATACAGCTTATGAAAACCCAAAATTCCTATCACACAAAATTAGCATATTTCATCCGACCAATAAAAGAAAAGTGTTTTTAATACAAAAAACATCAACCTTCAAATAATCATGTACAGTTATGCACTCAATACTTGGTCGGGAATCCTTTTGCAGAAATGACTGCTTCAATGCGGCGTGGCATGGAGGCAATCAGCCTGTGGCACTGCTGAGGTCTTATGGAGGCCCAGGATGCTTCGATAGCAGCCTTTAGCTCATCCAGAGTGTTGGGTCTTGAGTCTCTCAACGTTCTCTTCACAATATCCCACAGATTCTCTATGGGGTTCAGGTCAGGAGAGTTGGCAGGCCAATTGAGCACAGTGATACCATGGTCAGTAAACCATTTACCAGTGGTTTTGGCACTGTGAGCAGGTGCCAGGTCATGCTGAAAAATGAAATCTTCATCTCCATAAAGCTTTTCAGCAGATGGAAGCATGAAGTGCTCCAAAATCTCCTGATAGCTAGCTGCATTGACCCAGCCCTTGATAAAACACAGTGGACCAACACCAGCAGCTGACATGGCACCCCAGACCATCACTGACTGTGGGTACTTGACACTGGACTTCTGGCATTTTGGCATTTCCTTCTCCCCAGTCTTCCTCCAGACTCTGGCACCTTGATTTCCGAATGACATGCAGAATTTGCTTTCATCCGAAAAAGGTAGTTTGGACCACTGAGCAACAGTCCAGTGCTGCATCTCTGTAGCCCAGGTCAGGTGCTTCTGCCGCTGTTTCTGGTTCAAAAGTGGCTTGACCTGGGGAATGCGGCACCTGTAGTCCATTTCCTGCACACGCCTGTGCACGGTGGCTCTGGATGTTTCTACTCCAGACTCAGTCCACTGCTTCCGCAGGTTCCCCAAGGTCTGGAATCGGCCCTTCTCCACAATCTTCCTCAGGGTCCGGTCACCTCTTCTCGTTGTGCAGCGTTTTCTGCCACACTTTTTCCTTTCCACAGACTTCCCACTGAGGGAATCAAGATACAGCACTCTGGGAACAGCCTATTCGTTCAGAAATTTCTTTCTGTGTCTTACCCTCTTGCTTGAGGGTGTGAATAGTGGCCTTCTGGACAGCAGTCAGGTCGGCAGTCTTACCCATGATTGAGGTTTTGAGTGATGAACCAGGCTGGGAGTTTTAAAGGCCTCAGGAATCTTTTGCAGGTGTTTAGAGTTAACTCGTTGATTCAGATGATTAGGTTCATAGCTCGTTTAGAGACCCTTTTAATGATATGCTAATTTTGTGAGATAGGAATTTTGGGTTTTCATGAGCTGTATGCCAAAATCATCCGTATTAAGACAATGAAAGACCTGAAATATTTCAGTTAGTGTGCAATGAATCTAAAATATATGAATGTTAAATTTTCATCATGACATTATGGAAAATAATGAACTTCATCACAATATGCTAATATTTTGAGAAGGACCTGTATTAGGTCCTGACAAAAACTATGAAAGGCTTGGTTCTGCAGGTCTTTTTTCTCCCTTTGGGGAAGGAATGGAAACCTAATCAGTTCTGTGCTGCACAGAAATATTAAAACACTTGTTGTTTTCTAAGATATCACTGGCTAAAACTTTTAAAACTTTTGAGAGTTTATGGGTGTTGTTAAACACATTTTCCTTGGCAAAACAAACCTTTAATGAGAAAAATTGGGTGATTTTTGAAGGTAAGAAAGATTCTGATCGGACAGTGATACCACACAAAATTAAACTAATCTCATGTTCCCTAAAAGACTCTGCATGAAAAGGCCTTCAGAACTGTGGAATTATTTCCCACCACAGTACCAAATTTTTTAAGCATGCTTTTTCTTTATTTTAAAACAGATCTGTGTTTTTGTTTTGTTCTTGTTTTCTTTTTAGCATAATGTTAGTCTGAAGTTTCTTATGAACTGGGTTAGGAGCAAATATGATCTGAGGTAAATTAGGAGGTGTGAACTAGTGATTTATAAATCTGATTATTGTCCAAGCAGAAATAATACACTAACAGGTCTGGGGATATTTAGCCAATCCTTCAATCTCTGCAGAAAGTTAGCATCATTGTTCAATGCAGTAGTACTCAACCTGTGGTTCCTGGACTCCATAAAATTATAATACTTAATTAAAAGTAGACCGATTACCTATTAAAACAGATCTAAGCTAATGATGGGTTCCAGTCATTTGGTGGCTTTGAAATGCAATAATACTCGAAATTTCTACTCTGGGGAACACAGATTGGGGTTGAAGAGTTTTGTTTTGGAACCAAGGTTAGGATTTTTATAACGGAATAAAGACAAGTAAAATCCTTTATTTTAGGGAAAAAAAAAAAGACAAAAGAAATAAAGGCCCTCTTAACAGTAAGAGGATGGTCGGCTCAAACTCCAGTCTCCTTGTTTGATTTCTAAAGGTTTAAAGATTAAAAGAATACCTAGGAGTACAAAGGTACACAAGGTAATTTCAGATTACTAATAGATAAAATATTGGACCATTTATCAGCATTTAGATTATTAGAGAGGGGTTCTAGTAATAATTTTCTCCCCAACTTTCAAAATTTAAATAGCCAAATTAAGGAAAATTATGTGTGTCTTCCCTTTGAAACACTATGTGGAAAAAAGTCCAGTTTGGAGTCAAGTTTCTAATCTTAATTTCTGATTAAGTCAAACACTGCAGTTTTTGTTTTGTTTGGGTAGACCATAAAAATGTCAATGCCGGCTTAAAATACTTCTTTGCATTTAACCTGAGCAGAGAAATTCTTGAATACAGCAGCGATCAAATTGAGCCAAACAAAAAGAGAATCATAACAATAACTCTCAGGATTGTAGTTATTATTATTACAGAGTTACAGTATAAAAAATTGGTAAATTTAGATTCATGTTAATGAAAACTGTTGCTGTGCTTCTAAATAGCTTGAGATCTCTGTGGACTATGTGCACTCATCTTAAAAAGGATCCTGAAGATTGTCATAACAACATTGATCAATTACAGCATTAAAAGATGGCTCAGAAAACATATTCTGAAAAGAGATTGTTAAAAATTTCTTTGAATTCTTGAAGCTTCAAATTTGGCCATTTGTTTGTCTTTGTTTTGTTGGACTGAATGTTTGATTATATGTTGCGTGAAACAATAATCCATGTTTAGAATAATGTTTCTAAATCCCAGATTGATTAAAACTTTGAGTTTTCAGGATAGTTAAGAAGCAGCTTGTTTCTGAGGTAGGTGCATGTTAACAGTTTTGCAATTTAAGGTTCACTTAGATGGGTTGGAATGAAGAAACTGTGGGTCCCGCCCATAGGCTGTCAATCATAGGTTAGTTCTGCCTGACTCCGCCCACCTACCAGGTTGGTTCATGCCTTTGTTGTCATGGTAACGCTCAGCACCTCCCTTCCTGAGTTTTAACGTTGTTTAAGAGACGATAGAATCAAAATGCTTGTAGTGATTGTTGCCTTAAAAATATGGTTTTTTGTATAATAATTAAGGATATAGCATGACTTTTAGATTTATGTGTTTTACTATTAAAAGATTAATGAAATAGTTTACACTAGTTTGAAGAATTAGTTTTGCATGCAGAATCATTGGTGATTTATTAGATTGAAAGTTTCCCTGGTGCCATTAAGCTAGCTGACAGTTCAAGATATGCCAAAAGTAAGGAATATATTTTTGATAAAGAATCTGAGTCATGACTTTATACTTGGTGGGAATTATTTATTAGATTCAATTTGTAGAGTGTATGCGTCAAGATTACATTAGATTTCCATTAATCTAATACTTATCTTCATACAAGACAAATCAGGATGATATGTGACTAATTTCTAAGTGAGATATTGATGAACTGAATAACTAAAGTTGTGTTTTGTTGTTAATGGAACTGAGTTCCAGTTATAAACATCTGGATTTTATTTCTGTTGTTTTCGTTGAATTCATAGAGACACATAGTTATGTCAGAATTCATTTCTTTGGTTCTATGTAATGTGATCCTGGTTACTAGAACATTTTTGTTCAAACTTTTTGCTGGATTGTCACATGGGTTGGACCCGGCACCAGAAGAGGGGAATGTCAGAATAAAGTAACATGGGGTTCCAAAAGTTTTAGCACAGTGAGGACTTAGTGACAATGCGAGAGAGACGTTGTACAGAATAAAGTAACATGGGGATATTGCCAAGATCAATTTTTTCCACATCTTTGTGTGAAGATAGGATGTTGCTTTACTGTCAAAACCTGTCCACTGTGTTTTCTCAAGTTTCACAGACGGTGAAGGCTGCATTACCAGAAACAGCCACTTCCACCCTCCGGTCCTTTATTCCTGGCGACTGGATTCTGGTCAGAGAATCTAGGAGAAAACACTGGAAGTCCAGGGCTGGAATGGCCCATATCAGATCCTACTAGACACCCAGGAAAGCTGCAGGAAAGCTCCAGCTCCTCCAGCTTCATCTGGCTTCCAGGACACAAGTCATCTTCCAACTGGATCATCCACGGCTTGAAAGGTGTGAGGACAGCGGACCACCACAAGACAAAGAACTGCAAGCTGATCACTGGCGAGTGATTGAAGAGGTGGTTGAAGAACATTGTTCTTACAAGGGCACAATCTCTTGGGCAGTGCAACGTTATTTCAGAATCTACTTAAGGCCATCGCATTGCCTGAAAGTTGGAAATCATAAGGTCATTTGCCTCACTGCATACACACCACAGTGAGAGACACATAGGAAACATACAGGGAATACCTCTACACATTACACGTAACCTTTCTCTGGATGATGGACTGGTGACGTCTGCAACAGAGAGACAGTCAAATATGCGCCATGATGCTTATTCTCCTTAATTTCTTAATATTTGGTGGCTGCTAGGGGCTCCTTTGCCTGGACAGTGAGGGTCAGCCAAATTATTTTCTCCCACTTTGACAGCGAAACTGACTCTGAGGAGGAAATCTCAGATGTTTTTATCTAACTTTTATGTTTATTGCTTGATATCTATCATTATGGTACACATTTGAGATGTGTTCATTTCCACTGTTGTTTAGTTGGACTATGGAAGCCTAACTTCCAGCAGGTTAGAGTTCCTGTTTCTAAACATATTTCTAGAGGAGCTTCCTACGACCGCTCAGCTGTACCGGACTGGTAACAGGGCAGCTTGAAGCGCAGAAGCCACTCAGGAGAGGCAGCAGGATTTTTGAGTTTTGTTTATAATTTGTTTTCAGTACCAGAAGAAAGGACATTCCACTTCAAGGTCACGATGCAGTTAAATGGACGATGTTCTGTTCTGATGCTAATGATTGGTATTGCAAGTATTTTTATTATCCCTGACCCGAGGACGGTTTAGGGCTGTAAAGCACAAACTCTTTTAAGTTGAGATAACACCCACATACTCTTTAAATACTGTGTGAATGTTGATACTACACTGAACCCAAAGCAGATGACTATGCTGACACAGAAAAGGTTTATTTTACTGAGCTACAAAATAAAGACCACTACTCCTATGACATGTTGTAAATGAAAATATCATTGACGCCTGAGTGTACTCATAATTGTACCTCATAAAATGACTTTATAGCAGAAAATCGAAAGACGTTGCTATTTAAGTGAAATGAGACAAAGTACACTGATGACATGAACAAGGCTTGTTTTAATTCTTTTACTTTTATTACATTTTGTTTTGTTTTATTATTGTTGTACTCTACCATGCCCCTTAGGGGGAGGGACCGTGTGAGTATTTTCCCCACAATATAATCTGCTTTCCGTCCGTGGGTTTTTTGCTCACACAGAGTGTTTTCTTTTATATGTATCTGAGCATGACTTTCTTCATGATAAAAAAGGGGTGACTGTTAGGGTTTGAAAACTTTTGTATTGTTTATCACTCATGTTTGCTCTAAGTGCTTTTCCCTCCTACATGCCATAGAAAGGGATATATGGGAGGCAGTGAGTTATGACTACCAAGTCCTCACTCCCTCTCTCTGTTTAAGATCAAGACACATGAACCCTAACCTTTTTGACCCCGCACACACACACCCTGAATGTTTGTTGAACTGTGTGTGAACCAGCATGTATAAATAAAGAGACAGGGGTGCCAACACTTTGTAGTCTGTACTGCAGAGCTACCCTTGCAAGTAAATTGACTGTATCGTTCTTGCCTCTGAGTTGACTAATTAATACCTAACAGGTATGCAGAGTAGATTTGAGCCAGAAGACCTGAGAGGTCTGGCTGGTTGATACACTGACAACAAGTCTGTAATGTATTTTGGTGCTAAGCCATTCAGTGATTTATAGACTAACAGAAGTATTTTAAACTCTATTCTCTGAGCTACAGGGAGCCAGTGTAGGGACTTCAGAACCAGGGTGATGTGCTCCACTTTCTTAGTTCTATTGAGGACGCGGGCAGCAGCATTCTGGATCAACTGCAGCTGTCTGATCGACTTTTTAGGCAGACCTGTGTAGACACCGTTGCAGTAATCAATTCTAAAGATGAATGCATGAATTAGTTTTTCAAGGTCCTGCTGAGACATTAGTCCTTTAATCCTGGAAATGTTCTTTAGGTGATAGAAGGCCGACCTTGTTACTGTCTTTATGTGCCTCTGAAGGTTCAGGTCTGAGTCCGTCACTACACCCAGGTTTCGAGCCTGACTGGTGGTTTCTAGCTGTATTAACTGAAGCTGTGTGCTAACTTTTAAACGCTCTTCCTTTGGTCCAAAGATTATTACTTCAGTTTTGTTTTGATTTATCTGAAGAAAATGTAGGCCCATCCATGCATTGATTTCTACTAAGCATTTACCCAGCGCTTGAATGGGTTCATGGTCACCTTCTATTGCAGTTACAGCGGAGGCATGCCTCAAATGCAGCTCTTTTATTGGATGTGAGCTGGTGAGAGTAGGAGTTTGATTGGTTGATCATGTATAGAAATTCAAAGTAATTAAGTGAAGTTTGAAGTGACCTATAAATTGTGTATGTGTATACCTGATATGTTTGCTTTATATTTCATTACTTATAAATAATAGTTAATATTGTAATTATTTATGTGAAAGTTAATCGTATTTGTTTTTCTTTTCCCTCTCTGGAAGGATGATATAATAGGCCAGTTTGAACTGAGAAGACGGGACCTTAGTATATACACTGGATGTAACTGAGAGAGATGGGTGGATTGCCATTTTGGAAGCTGCTGCTTTCTGTAATGACTGGAGGATAATAAACTGATTTAGAGTGATGTCTTCTCTTTTCCACACTACAACACTCTGCATAACAGAAAGCTAAATCAAAGAAACAATTTTTAATAGTACTTTAATGTACTTTGTTACCAGCAGCCTGCATGTCACAAAAACAGTGAAACTATTAAATCTACTAAAACTTGGACATTTTGAGATGAGATGATTGTAGATTTTAGGAGAAACAAGAATCGTAACGTACAGCTGTGTGTCGTCTGCATAGTTACGATAACTTACGTTGTTGTTTATTAAAATCTGAGTTAGGGGGAGCATGTAGATATTGAATAGGAGGGGCCCTAAGATGGACCCTTGGGGAACGCCACATGTGATTTTTGTGGTCTCTGATGTAAAGTTACCTACTGACACAAAAAAGTCCCTGTCCTTCAAGTAGGATTTAAACCAGTTGAGTGCTGTACCAGAAAGGCCGACCCAGTTTTCCAGGTGCTCTAATAAAGTGGAGTGATCAACAGTGTCGAATGCTGCACTAAGGTCCAATAATACCAGCACTGTGGTTCTTCCACAGTCTGCATTTATACGGATGTCATTGAACACCTTGACAAGAGCAGTCTCTGTACTGTGGTGAGCACAGAAGCCTGACTGGAAGACATCGAACCGGTTGGTTGTTGTTAGGAAGTTGTTTAACTGCTGAAACACAGCTTTTTCAATAATCTTGCTGATGAAGGGGATGTTTGATAAAGGCCTGTAGTTCTGTAGTAGCAGCTTGTCCAAGTTGCTCTTTTTCAATAGAGGTTTGATAATTGCTGTTTTTTAGGGCCTGCGGGAAAACACCTGACAAAAGGGACGTGTTTATTAATTGTGTTAAATCAGATGTTATTACAGGCAAAGCTTTCTTAAGGAAAGCTGTGGGTAAAACATCGAGACAGCAGGAAGAAGAGTTTAGTTGCTGTACGATTTCTTCTAAGATTTTGCAGTTTATTTGGTGAAATTGGGAAATTTTGTCCAAATCAGTTCTAGTTGGAGACAACATTGGTACTGGAGTTGATGTGGATGTGCTGACTGCCTCTCTGATCTTTTGGGTTTTTTCAGTAAAGAAGTTAGCAAATTCATTGCAGACCCTGGTCGAGTGGAGTTCAGATGCTACAGTTACAGAAGGGTTTGTTAACCTGTCGACCGTGGCAAATAATGCACGAGCATTGTTAATGTTTTTGCTGATGATCTCAGAAAAGAAGGATTCCCTTGCATTTTTCAGTTGTAGGTTATATCTGTATAGTCTCTCTTTATAGAGAATATAGTGAACCTGGAGTCCAGTCTTTCGCCACCTGTGTTCAGCTTTTAGACACTCCTTTTTTTCACTGCTGACTGGTGGAGCACTTCTCCATGGAGACATTTTCTTCCCAGAAACAACTTTCACTTTAATTGGAGCAACTGAATCAATGATATCTGAGATTTTAGAATGAAAGTTATCTACCAGCTCATCTACAGTGTTACAGGGCAAAGTGGAGGTAGAAGAGTAAATCTGGTTAAAGGTTTCAGCAGCACTGTCCTTAAAGATGCGTTTTCTTATCATGTCTCTTTGGCAAACTGAGACATTGCAGATGATGCTTTCAAAAATAACAGAAAAGTGGTCAGATAGAGCAACATCAGTTACAGACACCTTGGAAATGTTTAGACCCTTAGTGATGATCATGTCCAAAATATGTCCCTGTTTGTGGGTTTGCTGTTTAACATGTTGAGTCAAACCAAAATTTCTAAGAGTGTCACATAGATCTATTGCACTTCTGTCTTCAGGATTGTCCATGTGAATGTTGAAGTCTCCTACAATAATTAAACAGTCATAGTCAACACATATCACAGATAAAAGCTAATTAAAATCAATGATAAAGTATGTTTTGGACTTAGGAGGCCTGTAAATATTCAAGAACATGGTTTGGATCGGGCTCTTTACCTGGAGAGCCAAATATTCAAAAGAGTCATATTTGCCCAGAAATAGTTTTTTACACTCTAATAAATCTTTAAACAAAGTGGCCACACCTCCACCTTTTCTTTGCTGTCTGCTCTCACAAAAAAATTGTAGTTCAGAGGCGTCGACTCTATCAGAATGGGAGCTTCATTAAATTCATGTAACCATGTTTCTGTTAAAAACATAACATCAAGATCGTGGTCAGTAATGAAGTCATTGATTAAAAAGGATTTTCCTGACAGAGATCTAATGTTCAGTAAAGCCAGTTTATATGACTTAGTTACATAAACTCTGTGTGTGTGGTTGCACCCGACAGTTTATGACTTTCGTTGATTGTTTATTACTGTCTCTTATCCTTTTGGCTTAGTTCTCTGTCACGTATAAGAACAGAGATTTTACAACTATCTCCTATTAGGGGCCCAGGTTTTTCCTGGACATGCTCATTTCTGATAGAGTTACCACTGGGGCCCAGACTGTATCACAGAGAAGTGATTTGAAGGTCCTGATTAGGAGGAGATAGATTAGGAGGTGGTGGAGGTCTGCGGCATTTGGAAGATGTTGGTTTAGTAGCAGGGCCTCGGCCACGGAGGGGTGTTGAATGGAGAAGATATCAGAGCTATTTGGGTCCTGATTTTAAGAGCTCCTTTCATGTTATCAGAATCCAGTAAAGCAAAAAGTGAGCTCAGTGGGGAGATGGGAAAGTTCTGTGCGGTCTGGGTCGGGGTCTGGGGTGAGGAGGGTTTACCGGGGGTGTCGGTCTGGGTCTGGGTTTGGGGGGTATAACGGGGGGGTCCACTTCACCTGTGGATTTCGACGGGGAGACCTTTTGTGATAACCTCTCATCAGCCAACTGGCTGATTGTTTCTGCTGGAGCTGTTGGAGGCAGCGTTATCATTGTTGTTGATACTCCATGTTCTCTGCTGAAGGTCGAAGCTGCTGGCGGATTATTTACTGAATAGAAGAGATTAGATGTGAGACATCTGGCTCCTGGCTTGTTCAAACAGAAACCATCTTGCTTGAAGAGTTGTCTTTTTTTCCCAAAAAATATTAAAGTTGTCGAAGTTCACAGGTGTGGTGACACATGTTTTTTTCAACCACTTATTAATCATCAGAAGTCTGGAAAATATCTAATCTCCACAGAAAATCGGTGCAAAGGGTCCGCTGAGAAACACCTTGATATTGAGACCTCCAACAATATTCAGAAGACGAGTGAAATCCTCCTTCAGTCATTCTGATTTTTTCTTAGCCACGTCATCCATGGCTCCACAGTGTATAATAGTGGATAAGGAAGAGGCCTTCAGGAGTGGGGACAAAGACATATACAGAGAGGCAAAGTACAAGTTTGGCAAGGCAGTGAAAGAGGCCAAACAACTGTACTCTGAGAAGCTCCAAAACCAGTTCTCAGCCAACGACTCTGCGTCTGTCTGGAAAGGGCTCAAGCAAATCACCAACTACAAGCCGAAAGCCCCCCACTCCATCAACGACCGACGCCTCGCCAACAACCTGAACGAGTTCTACTGCCGCTTTGAAAGACAAAGGGACAGTCCTGCAACCATCCCCCACGACGCCCCCCAACAGCTGCAGCCACAATCCACCACCCCCACCTCCCCAACCTCAAGAGGGGCCTTGGCACCTCCAACCCCCACCCTGAAGTTCCCCCCCACCAGCCCCCTACCCACGCCGAGGACGGCTCTTTCCATCCAGGAGAGGGACGTAAACAAACTCTTCAGGAGACAGAACCCCCGGAAAGCTGCTGGACCGGATTCTGTCTCACCAGCCAGCCTGAAGCACTGCGCTGATCAGCTGTCTCCAGTCTTCACAGACATTTTTAACACCTCACTGGAGACATGTCATGTGCCAGCCTGCTTCAAGTCCTCCACCATCGTCCCTGTTCCCAAGAAGCCAAAGACCACAGGGCTTAATGACTTCAGACCCGTCGCCCTGACCCCTCCTGGACCCCCTGCAGTTTGCCTACAGAGCCAACAGGTCTGTAGATGATGCAGTCAACCTAGCCCTTCACTTCATCCTCCGGCACCTGGACTCCACAGGAACCTACGCCAGGATCCTGTTTGTGGATTTCAGCTCTGCCTTCAACACCATTGTCCCAGCTCTGCTCCAGGAGAAACTCTCCCAGCTGAGTGTGCCCGACTCCACCTGTAGGTGGATAACTGACTTCCTGTCTGACAGGAAGCAGCGCGTGAGGCTGGGGAAGCACGTCTCTGACTCCCTGACCATCAGCACCGGTTCCCCCCAAGGCTGTGTTCTCTCTCCTCTGCTCTTCTCCCTGTACACCAACAGCTGCACCTCCAGTCACCAGTCTGTCAAGCTTCTGAAGTTTGCGGACGACACCACCCTGATCGGACTCTTCTCTGATGGTGACGAGTCCGCGTACAGATGGGAGGTGGACCATCTGTTGGACTGGTGCAGCCAGAACAACCTTGAGCTCAACGCTCTAAAGACAGTGGAGATGGTTGTGGACTTCAGGCAGAACCCAGCCCCACCTGCCCCCATCACCCTCTGTGACTCCACAATTGACACTGTGGAATCTTTCCGCTTCCTGGGAACCATCATCTCCCAGGATCTCAAGTGGGAGCCAAACATCAGCTCCCTCATCAAGAAAGCCCAGCAGAGGATGTTCTTCCTGCGGCAGCTGAAGAAATTCAACCTGCCAAAGACTATGATGGTGCACTTCTACACAGCCATCATTGAGTCCATCCTCACCTCCTCCATCACCATCTGATACGCCGCTGCTACAGCCAAGGATAAGGGCAGGCTGCAGCGTGTCATTCGGTCTGCTGAGAAGGTGATTGGCTGCAGTCTACTGTCGCTCCAGGAACTGTACACCTCCAGGACCCTGAAGCGGGCAGGGAAGATTCTGGCTGATCCCTCCCACCCCGGTCACAGACTCTTTGAAACTCTCCCCTCTGGCAGGAGGCTGCGGTCCATCCGGACCAAAACCTCACGCCACAAGAACAGTTTTTTCTCCCATCTGCCTGGTTAACAAAGCCCAGAAACCACACTGACACTCCCCCCCCCTTTTTTTTCCTCTTTTTTTTTTGTGCTGACAGGACACCTGTAACCTGTAACTCTATGCGTTACATTAACACTCAGCTTGGACTCCTGCTTTACTTGCACTGCCATACTTGCACACTGATCATCTGCACTGTTGTATTGCTCTTGCATCTTATACTGCTCTATATTTACTCTCACTCACTTAAAACTGTGCACATATATTTATATTATATTGTAGATATGTTTATACTGTTTAATTTGTATTGTATTGCACCGACTACGCCAAAACAAATTCCTTGTATGTCCAAAAACGTACTTGGCAATAAAGCTTTTCTGATTCTGATAATAAGGTTTTCTAGAGACCGGTGCTTTTCTGTGATTGCAAGAATATTCTCTGAGATATCAGACACAACGTTACTGGTACCAATCATAACTTCTGTGTTTTTAATCCTTCTTCTACCCGATTTGAAGGATGGGTCGTGAGTATCCTTTGCGGTCCATCATTTCCCATCATTCATTGCGGGTCGAAGCTGATTGGGCAAGCAGGGTCAACCATGGCAGACCACAGCGGCAAAAGCTGTGATTAAATTGTGAAAAACTAGACTTTCTGTGACACAAATGAACTTCTACAATGTTTTTAGTGTGGGAATATAACTATGTAGACGTGAAATATCTGCTTGATTTATCAAGACATCGCTTAATTTCAAACGTGCTCCGACATGTTCGGAGTTTTCCGCTCCCGCCATAGCAACTGCCGGCTTGCCTCGCCAGCCTTCCCGGCGGTGAGGCTAGACCATCCCAATCCGCAGCTGCTCACTTCCGGCCTCTGTGGTTTTAGAGGTCGACGAAGGAACCAGCCCACGTAGACCGGGTCCTTCGAAGGATCCAGCCCCTGAATTAGGACACACCCTCTGTCAGCTCTGTGATTAGTGGTCCCCTGGAAGTTCCGCCCAGTGTACGGACCTCTAATAACAGCTGAGCCCGTGCATTTAAACATAGTTAATGGATTTCACCCGGGGACTAGTAGCTGGTCGCTACCATGTGCTGAAACTTCCGCTACAGTGAAGATGTTGTAAGTGATCAGATAACCGTGTAATATTAACTTTAAAGTTTGATTATAAACCTGAAGGACGACCCACCTCAAAACTGAATTTAGAGCAGAAAAATCTGGTTTCTTCACATAGCACTGAACAAAGGATTGACCTTAAATCATCAATATTTCTCCACCAAAAGTAAAGAAAGATTCACAGTCCAAATGTAAACATAAAATAATATGTTTCAACATAGCTACAGATTTCCATACTTATGCTTGACAGTGTTAAACAACCTTCACATTTGACTTCAGTGCTGTGCATAGGTGACTTCTTCACTATCACAAATGAGACGTTTTTTTTTTCAATTCTTCAATTAAATATTACATAAAGATTTTCACCTTAATGTTTGCCTCAACAGGTAACTAAGTTGTATATGTGTCCTTAGTACCACTTTATGTTGAGGTGATTAGTGCTGAATAGCCGGTCTGGGGACCATCAGCCCCAGTACCACTTGTTAAGGTTATTGAATGCCCTGTATTCTTTGTGCCGGTTCAGGTAATCACAAGCCTTGCATGTGCGCTGTGCCCAGGAATTCACTAGATTTACTTTAAAGTGCTGCCGCCATTTAAAGTAGCCGAGGTACAGTTCTTCGTTCTTATGCAGAAGAAGTAGGTACTCAGCCAGCTCTTTGGGCGAGTTGAAATCATCCACATGGATAAAAGCGTCTCCTTGAACAAAGTTCTCGTAGTTCTGCCTGCTTGTGCCAAGAACCACTGGCACCGTGCCCACAAAGAGGGGGATGTACAGTTTTTCAGTGATGTAGTCCTTGTGGATTGAGTTCTCAAAGGACAAATAGAACTTACAGCTGGCCATAGTAGGGATGTAATCGTTTTTAGCGATGTACTTCCCAAATGCATGTCCATATGCATGAACCTCAATGTGCTTTTGCAACTCATTGTAATATTTTACCCTCACGTGCTCAGGATTCCAGTTGCTGACAATCCAGCAGACCAGTTTATTTTTGCTTGGTGGTACAAAGTCCTCCACAGTCTCTGCTGCTACAATAGACCCATAAGGCACTTGGATGTCAGAATCCTGACGGTAATTGAGAGTCAGATTGAACAAATTATTAATCCCAGCCAACTGGGCTGAATGCGAAGGCGACTCCAAGTTCGTCCAAATCCATTTCTGGAACGGGGGCCGCTGAGATTTCGGCAAGTTGGACAGGTCCCCAGCAATGT
Source organism: Girardinichthys multiradiatus (assembly GCF_021462225.1). Taxonomy (NCBI): domain Eukaryota; kingdom Metazoa; phylum Chordata; class Actinopteri; order Cyprinodontiformes; family Goodeidae; genus Girardinichthys; species Girardinichthys multiradiatus. The sequence goes on from NC_061811.1 coordinate 24,315,820, forward strand.
CTCTGTGATGGATGACGACCCCATCCGATTTGTTGTAGAACTTTCTGTCCCCTGTGATGAAGCAGCCCTCGATGTTAAAGTTGGAGCTGCAGATGTTAGCTTCATAGGTTTGTCCAAAGGGCCACAGCCAGACAAGAACGGTGGTCAAGTTTTTGTCCCTTTTTGTGGTAAATACATTTTTGATATGGTTTGTGGAATCAGATGACTCTAATTGACCATTTATCCAGCTGGTGGATGGCTTAAAATACATGAAAAAGACAGTTACAAAACATCCGATAATAAAAATACTGAACAGAAGCGGTCGGAGGATTTTGTGAAAAGTTCCAGATGACATGCTCTGTCCTGAGAAGGGGCACAGAAAACAAAAAAAACACAATCAAAAGAAATACATTTAAACATTTTTCACCTATTTGTGCTTACAATAGCAGATTGTTGAAGGTCATTTATGCCAACTGAAAAACAGCTCTCTTGAATGTGTACCCAGCTAAGCACAACAACAGAAATACTGGGAAACAATTCTGAACAGTGGTGCTTTCTCAATCACTTTGCTTTACAGACCTGTTGGCTGCATGCTGACATCCACACAAAGCCCTTTATTAATCTGTCCTACAAGAACAAATCTGCTGGTCAGCTCTTGTAGATGCTTCCTTGCTATTAAATGCAGTATAACAGGTCCTTGATGATCCAATGAGGTATGGTTTGGTTGATCTCGAATTAACAGGACTTCCTAAGAATGGCTCCTTCCATTTGATCATGGAATAAAGACAAGAAAAAATAAGTTAAGGAATGAGAGGAAACACATTAAAGACTAAGCATTTCTGAAGATTTTATATAAAAAGATGCAGAGATACAGTTCTGGACAGAACTTTACATACACTCATCATGGACTTGAAGGTAATGTAAATCTGAGCTGTTGATGCATTTAACCATAGTTTCTCATGCTTGAATATGCATAATAATAAACGGATATATTATAAAATAATGAAGTGGTACAGTTTGAAATTATTTTGGATTTTCTATAGTCTACAAAATGCCAACAGTAGACAAAGGCTCAGATATGATACACTAATATTTGGATTAATGTCCCTTAAGAAATTGCAGAAAAACGACATACTTATTGTAGTTGTCAGTTAGGTTCTTTAATATTTCTTGCAGGAGATTTGAACACCTTTCCCACCAGAAATGGTAGACTTCATTTAAAACAGTTGGTTTTCTTACATGGACACTGTTTTAAGCATAGTCCACCAGTTTTGAATAAAGAGTGAAATGGAAGTTTCAGTTTGTGTCGCCTCCTATCCGAAAACAGCCACACCACATCAGAAGGTGTAGGTCTGTGTTTCCTCAGGAGCTGCAATGAAGTTTAAACATTTAAATGAACAAAGCTTTAGTTGTTAACTGGGACTTCTTCTGCATTTATCAATACCCGGTGTACCTGGTGGGATGTGGGGTAGTCGCTTTATCTCTAAACTACATTAAAAAAAAGACACAACCCAATTAGTATTTTAGGCTAACATTTAGGTAAGACGGTTCACATGGTTTAATATACTAGATGTAAACAATTGCTATGTTGAAAAAGTCATTCTGTCACAAAAATAAAATCTTTTATAGACAATAATTATTATTTTAAGACAAAACAATCTGAGCATGCTATTACTTTGTGCTCATCACAGCAAATGATAAATAAGGGTTGCGTCCAAAACAAGTTAGTTCATGGAAAGTACAGTATCTAACATTGCTTAGTGGGTAAGATTACCCACTCGTTTAATGTGCCTTTCTATACATCAAAGAATATGCACTGTTTGAGGATACCTTAGCAAATGGAGTCTGAACTAATAATGGCCACACGTTTTTTAACTAATTTATTATTTTCCTGATCAAGGTGTCAATCACATCCAGGCCTTTAAAACTCCCAGCCACCAACACAGCTGAGCTTGGGCACAATTGGGGGTGTGTGTGTGCCTCATCCAACTTGGAGGTCCTGTGAGTTGTACTGGATTTATTGGTATGGAAAAAGGCATTTTTTTAACAAGTACTTTTTTAGTTTGTGTTGAGAATTTATCAAAACTGTGTAATATGTCATTTGTCTTGATGATTTTCCCAGAAATACATTTTATGTGTTTTGTACACGTTTTTCTCCTCTGGCATTTATCCAAAACACATTCTTGAATTAAATTAACACAAGACCTACAGTTTCTGTCCAACTGGTTTAACTGAACTTATGTAGCATTTGATCTAAATCTCCGAAGAACTGCTGTGCATCAGGTTTTTATTAACCTTGGTACACATAAGTTTTTTTTATTTACTGACTCCTAAGTGCAAATTTTTTATTTAATTTGTTTGCCAAAATGAAGTCAACCCAATTACTTGTTAGTGTTATAACAACAAAAGGCAGAACTATATACAACGTTAGATTGCTTTAATTTATTTTATACCGCATGGCCCAATGATCAAGATAGTACATCCATTCATGTACAGCCATTTTGTCTAAAACTGATAAACAGACCTAAGACAGTTCACACTTATATATTGAAATCTATGATGTAATCTCAGTTATTAGTAAGATTTTTACAGAAAAAACTTGAGCATCTACAGCACAGTTTTACTTGGTTTTAGGAAGGAAGGAATGAAGATACTGGTCTGTAGAGGAGGATTATGGAGCCGTCTCACTTTTAGTCTTACCTTCAATGGCAGATATGGAAAATGAAGGCAGCTTTTAAGAGGGCCGCCTGAAAATATGATAATTCTTCAGCCGGTGGAAATTTTGCCTTCTGGAGACTACATGACGGAATAATGCTCTTTCTGTTTGATTTTTATTAGGAACATCCAGATCACTGTCCACGCCCAAGACTAAATAAATAGCGGGGTGGAGCTGCCTGATGGGAAGCTACCTGAATCAATAATATTCATCAAACACCTTGAATACATAACTTTCTAATGTAACATGAAAATTCCTGTGGTTTTGGGGGCTGCTTTCCATGCAGATTATGTATTTACGTTATTCATTTACATACATTTACAAAACAAATAGCATAATAGCAATTCATAGACAATCAATGTTACATGGAGCAAATTATTATGGGGAAAAACCAGATGCTTGGCATAAAACAAGAGCAGACCAACACAATTCTCCACCTTTCAAAAAGCACAACAGGCTTTGACTGAGGAACTGTGTTACTCAAGCTGAACAACAACTGCAGAAGTAAAACTAGTTTTTCTAGTTCAGCCTCCTTATTCATTACAAGAGGAACAACTGTGCAACAACTGGCAGAATACAGATTACTATGAATGCAGCAATGCAGAGACAAAGAGAGATGTACTGAAAGGTGAGACTCTGGTGTATAGGCCATAAGAAAAGATGGGAAAACAGAAAGTGGAAAACTCAATGAAAATGACCAGATTTTATGGAATTGGTCAATACCTGAAAAACGAATTGTTTTTCACACTTAACAAACATCCACAAAACAAGACAAACTGGTAAGAGTTTCTTCCATAGTTCAGCTACATCACAAACAGTCCTCTCTGTGCAATATGTGGGGCTTGGCTCCAGGTCATTTGGCCCCTCTGTCATTTCCTACTTTTAGTTTGCCATGGGATGTTTTGTACCCTCACTGACTGTGATAGAAATCAGTGGCAGTTTTTGATATGGGCAACATAGGCAGCAATAGAGGTGGGGAAAGGGGGTGCATTAGCACTAATTTAAAAAAGGAGTCTTTTTTTTTCCATCAGTTGCGTAGGTAGTTTAGTAGGCACACCCTGTTTCCTGCTGCATGTCACATGACTAGGCTGCACAGTATTTCCACCTACTATACGTGTAAGAAGATTTTCTGAATTGGATTGGTTTTCAGGAGGCGTAGCTGTTGGTGATGTTAATCAAACTGAGCCCCTGTGGGATTCATTATATCATCTCTGCTTTTAGCCAAAGGAGATGCTCAGCCAGGGCAGCATTCATGAAAGAACCACCATTGTACGGTGCACATTTAAGGACATCCTCAGGTCCCAGGACAAAAGGCATCAGCTCTCATGTCTCAGGCAAAACGTTATCAGGTATCGGGTCTCAAGCATCAGGTGTCAGGCATCAGGTGTCAGAGAAACGTTGTCGGGTCTCAGGCATCAGACTAAATAGTGTCAGACATGTGCCTCAGAGAGAAAAGCTTGCTGCAGGTGATGCAAATACATCATCAACATGCTGTGTTCAAGTTGCTCTCTCTACCTTTGCTACAGTTGTGTTATATTAGGTTGCATTCAGTTTGTGAGATTTACATAACTGGAAATTATAGAAGCAAAGCTAATTGTGTATGATAAACCCGTACACGTGTTGGAATTATGAATCTGACAATATTATTTAATATTAATATTTGAATATTTTATCAAATAATATTTTGGTTTGTTAAGGGTTGTCCTGTGAATACCAGCCCAGTAAGGCGATGGTATTAGGACAAAATAGAAAGGTGTGAGCCAATCTCTGACATTATTGAACAGCATAAACTCTGCACATATATGGAATGAATTCACACAATTTCTTACAATACAAGAATTTATTAACAGAAATAAGTCAACTCAAAGTCAAACATATTTCAATCAACAAACTCTTTACTATGCTAAAACAATCCAACTAAACTACCAAGCAGAATTAAAGAATAGGGAAGACTAATGGGCTATGTACAATATAAACAAGTTGATTAAAGATGATTGATAATCATGACCAAAAAGTGTGATGCAACATTACCATGCAATGTTTATGTTTGAGAACCAAGGATTATCTTGAAGAACCTGGAAATGAAGTTAAGTTAGTCTTGGAACTAACTTAGGTAATAATCAGCAAATGTTTAGACAACCCTTCACAATGCAAGATCAGATAAAATATTATTTTAATAAAATAATGTTTTAAATAATGATCTGCTGAATAAAACCATCCTTCTGGATGATCATTTCTATACTGTGTCTCTGCTTCTCTGTAGGGAACTTGTCTGGGACAATTTGCTTCTGCAGGCCTCAGAGAAAAAGTAAGCAACTCTTGCACCTTAATTCGTTCATGAATGAAAATACCGGATACACAGACAATATTTCATTCGTACTTATCTTTGCATATGATCGATGATCGTATGACATCCTTTGATCCCGTTGAAGAGTTTATGTCTGTTTTAATGCCAGCAGAGACATCAGCGCGCTTTGTCTCCCCTATCCCGATGATCATCGGTGAAAGAGGTCGGCTTGTTGGAGAGGGGTGCTCTTATTCAGACAGTGGCATCATGGGAAGTCTGCTGCTACCCCCCTTTCCTCAGTTGCTTGAAGTCAGTTAAATGCAATTTATTTTGAAAGTTCCAGAAGAGGCTCCGGAGGCATGGAACCAGGCGCCTCATAGACAGGCGTGGAGCCAGGCGAACCCTCAGAGGCTGAAGCAGAGCTTGGGGAACCCTCGGTTACCAGAAAGAGGAAAAGCTGCTCCTTGAACCCCCCAGAGACAGGATCCGGCGGTGCTTCCTCCTCGAAACCCTCATCTATGGGTTCTGAGGCCAGAACGATGACAAGCTGCTCCTTGAAGCCCTCAATGACGTGATCAGGGTCTGGGGGTGGTTCGTCCTCGAACCCTTCATCAGGGAATTGAGGAACCAAGACAAGGATCAGACTCTCAAAGAACCCCTGCAGACAAGGAGCAGAAGCTGAGGCATCGGCGAGACCCTCAGTGACTTGAGCAGGAGCTGAGGCGTCGGCAGGACCCTCAGTGGCGTGAGCAGGAGCTGAGGCTTCGCCGAGACCCTCAATGGCGTGAGCAGGAGCTGAGGTGTCAGCGGGACCCTCAGTGACGTGAGCAAAAGTGGTTCTTCGAAAGGGGACCTTACAATTTCCATCTGAAGCCGCTGTGGTAGATCTGCTATTGCCCTGCAGTCTCTGTATGCAATCGCTTAATGGTGTAGGTGCATATCCATGTAAACACTTAAAAATCCATTTTAAAAGATTATAATTTATAAAATTAGTAAAGTCTAAAATGCCAAATTTGGCCAAAATGTGACAATGATGGAATCTGATTGGCTTTTGATATAAAACCTTTAAAGCCCGATTATAGAGACTTGCTTATGGTTTGAATATAGTTTGACCAGTCTGAGACCAGACAGTGAAAAATGTGAGAGAATCATTGAGTTCAAAAACATCTCTGCACAGTGAAGTGTTAAACTATTTCTAATAATTTTATAACAATTTATATTTGATCTAACAGTTTTGCTCATTTTATCAACATGGCTCCTAAAATTTAGCTGAGCATCCAGAATTATTCTTAAATATTTTTCTTGTGATACTTGCTCGATAGGATCCCCATTGATCTAGATATTCAAGGACTGTAATGACGTTTTCTTGATTGAAAAGCAAATACACTTTGTTTTCTTTGTATTGAGAGTTAAACAAGAGTCATTTAGCCATGATGATAATCTCCGCAGGATGTCCTGAAGTTTTGTGTAAACAATGGTGTCATCAGCATACATTTGCAGGTTAACTTCAGGACAAATTTCAGGAAGACTGTTAACATACAGACTAAAAAGGACCGGTCCTAGTATAGTTCCTTGTGGAATCCCCGTTACTATTTTACAAAAGACAGATTTACTATTATTAATGACAACACATTGTTCACGATCTTTCAAATATGATTGAAACGAAGACAATGAGCGTTCTGAGAAATTAAATAATGAAAGCCTTGAGATCAGTAAATTATGATTCACCGTATCAAAAGCCTTTTTCAGGTCAAGGAAAACTGCACCAGTAATTTGTCCCGTCAAGTGATTGTTTACCCTTTTCAAGCAGTAGACTTATAGCCGTCTCTGTTGAATGATTATGTCTGAAGCCAAACTGAAGAGGATGCAAAAGATTGTTACTTTCTAAATACAATAATAGTTGTTCTAGAATAATTTTCTCCAGCACTTTTGACATGACCGGAACAAGACTTATTGGCCTGTAGTTGCTGATTTCCTGGGGACTTCCTGATTTAAAAATCGGTTTCACCAAAGCTTTTTTCCATGCAATGGGGAATTGCCCTGTTCTGATGGAAATATTAATTATGTGAGTTAAATGTTCTACTAGAATATTACTGTATTTTTTTAAGAACATAGCGTCTAAATTATACATTTCATTTGCGTAAGAATTGCTTAAGCTATTGATAGCTTTGTGAACGTCAGAATAATGAATTTCCTTTATTTCAAACAAATCAGAACACTTTTTCGTCTGTTTTGTACCATGTATATCCATTGGAGCTGGTAAGAACTTTGATGCCAAGTCTTTAACTGAAGAGAGGAAAAAATCATTAAACATTGTTGCTAGCTGAGCAGGATCAGTTATGATTTTTCCTGCTACCTCAAGTTCATATTTGTGCTTAGTGCATGCATTGGGATTCAGTAAACTGTTTAATTGTTTCCAGATCATCTTACCATTCCCTCCTGCTTCTAACAAAACATTTATGCAATATTTAGCTTTAGATTTGAACATTTCTTTAACTACTCTGTTCCTCAGACTTTTAAAAAGCAGCCAATCTGTGGTCCTTTTGTTTTTAAGAAAAGATTTTAGGGCATAGTCTCTCTTTTTCATTAACTTCCGAATGTCATCCGATACCCAAGGTAGCTGTATTTTTCTTCGTCCCTTCTTTTGAGTTTTAAGAAACTTATTCATAGAATTACAAACTTTGAGAATATATGTATTGCAGCAATCATTTACCTGATTCTGGTTTAAGACGTCATCCCACTTAACCCTGGCCAATTCGGCCTCAAATTTGGGTACATCCTTTCTTGGAATTTGTATTACAATCTGTTTCTGTGTATTATAACGACTGACAAAACGATTTCGGGGTAATTTTCTTCCAATGAGAGTGATATTATGGTCGGATAAGCCGCACACTAAGTTATAGGCTTTTATGATTCAACCAGGTTTATTTGAAAAAATTAAATCTATTAATGTTTGACTGTTTTTGGTGATACGGGAGGGACTATTGATTAATTGATGACAATCTAATTTTGCTGTCAGTTCTTTAAGTGGTTTTTTCAATTTATTGTCCATCCAGTTAATGTTAAAATCTCCCAAAATGATTACTTCCCTGTTGTGTTTAAATCCTGTTAACAATTATTTTAAGTTATTATAAAAGGTTGAGCTGCAACATGATGGAGGATTGTACACTACCATATTAAAATTCATACGAGGTGAAAGGCAAACATTTATACATACACATTCTATTAATACATGCTCATCTATTAATATCTCATTGACGTTAAATAAGTATTTTATATAAATTAATACTCCCCCTCCTCGGCCTACAACTCTATCCTTTCTGAAACATGTATATCCCTACATTAGTAGGAATGTTATCAGTTAGCCAGGTTTCACTTAGACATAAAAAATCCAAGTTAGATCCGGTTAGCAATGTTCTTATTTCCTCGCATTTGGGTATGAGACTTCTTATATTTACATGTCCTCCATAGATACCTTTAGGTTTAAGTGCAGGGTCCCACACCACTCCAGCAAAAAATAGATAATTTATTTGTTTGTTTATTGCTTCAGTTTGTAATGTCTTTAACTTACGTCTGTCCGGTCTATGTCTCTTCGTCTTGTTGAAATAGCTAGCTTTCACATGACGTCACATAGCAATGCCGCGAGAGCGCGGAAAGCTGATGGAGGGCAGGAAGTGAAGTAGCCGAGGATTTGCCATCTGTAAACACGCACATGTTTTGTGCCGTTTACGGCTGCTCCAATCGCTCCAGCAGAAAAAAGGAAAAGCATTATTATCGAGTGCCAAAGGTTGTCATTCATAAAGGTGAAAGATGTAAAAAAGTAACCGAAAAACGACTTAAAAAGTGGATTACAAATCTACATCTGCGGTCGGGAGGAGCAGAGTCTGCTAATGCGAGTGTCTGTAGCGACCACTTCGTCAGCGGTAAGTAGCAGTCCAACTTCTTTTTTTTGTGGTTCTGTTTACCATTAGTTTGTCGTGAAATGCCTATTTATGTAGTAATGATTGTTAAGTTAATGTAGACGTAGAGAGGCGTTGTATGTTTGTTTTAGCCACTTCTGCTAACCGCTAACATCTCCACTAATATATGAACTAACACTCACCTTGGCAAAGACCAAACGATAATTATCACGGAGCCGTTTGGTTCCAAGGTTCTAGACCCACCCGCTGACAAAAAAGTTTTATGCCTCCAGACTTTTGTAGGCTTTCATCTGCTGTTTAGTGTAGTAAGACGTTTGAAGTGCCAGATAGTTCGTGATATCAACAGCCTCGATTAAAGGCAAATCTTGAGGTTCTCTCGAAAACTCACTCATCTTGATGAGATAAGGGTCACATCCAACATATTTGTGAATTAACTGTTTGTATCTTCGCCTGGAAACTGGATCTAAATCCCTACAATACGGACTCTCTGCAACGGTTGCCTCCTTTGACATTTAACTTTGACATTTTACTTCCTGCACTCCATCTGAAATCGCGCCCTCTTCGCGCGTCATCAAAATCACGTGGCTGAAACCCGGCTATTGGCCATCAAGTTCTCACTTTCACTTTGTAACAGTTCGTTGGTGATAATCCCAAAAGTAGTATTCAGTGTAACAGGGGGGGCGATCCCAAGATCTCCAAGATGAAAATGGTCAGTACAAACATTTGTTGACAGTGTTCTGGCACCATCGATCTTCTGAGTTGATACATCAGACGCCGTAGCAAGGTAGCAAGCCGCAGCCACTAGTCACGCCGCGCTCGCCACACAAAATAGTCTGATTAAACTGCTGTCCAACATGTTCCTGGATGTAAAACACGCTCTCCAACACATCACCGCCAACACCACCGGAGCACTGGTCTCCAGCAACCAGCCCCGGCTCATTGGTGAGTAGCCCTTCGATACCGGCATCAGCAGATGTATTTGGTCCTGGATTAAGCTGTACATCACCCGCTAACAAGAGCAGGAGGGCCATATGTACTGATGTCAATATCTCGTTTGAGCGGCTTGATTTCTTAAGCGTTGTAGTTCGCCTCGAAGTTAGTCTGTAGATAGCATAATATACTGCAAAATGACCATGTCCAAAATAGTCCAAATGAACGGTGATTTCACTTTGAGAGTCCTGTCTTTGTTCAGTTTGAAAAAGGCGACGTGCTGCAGCGAGCCTGGGAGACAGTGCTGTAGCAGACGAAGATTCAGCATTACTTGCTGCAACCCTCCTGCCAGCTGGCAGAGAAACCACTGCTCCGGACGTCTCAGCAGCGGCCGTGGGAGACTCCTCCTTGCCGGCTGAAACACAGGAAGGAGCTCCACGCTGGCGTTTCCTGCGACGGCAGGAGGATGACGGCTTAGCTGCTGGCACGGAAGCAGGAGGGGAACGTCGGAGCTGAGGCGAGGGACAGAGCAGCCCTCCCGAACTCTCTGGCGCTGGGCCACCTCACGCTCCATCTATTCCAGCAGCAGTGGAGACGGCAGAACCTTCAAATCCTTGGGCAGATGCCTCATTGCCTCCTCCATCTGCCGCTGGACCCAGCAATCCTGGGCGATTTTCTTCTGCTTGTCCGCGGGGTCCGAGGTTGGCGGAAACATTCTGTTAAGGCTTGCAAAATAGGACCACAGAAGGCAGCGTGATGGTGAGTGAAAAAGGATTTAATAACTGTAGTGGAATTTTCTTATCAAAGTGTGAGAGAAGTTGACTCACAACAAGAGAAAATCCGGACTTTGTCTTTATAAGTTTTATTCAAAGGCATTCAGCGTTTGAAGACCCTGTCATTGAGGTTAGTCAGTGAAGCAGAGCCACGAACAACATTTACACACAGTATTTATACCAAACATGACAGTGTTATCTCAACTTCAAAGAGTCTGTGTTTTATGGCCTAGACCCTCCTCGGGTTCAGAGGTGACAAAGTTATCTTGGAACAGACCATGGCTCTTCCTGAGGCATCACCCTAAATGATGGGTTTTAACCGTTAAACTTCTGATAATGGCTTTACAGCTTCCTCCTCTAACACAGATGTTCTGAGGAGTGAGGTAACCTAAAGGTAATACACTTTGGAACACTTAATAAAAGAATTTTCATCACACTCCTTTCTTCTGATTACAAGATAATCACAACTAAAGGAAAATTCTTCAAAACCATCACCCCTCTCAGCTAACAGATAATCCAAAGCCATTCTAGTTTGCAAACTCATCGTTCTAAGAGCTTGCTGCTCCTTGGCTAGAACAGTGAAACCTTCCTCTCTAATAACGGGCTGATTGAATTATAAGTTGTGACTGTAGGTAATAAGTGAGCTAGATAACATACTCCAGACCAATTAGCAGGCAGATACAGATATGATCAATTTCCACACATCCAAACCATGTTCTTAGGACACGAGTACCCATCTCTACTAGGAAAAGTAACAAGAACCCTGGTTAATTTACCTGCCTGGTCATACAACTTTACTTCCATTCGGTAAGGCTGTAAGATTAAGAGTTAACACATAGGCTCCGGGACCGAAGATCCTGAAATGGTATAAGCAGCAGTTCTGATAGGACATGACTCAAATTTATGTCTGTTGATTAAAGCACATAAAACAGATATAATAGTTTTGCAACCTTCTGTCTTCCCAAGGAAATAAGGTGTGTTTTCCTCCTGTGCAATACAAATATCTGTACCTATATCTGAATATCTTACTGATTCCTATTACCCCAAAATCTATAAAGAATTCCTGTAGTAGCACATATTAAATTAGTCTCACTAGAAAATCTACTAACATTTCTTGCTTTGCCTTACAATATAATTCCTCACCAAAGGAAAAATAACCTCCACCAGCTGGTTATGTTGCCTATCTGGAAAGGAAGTAGTATCAATAGGAACAGGTACTAAAAATGGTTGATCATTAATAGCACGTGGAATCAAACAACAAACATAGCAACTATCATTTCTTATCTTCCTCACGGTTTGATGCATCAGTTGCCACCAGACATTATCAGCATGATCACGGTAGTCAGAAAAGTAATGAATCTCTCTTCGAATCCGCTGATGAGTATTATTAGCATAATTCCTCAGATTAGCCATACATTGTCTTTGCTGTGCCTTTTTCCAAATGAACACAAGAGTTATAAAATACTTGCAATACAAATCATTAGCATCAGAATAAACCATCTTCCATATAGCTGCATCGTGACCTTGAAGTGGAATGTCCTTTCTTTTGGTACTGAAAGCAAACAGTTTTTTTTCTCAAAGAAAACAAATCATAAACAAAACTCAAAAATCCTGCTGCCTCTCCTGAGTGGTTACTGCACTTCAAGCTGCCCTGTTACCAGTCTGGTACAGCTGAGCGGTCGTAGGAAGCTCCTCTAGAAATATGTTTAGAAACAGGAACTCTAACCTGCTGGAAGTTAGGCTTCCATAGTCCAACTAAACAACAGTGGAAATGAACACATTTCAAATTTGTACCATAATGATAGATATCAAGCAATAAACATAAAAGTTAGATAAAAGCATCCAAGATTTCCTCCTCAGAGTCAGTTTCGCTGTCAAAGTGGGAGAAAAGAATTTGGCTGACACTTGCCGTCCAGGCAAAGGAGCCCCTAGTAGCCACCAAATATTAAGAAATTAAGGAGAATAAGCATCATGGCGCATGTTTGACTGTCTCTCTGTTGCAGACGTTGCCAGTCCATCATCCAGGGAAAGTTTATGTGCAAATGTGTAGAGGTCTTCCCTGTATGTTTCCTATGTGTCTCTCACTGTGGTGTGTATGCAGTGAGGCAAATGACCTTATGATTTCCAACTTTCAGGCAATGCGATGGCCTTAAGTAGATTCTGAAATAACGTTGCACTGCTCAAGAGATTGTGCCCTTGTAAGAACAATGTTCTTCAACCACCTCTTCAATCACTCGCCAGTGATGAGCTTACAGTTCTTTGTCTTGTGGTGGTCCGCTGTCCTCACACCTTTCAAGCCGTGGATGATCCAGTTGGAAGATGACTTGTGTCCTGGAAGCCAGATGAAGCTGGAGGAGCTGGAGCTTTCCTGCAGCTTTCCTGGGTGACTAGTAGGATCTGATATGGGCCATTCCAGCGCCTGGACTTCCAGTGTTTTCTAGATTCTCTGAGCAGAATCCAGTCGCCAGGAATAAAGGACTGGAGGGTGGAAGTGGCTGTTTCTGGTAATGCAGCCTTCACCGTCTGTGAAACTTGAGAATAGACAGTGGACAGATTTTGACAGTAAAACAACATCCTATCTTCACACAAAGATGTGGAAGAAAATTATCTTGGCAATATCCCCATGTCCAAATTAGGAGACCTGCCACACAGCACTTCAAAAGGACTGAGATTTGAATGTGTTCTTTGTCTCAATCTCATATAAGTGAGAACAATAGGCAGGGCCTTCACAACACTTGGCTAATTTTCAATTCAAAGTCCCATTTTCAAGCCTAGGTGCTTAATTACATGAACTTCATCAAAACATCCAGCAAAACCAAAGAGAATTAATCTTCTGACTTCACCTGATATACTAGCAGTGACCATCAGCTAAATATTCTGAATATCAAAAATGTGACATGATGATTGAGGACGGCCTGATTACAGATCATTATTTCCGTAGTTTCAGAATACCCAAAGAGAAGTTCAAAAATGGCCTAATCTGTGGAGATGTAAAATTTCACAAAAGAATCAACACCATATTTTCAGACAGGTTTTCAGAATGTGGTCTTAAGGAGCTATGCACCATTTATATAAACAAAGCACAACGTCTCTCTCGCATTGTCACTAAGTCCTCACTGTGCTAAAACTTTTGGAACCCCATGTTACTTTATTCTGACATTCCCCTCTTCTGGTGCCAGGTCCAACCCATGTGACAATCCAGCAAAAAGTTTGAACAAAAATGTTCTAGTAACCAAGATCACATTACATAGAACCAAAGAAATGAATTCTGACATAACTATGTGTCACTATGAATATAACGAAAGCAACATGAAGAAAATCCAGATGTTTTTAACTGCAATTCAGTTCCATTAACAACAAAACACAAACTTTAGTTATTCGGTTCATCAATGTCTCACTTAGAAATTAGTCACATATCATCCTGATTTGTCTTGTATGAATATTAGTATTACATTAATGGACATGTAATGTAATTCGGATGCATAAACCCTACAAATTGAATCTAATAAATAATTCCCACCATGTATGAACTCTTGACTCAGATTCTTTATCAAAAATATATTCCTTACTTTTGGCATATCTTGAACTGTCAGCTAGCTTAATGGCACCAGGGAAAACTTTCAATCTAATAAATCACCAATGATTCTGTATGCAAAACTAAGTCTTCAAACGACTTTAAACTACAGGTCCTTCTCAAAATATTAGCATATTGTGATAAAGTTAATTATTCTCCATAATGTCATGATGAAAATTTAACATTCATATATTTTAGATTCATTGCACACTAACTGAAATATTTCAGGTCTTTTATTGTCTTAATACGGATGATTTTGGCATACAGCTCATGAAAACCCAAAATTCCTATCTCACATAATTAGCATATCATTAAAAGGGTCTCTAAACGAGCTATGAACCTAATCATCTGAATCAGCGAGTTAACTCTAAACACCTGCAAAAGATTCCCGAGGCCTTTAAAACTCCCACCCTGGTTCATCACTCAAAACCCCAATCATGGGTAAGACTGCCGACCTGACTGCTGTCCAGAAGGCCACTATTGACACCCTCAAGCAAGAGGGTAAGACACAGAAATAAATTTCTGAACGAATAGGCTGTTCCCAGAGTGCTGTATCAAGGCACCTCAGTGGGAAGTCTGTGGGAAGGAAAAAGTGTGGCAGAAAACGCTGCACAACGAGAAGAGGTGACCGGACCCTGAGGAAGATTGTGGAGAAGGGCCGATTCCAGACCTTGGGGGACATGCGGAAGCAGTGGACTGAGTCTGGAGTAGAAACATCCAGAGCCACCGTGCACAGGCGTGTGCAGGAAAGGGGCTACAGGTTCCGCATTCCCCAGGTCAAGCCACTTTTGAACCAGAAACAGCGGCAGAAGCGCCTGACCTGGGCTACAGAGAAGCAGCACTGGACTGTTGCTCAGTGGTCCAAAGTACGTTTTTCGGATGAAAGCAAATTCTGCATGTCATTCGGAAATCAAGGTGCCAGAGTCTGGAGGAAGACTGGGGAGAAGGAAATGCCAAAATGCCAGAAGTCCAGTGTCAAGTACCCACAGTCAGTGATGGTCTAGGGTGTCGTGTCAGCTGCTGGTGTTGGTCCACTGTGTTTTATCAAGGGCAGGGTCAATGCAGCTAGCTATCAGGAGATTTTGGAGCACTTCATGCTTCCATCTGCTGAAAAGCTTTATGGAGATGAAGATTTCATTTTTCAGCACGACCTGGCACCTGCTCACAGTGCCAAAACCACTGGTAAATGGTTTACTGACCATGGTATCACTGTGCTCAATTGGCCTGCCAACTCTCCTGACCTGAACCCCATAGAGAATCTGTGGGATATTGTGAAGAGAACGTTGAGAGACTCAAGACCCAACACTCTGGATGAGCTAAAGGTCGCTATCGAAGCATCCTGGGCCTCCATAAGACCTCAGCAGTGCCACAGGCTGATTGCCTCCATGCCACGCCGCATTGAAGCAGTCATTTCTGCAAAAGGATTCCCGACCAAGTATTGAGTGCATAACTGTACATAATTATTTGAAGGTTGACGTTTTTTGTATTAAAAACACTTTTCTTTTATTGGTCGGATGAAATATGCTAATTTTGTGAGATAGGAATTTTGGGTTTTCATGAGCTGTATGCCAAAATCATCCGTATTAAGACAATAAAAGACCTGAAATATTTCAGTTAGTGTGCAATGAATCTAAAATATATGAATGTTAAATTTTCATCATGACATTATGGAAAATAATGAACTTTATCACAATATGCTAATATTTTGAGAAGGATCTGTATTTCATTAACCTTTTAATAGTAAAACACATAAATCTAAAAGTCATGCTATATCCAAAAAAAATACATGTTTTTAAGGCAACAATCACTACAAGCATTTTGATTCTATTGTCTCTTAAACAATGTTAAAACTCAGGAAGGGAGGTGCTGAGCATTTCCATGAAAGTAAAGGCATGAACCAACCTGGTAGGTGTGCGGAGTCAGGCAGAACTAACCTATGATTGACAGTCTATGGGCGGGACCCACAGTTTCTTCATTCCAACCCATCTTATTGAACCTTAAATTGCAAAGCTAACATGCACCTACCTCAGAAACAAGCTGCTTCTTAACTCTCCTGAAAACTCAAAGTTTTAATCAATCTGGGATTTGGAAACATTATTCTAAACATGGATTATTGTTTCATGCAACATATAAACAAACATTCATTCCAACAAAACAAAGACAAAATGTCAAAGACAGACAAATGACCAAGTTTGAAGCTTCAAGAATTCAAATAAATTTTTAACAATCTCTTTTCAGAATATGTTTTCTCAGCCATATCTTTTAATGCTGTAATTGATCAATCTTGTTATGACAATCGTCAGGATCCTTTTTAAGATGAGTGCACATAGTCCACAGAGATCTCAAACTATTTAGAAGCACAGCAACAGTTTTCATTAACATGAATCTAAATTTACTGATGCTGAAACCTTTTGCCAATTCTTTGTACTGTAACTCTGTAATAATAATAACTACAATCCTGAGAGTTATTGTTATGATTCTCTTTTTGTTTGGCTCAATTTGATCGCTGCTGTATTCAAGAATTTCTCTGCTCAGGTTAAATGCAAAGAAGTATTTTAAGCCGGCATTGACATTTTTATGGTCTACCTAAACAAAACAAAAACTGCAGTGTTTGACTTAATCAGAAATCAAGATAAGACGCTTGACTCCAAACTGGACTTTTTCCCACATAGTGTTTCAAAAGGAGAACAAACATCATTTTCTTTAATTTGGGCTATTTAAATTTTGAGAGTTGGGGAGAAAATTATTACTAGAACCCCTCTTTAATAATCTAAATGCTGATAAATGGTCCAATATTTTATCTATTAGTAATCTGAAATTACCATGTGTACCTTTGTACTCCTAGGTATTCTTTTAATCTTTAAACCTTTAGAAATCAAACAAGGAGACTGGAGTTTGAGCCGACCATCCTCTTACTGTTAAGAGGGCCTTTATTTCTTTTGTCTTTTTTTTTTTTTTTCTAAAATAAAGGATTTTACTTGTCTTTATTCCGTTATAAAAATCCTAACCTTGGTTCCAAAACAAAACTCTTCAACCCCAATCTGTGTTCCCCAGAGTAGAAAGTTTGAGTATTATTGCATTTCAAAGCCACCAAAATGACTGGAACCCATCATTGGCTTAGATCTGTTTTAATAGGTAATCGGTCTACTTTTAATTAAGTATTATAATTTTATGGAGTCCAGGAACCACAGGTTGAGTACTACTGCATTGAACAATGATGCTAACTTTCTGCAGAGATTGAAGGATTGGCTAAATATCCCCAGACCTGTTAGTGTATTATTTCTGCTTGGACAATAATCAGATTTAAAAATCACTAGTTCACACCTCCTAATTTACCTCAGATCATATTTGCTCCTAACCCAGTTCATAAGAAGCTTCAGACTAACATTATGCTAAAAAGAAAACAAGAACAAAACAAAAACACAGATCTGTTTTAAAATAAAGAAAAAGCATGCTTAAAAAAATTGGTACTGTGGTGGGAAATAATTCCACAGTTCTGAAGGCCTTTTCATGCAGAGTCTTTTAGGGAACATGAGATTAGTTTAATTTTGTGTGGTATCACTGTCCGATCAGAATCTTTCTTACCTTCAAAAATCACCCAATTTTTCTCATTAAAGGTTTGTTTTGCCAAGGAAAATGTGTTTAACAACACCCATAAACTCTCAAATGTTTTAAAAGTTTTAGCCAGTGATATCTTAGAAAACAACAAGTGTTTTAATATTTCTGTGCAGCACAGAACTGATTAGGTTTCCATTCCTTCCCCAAAGGGAGAAAAAAGGACCTGCAGAACCAAGCCTTTCATAGTTTTTGTCAGGACCTAATACAGATCCTTCTCAAAATATTAGCATATTGTGATAAAGTTAATTATTTTCCATAATGTCATGATGAAAATTTAACATTCATATATTTTAGATTCATTGCACACTAACTGAAATATTTCAGGTCTTTCCTTGTCTTAATACGGATGATTTTGGCATCCCAATTTTTCTCATTAAAGGTTTGTTTTGCCAAGGAAAATGTGTTTAACAACCCCCATAAACTCTCAAAAGTTTTAAAAGTTTTAGCCAGTGATATCTTAGAAAACAACAAGTGTTTTAATATTTCTGTGCAGCACAGAACTGATTAGGTTTCCTTTCCTTCCCCAAAGGGAGAAAAAAGATCCTGCAGAACCAACCTTTCATAGTTTTGTCAGGACCTGATATAAGGTACAGTGTAAATCAACACGCTGCATGAATCAGAAGAGGGAAGAAAAAAACCTAATATAACCGCTTCCCAGCAGCTGCTGTGAAAACAAGTAATTTGTACTTTCCACAAGCGTCAGTTAACACTTGTGGACAAAAACTGCACCCCACTGTAAGTACTGTCAGAGACTGTATGAAGACCATCTGCAGTAAAACTAAGCTTGTTTTAATGAGGTCTCTACCCATTAGTGCAACACTTTAGAGGAACAGAAAAACTTTCCCTAACTGTTTCACCCGAAGCAGAGACAGAATGAACATATCGACCACTCAGTTTTGGCTGCTCTTTGATACATTTAGCTGATAAAACAGAGTGTGTCGCTCCTGAATCTACAACAAAGACATTTCTTTACCCATCACCATCATAGAAAACATAGGCATTCTTTTAAAAGCAGGGTTCTGTGTATGGAGATACGTGCCTGGTAAAACTACGGAGGCACCTTCTAAGTGTAATATGGCTTCTGTAAGCAACCTATGTGAATCAGTATCATCATGCAACTGTGTGTGTGTTTGTGAAACCTCACGCTCCTTAAGAGACCCCTCCTCAATGCGAGTTGCAGCCTGATCCAGGATCCCATCCTCCCCCCGTCAGTTACCGCTGTCAGGCCGCTGCAGTTTCTCTGGACAGTCATTCCTCCAGTGTCCCAACTTTCCACACTTATGGCAAGCATTGGAGCGGGACCACAGTCCTCTTCCACGACCTCTGCCCCGGCGTCCCCGGCCTCGTCCTCGAGGAAAAAAACCACGTTGATTTGTACTGCAGTACAGGGTCAAGGCAGCGTTATGCAAATCAGTCTCTCTTTTGTCCACTTTTTTCTTCTTCCTGTTGTTGATGACATCGCTGTGTAAAGCATGTCTTTTCAGCTCCTCAAAACGCACCCCGTGTCTCCAACCAACATAAAGAGTCTTAGTTTGTGCTGCGATCTCAGGGAGAAGTCCTTCCATAATATATCCACACAGCATCTTTGCCCAAAACAGTAAAGTTAGCAGGGCGTTCCATACCTGAATGTTTATTGAACGCTTCTTTCCATCTGGTAAAGAAAATCAGCAACAGTCTCATCAGGACGTTGTTTAACTTACTCTTCTTCCTCTTTTTTATCTTCTCCTCGTTGTCTTCCACTTTGTAGCCATGTAAACTCATGAAGCTAACAGGAGAGGAGAGGAAAGGTATTTTCTGGTCCTTTGATGATCCCGGTCGCTGCTCATCTGTAGGCTGGTGCATGATCACACCTTCCGCTCCGCTGGGGCCGCTGTGTTCGGTGAGGTCAGCCTGCACTGCAGGTGGATGTGTGGGTTGACTCACGGGCTGATGCTGAAGCGGACTGGCGAGTTGTCTTGGTTGACTTGCGGGCAGATTTGCTGGTTGGCCTGCTGCTGGAGGAGGACGGGAGTCTAGATCGAGGTCTGCCATCTGGAGGGCCCGGAACTCCGTCTGTAAAGATGGATATAGACCGGAGGGTGAAGCATCACTAGGTCTATATGGGGGTGGAAACGTGGGGTCATCAACGGCACGACCCCGGACAAATCTTTTCCCCTTGCCATCTGTTTCAATTCGGACTTTCTTTTCCCT
Organism: Girardinichthys multiradiatus; assembly: GCF_021462225.1. Lineage (NCBI taxonomy): Eukaryota > Metazoa > Chordata > Actinopteri > Cyprinodontiformes > Goodeidae > Girardinichthys > Girardinichthys multiradiatus. The sequence goes on from NC_061811.1 coordinate 24,335,807, forward strand.
ACGCATAGCCTCCATAATCCATTCATTCCAACACATATTTCTCTCTGATCTTGTTTTTTAATCCTTTTTTAATTTGTTTTATTTTTTCCCAATCACCATCCATCAACTGTTTTATTTTATTCAACTGATTTACCCTCCAACTTCCACCTTGTGGAAAACCAAACTTATCCTCCCAAATTAAAGCACATTTAACACAATCATCCCCACCTTTTTTCTTTCATTATCTTATAAATCGCAGAGTCTGGAGAAGGAGACACCCCTGACGCCTTTGAGGTTCCGGAACCCTTTTTGTTTTTTCCTTTACCCGTTCAGTGGCACGTCTGCCGTCTGGCTTTTCTCTTTTATGAGGTGTAGAAAATTGCAAAAAACCACCCGCAAAACCCTGTGTTTTGCTTTATCTTATTGTTAACAATAAGAACCTCCCTGTATCCTTACAGGGTGACCTGGCCCTCAGCTGATGTCCTCCCTCTCGCAACTCCGGAACCTAATTAATTAGTTAGGAGATGATGGTTAATGTGTAATAAAAAAAATATATATATATACATTATATCATACAGAGCAACTTCTCACCCAAATATATTTGTAGACAAATAGTTCGGATCCAATCGGCCAGAAGCCGCAGGCGGGCACCCGGACTCCCCTCCGTAAAATGGAGGTGGACTGAGGACAACTTAGTCTCCAGGCTGGCCAGGCATCCGTGTCCCCTCCTGCGGTTTCCTCTGGCACGTTGGATCCTGTTCGTAACGCTAAAAGTGTAGTGGAATTTTCTTATCAAAGTCTGAGAGAAGTTGACTCACAACAAGAGAAAATCCGGACTTTGTCTTTATAAGTTTTATTCAAAGGCATTAAGCGTTTGAAGACCCTGTCACTCTTTCATCACCCAGGCTGAAGTCACCGAGGTGGTTAAAAAACTCCGCGGTGGCAGGGCTTCGGGGGTGGTTGAGATCCGCCCTGAGTACCTCAAGTCTCTGGATGTTGTGGGGCTGTCATGGTTGACGTGCCTCTTCAACATTTCGTGGCGGTCGGGGACAGTGCCTCTGAACTGGCAGACTGGGGTGATAGTCCCTCTTCATAAGAAGGGTGACTGGAGTGTGTGTTGCAACTACAGGGGGATCGCACTCCTCAGCCTCCCTTGTAAGGCTTACACCAGGGTATTGGAGAGGAGAGTCCGGCCAGTAATCGAACCTTGGCTTCAGGAGGAGTAGTGTGGTTTTCGTCCCGGCCGTGGAACACTGGACCAGCTCTATACCCTCTACAGGGTACTCGAGGGTTCATGGGAGTTTGCCCAACCGGTCCATATGTGTTTTGTGGACCTGGAGAAAGCATTTGACTGTGTCCCTCGTGATGCCCTGTTGGCGTGCTCCAGGAGTATGGAATCGGGGGCCCTTTACTAGGGGCCATCCGGTCTCTGTACAAGCGGAGCAGGAGTTTGGTCCGCATTGCCGGCACTAAGTCGGACCTGTTCCTGGTTGTTAAGTGGAGTGAGTGATCAGCTCAAACCAACAGTTGGACCACAGAGAATGAGACAGAGACTCAGTGTTCTTCGCGAAGAGGTAACCCACACGTGCAGTGTAGAGCTACAAAAATGTGGGCCCTCTGCAGGCTTTATTTATACAGTATCAGATTACAAAAAGGGTGCAAGACACATCAGGTTTCAATTATACAATAGAGTGAAGGTTACAAAGAGGGGTGTGAGACCAGCTGCACATTTTTTCAAAATAACAATTTGAGTACAGAATGTTCCAAGACACTGAATCATATCTGCATGTGACTATTCAGAAAATAGCAGAAATAAGTATAAGTGATAATAGCGATCATTGATATATATACATACAACCTAACAGTCCTCCCTGTTTATCATGAACGATGATTTAAAACATAAAAAGGATAAAAATGATTATTAATAGGAAACCACAAACATAATGAAAAGATATAAAATGTAATATTGGCTTATCTCAAAGGAATAACCTTCCTCTGTGTGAGCAAAAAACCTGTCAGACGGAAAACCAAAACACATTGCTCTATTGTGACAGACTATCATGCAGGAAAATACTCACACGATTCCCCCGCCAAAGGCAGTCACTAGAACGGTAGAGGGAAAACAAAATAACTGAAAACGGATAAAATGTAATTTTGTAATATAGAAAAAATGATATTCATAAACTCATAATGTAAAAGAAAAATGCTTCTTTAACCTTGTTTATTTCACAATTGCTCATATTCTCACATCACTTAACAGTTTCTTCTATGTGATTTTCAACTGCAAGATCATTTTTCAGAGCACAATTGCAATTGCAAGGCTCAGTTCTGTAATGACTGTCCATACCTTACAAGGAGCCATGATAAATGGGCCCAGGTCAGCTGTTTTCTTCACTGGGTTTGAGACGCTGGGCCCTATGGGTCACCAGCCCCTTTGTAGCCAAACTTCCCCTGCTACCCCGGTGTTTTTGGTCTCTCTGCGATCTTTATTGCTATAGGCGTTGTCAGTAGAACCTGGTATGGTCCTTCCCAGCGAGGGGTGCTCCAATCCTTCCTTTGGAGTGTTTTGATCAGGTCCAGGTCTCAGGTTATTCTGTGGAATAGGAGCAGAGCTTACCGGCAGACTACTGGACAATTGTGTTTCCTTTGTCTGTAACATCTTGTTCATCTATTCAGCTAGTGAGGTTTCTCTTTGCACTTTTTCAGTGTCATTCATTTCTGATGGTAGTGGAAACGGTCTTTCATGCACTATTTCAAATGGGGTAAGACACGTGTGACTGAGAGTTATTCTCATCCATAGCTTTACTAAAGAAAGGCAATCTGGCCAGGGCCTCCCTGTGTCTTCTACTGTTTTCCTCAGTCTATTTTTTATTGTTCCATTTGTTCTTTCCACCAGGCCTGCACTCTGGGGGTGGTAAGTGTCAGGTTTAAACAACCTACAATACTTATAACATCACAAAAAGAAGAGAAAGACAAAGAATTTGTTATTTACTTGCTGCGAGGAGAACGGATAGAGATGTTTTCAGTTACAAACCTCCACCGCTCTGAAAACCATCTGTCCGACCCTCTCTTTTTCTTATCTTTTCGGGGGTCCCTATTTACAAAGAACGTTATTCCCTAAGGATGGGAAAAACAGCTGCATCGTATACAGGTCATAAACACCATTATCTTTTAACAACACACTTCCACAGTCTCCTCCAATCTTAGGATCAGTGTGTTGTCCGTTCAGCACAATCAGCCTTCATCTTTTATGACCTCCTCAACTGCGGACTGCTTCCTTCTCAGCTCCATTTATGACCTTTGCCTGCAGACAAACTCATCACATCCTTTACTCACACAAACATCATGAAAGGTTATAAAAATCAAATAGTCAAGTTAAAGAATAGAAGAAAATATAAGATAAATCTATATTAAATTATTCTAACATTTCCTCCCTGTTTATAGAAGTATTTGCTCATATTCTTATATCACTTAACAGCCACTTCTTTCAGATTTTTGACTATAAGATTATTTTCATGAGTACAAAGACAATTATACCCAGAGGTACTTACTGACATTTAAATCACAGATCCATATAGAGATGGATCTGGGTACAAATCAGAAAAGTGGTCAGTCGCATCCTCATCATCTTCATCATCCTGCTGTTTAAATAACGGATAGAGTTGGGTAACTCTGTCTTCCATTGGAGAAATAGCTGTGGTGATGAAATGGTTAAGCAGAGAACGAAGGCAGGGAATCCAACAACATCCACACAATGTCAAAATTGCAGCAAACACTGCAAAGGAAATTATTACTGATGATACTAAAATGTTATACTTCCCAAACACATCCAGCCAGGAGTCCCACATCGAGGTGTCTACTCCAGAATGCTCCTTCATTTTGCCATTTAGAGATCTTAAACCTTCTATGGCTTTAGTGAGGCCACCATCAGCCGCAGTGTTGTTAGATATAAATGTGTAACATTTTCTCCAAAAATGGCACAAACTCCTCCTTTTTCAGCTAACAACATGTCCAAAGCAATTCTATTCTGGAATGCCATCAGGGAAGTTGAAGCCAATTGGTCATGGACAGTTTCAAACCCGCTTTGTCCAATTTCCTAGTTTTTGCACATTGTAGTGAATATAATTGATCCTGTCCACGTTTTTGTTCATCGTACACCATTTACAGATACTTGATTCAAATCTTGCAGCTACTTGATCAGTTAATTTATCTTCATCTATAGCATATATGTATGTAGAGTCTCCCTCAGTCTGCCAAGCTACTGCTCCTTTTACTAAACCCACATCAGTAGGGTCTTTTGACCATAACTTATCAGGGACTTCACTCAAGAACTGTTCCTCCTGTTCAGTAAGAAATATTTCTCATTGTTGCTTTGTATGCAAATGTATCCCTTTTTACACTGTCACTGTCCAAAATAATAATGGCTTCCTAGTTAATCCTGTGGATGCACTAGTTTCTGTATTCATTGTTGTTGCAAACCAGTCTGTGGCATCTTTTCCCCTCTGCACTATTCTTTCCATATCATGCCACTTGAGTTCTTTATCCTTGAATAAAGATATGTGTGGAGGTGTCCACATTTTGCAGAGCTTCCTAGTGTCTTCCACTAACACTACTTCAGCAACTGAAGTACTGAGTTCTGCTTTTCTCTTTACTACAATATGTCCTTCTGAGGTCGGAATTAATGCTAACCCCAAATGTAGTAATCCATCTCGTCCCAATAGATTCACCGGACACTCAAGGAACATTAGAATAGATAGTTGGCATGACTGTCCATTGGGATCTCTTATCCAAACTGGTTCAGACTCACAGATTTGTGTCAATTTCCCACTAGCTGACTGTTAGGTATTATTTAGTCAACTCAGAGGTAAGAACAATACAGTCAGAGTTACTTGTGACAAGGGTAGCCCACTTTGCAGTGAAACTACCAAGTTTTGACACCCTATCTCTTTATTTATATACACAGTTCAACAGACAGTTCAGACAGGGTGTATGTGTGTGAGACGGAAAGGAGGCTGGTTCACACAGAGATAACAATGATCTCACACACACAGGGAGGAAGGCATAGTGCAGGTGCCTTGCAACCCAAGGTTTTTACATGAGTGATAACAAGTCCTCACACCCATCCAACAGTCCCTCCTTTTATCACAAGTAAAAACATTTAATATAAAAACGAGTAAGAAAAATACTTTGTATGAGCGAAAACCCACGGACGGTAAACAGATTATATTTTGTGGGAAATACTCATACGGCCCCGCCGCCCTCGGCGACCATTAAAAGTTAAATGTTGATTAATACTTGAAATCATAAAAATAAAATAATGATACTTGAAATCATAAAAATAAAATAATGATACTTGAAATCATAAAAATAAAAGAATGATACTTGAAATCATAAAAATAAAAGAATAATACTTGAAATCATAAAAATAAAAGAATAATACTTGAAATCATAAAAATAAAGAATAATACTTGAAATCATAAAAATAAAAGAATAATACTTGAAATCATAAAAATAAAAGAATTAAAAAATCTGCCCTGTTTATGTCATCATTGTACTTTTTCTCATTTCACTTAAGCAACAACTTCTTCCGATTTTCTGCTGTAAGGTTATTTTATGAAATACAATGTATGAGTACACTCAGGCTTTTGATGTGATTTATTTACAACATGTCATCATAATCGTCCCCTTCATTTTCGTGCATTTCTACCTGGTTCAGTGTTGCATATGCCACCATGAACAATACCAGAAATTCTGTAGGAATGGATGTGCGTCATGTTCTTCCGTCAGTGTTCTGAGATGGGTCCCGTCTGATGTCCATCTCTTCTGGTTCGGTATCACCTCCTGTGGATCCTGCTTTAGATAGAGAAAGAGTCCTGCTACCAGAATTAAGCTCAGGCTTATCAGTCCTGTCCACAAGTTACAGAGAGCCATTTTATAATTGGGCGCAGATCAGCTGTTTTCTTCACCGGTTTGAGACGCTGGGCCATCTTTGAACCCGGACTTCCTCTGCTACCCCGTCGGTTGGTTTGGCTCCTGTAACGGCAAAACTGGCTTACAGTGGCTTTTATGGATCCAGGAAGGCCTCTCTGCTATTTTCAGAACTGTGGGCGTTGTCAGGAGTATTTGAAACGGCCCTTTCCACCAAGGAGTGCTCCAATCCTTCCGGTGGAGTGTCTTAATCAGGACCAGGTCTCCAGGCCTCATTCTGTGGGATAGGAGCAGAGATTATCGGCAGACCACTGGACATTTGTTCTTCTTTTGTCTGCAACATTTTATTCATCCACTCAGCTAATGAAGGTTCCTGTTGTGCTTTCTCTATTTCATTCATGTCAGAGGGCAGAGAAAACGGTCTGCCATGTACTATTTCTTTGAGAATACAAATTCACATCAGCAACTTGGTGTCACGTGATCTCAGGCTCAGAACACAGTGGGTGGAGTTATACAATGATGTACAGTAGGTGGCAAATGGAGTAAGACCAGTTTGATTTGGAGTTATTCTCATCCATAATTTAACCAGGGATAGGCATTCGGGCCATGGCCTCCCTGTTTCTTCCATTGTTTTCCTTAATCTTTAACTGAAACCCTAATGCTTTAGAACTTAGTTCTATTAATTTATTTACAAAATGAGTTCCATTATCTGACCTTATAATCTGTGGGATACCATATGTGGGGAAGAAATGTGTCACTAGGTTCATCTATTACAACTAGGCAATATTTCTTCCCCTGTGTTTGCAACAAATTATGCATGATCTGCAAAAATGATTTGCATAGTCAGAAATATTTATAGTGTAGCATTAATGCTTTACCAGATGTGACATATTCCCCCCTTGACACGTGGATCTTCCCAATGTGTCACTGTAGCCGCTGTGTTGTATAAATATTTTTTGGGAGGATTGGTTTATCTTCTATCTGATAGATGTCATCTTTTTTCTGTGCTCCTCTCTTTAGCCAGGCCTTTATTTCTGTCTTGGGTGCTGACTGTTGGGCGTCTTTCAGCACGTCTGTGTCTATAAATAGCAGATCTGACATTTTCTCTTTAATAGGTTGAAATGAGTTAGTTCTGTCCCTGATGATGTTTTAAAACCTCTATTTTGCCAAATCTTAGCATGGTGATGTACTGATCCCAAAACGTATTGGCTGTCTGTGTATATAGTAAGTATTTGTCCCTCATGTAATTCACATGCTCTTACGACAGCATATAATTCTGCTGTTTGGGCTGAGCATGTATTGGGTAGAGATTTAGCTTCTATTATCCTATCGATGGTTGTTACTGCATAACCAACTCTATTCTTTCCATATTCATCTTTAGATGCTGAGCCATCTACAAACACAACACATGAATCTGGTATAAGGATTTGAGAAATGTCTTGTCTGGGTTTGGTGTCTTCTTCAACTTTTGCTTTATAAGAATGTGGTTTTCCATCTTCTGCAGTAGGTATTAGAATACTTGGATTTAAAGGGCACATCTTTTTAGAGTTATGTTTGGCTGTGATAATAATAGCGATGTCAGTGTGATATGCCTTGCATGTAGCGTCAGGTGCTTCTCTTAATATTCCTGACTTCAACATATCTTGTATTACTGGCTTAGTATCTTCTACAGCTTCTGGCTTTAAGGGGTATTGACGGACTGATGGCCTTTTTTCAGATATTAGTTTAACCTTGTATGGTGGGAACCCCTTTATAAGCCCTACATCAGTTGATGATTGGGACCACAGTTCAGGTGGGACAGCAGCTAGGGCAGGATGCATGTTGCTCTCAGCTAAGCCCTGTATTTGTCCCTCTGCCTCATCTAAATGTATCCTTGGATGGACTTTGACTGTCCATGCCAGAATGAGCTTCCAGATTCCTGTATTAGGATCCACCTTTTGACAGTGTCAGTGCTGTTCCTGCAGAGGTTTAAAGTCTCTGTTTTTCCAAATTCTTATTATTCTTTTTTATCATATTTTATAAAGTAAGTCCTTATTACATTTAAAAATGAGATCAATATTTTTGGTAGTTGCTATTATTATAAATAATGCTTGGTTTAGTTCTTATTAAAAATAAAAATAAAAACTCACTCACTGATGAACACAAAAAATGAAGGGCATATTATATCTTATAATCTTAGTTTATCTTACCCAGTTTTATAGATACAACATACAGTTTCAGTCAGCTTTGTATTTAATTCAAGTAACTAAAGTTTGTTTCAATTAACTAAAGTTTTCTCTATTTCAGTCCAGTTCAGTAATTCTGTTAAGGTTCATTTCATCTTATGTTAAGTTTGAGTCTAATTCAATCATTTTGAACCTGACTGGAAAAAGTCGAAACATCTGTTAAAATCTTTTTGTTTTACCATAGAGAACTGACCTAATATTATTATGGTACTGTTGAGGACTCTAATTTTTTACATAACATGAAACAGACATTTATTTCACAAAAACAGAAAGTCAAACACAGACATTTGGCCACATGAAAGTTTAAATAACCTGTTTGTACAAGAATTGTGAAAAATTGAAGACGGGTCTATGAGCTTTCTTATGGTTATCAGTATTTTCAGTAGAGGTAGAACCTTTGCCATCTTTAAATGATTTTTTGAAAAAGATTCTGGAAACCTTATTAAGATATAAATTTGGCAAAGATCATCAGAACATCAGACCTTTATTAGCGCTTTTAATGTCCCTCAAAGATGCATTACAATGAAATCAGTCATTCCCATTCACACACATTCACACACTACTTACTTATTTCTCTGTCAGAGTAATTTTTATTTGCAAAGATTTGAACATAATTTGACTTCTATTATTCTTAAAATGCACATTGTTTCCTCATAACCCCTTTTGTTTCCACAAGGTCTGTTTTGAACGCTTCAATTCTTTTTTTTTTTATTCACCAAGAATCAATAAGGTGGTCTTAGTGGGGTCCACCTTAAAGGTGTTGTCTGTTGGGTGTCATGTTATCATTGTCAGGTCAGTGAGGTTCATAAGTCAGTCAGAACCTTGGTCATTTGTTCTGTGCACATAATGTTTCATAGATCCAGCCTATGATTAGTCAGCAAAACGTCCACCTATAGGAGAAAAATTGATTGTTAATGAATGAGCTGCATTTCCTAGGAACACTGTCTTCCTCCTGGATGAGCATCACCTGTTGAAAAACTTTCATCATTGTTTGTTTCACATATTCAATCAGATCTTTATATTATACCAGTAGGTGAAGTTGTTAGTATCTCATGTAGACTGACATATACTGTTGCATTTGGAGAGGATCTCAGATTAAATAAACTTAGTTAGAGCTTCAATCCAGGTTCATTTTGTGTCTGCAGACTTTAGCCAATTTTTCTTTTCTTTTTTTTTTTTTATACATAAAGAGCAAGATTCAAAACATTTTCAAAAGGCAGATTGTGGCAGAATGTAGACAAAACTGCTTATTGATTGACAAAATAACATTCAAGCACACAATCACCATATTAAAAGGCTCTACTTCTAGAGAATCACTAAACTTCTGAGGTCCGGTTTTGGCCCGCGGACCTTGAGTTTGACACATGCAGGGTAGAGTTACAATTTTTTTTTTTTCAGACCTTTCAGCAGAGACAGGCTTCTGCTGTTTGCAGAAGTTTTATCTTTGTTTTCAGGCAGCTGCATCTCTTTGTCAAGGTCGTTTCACAGAGCTGAAATTTAACTTCTCTCAAAGAGGAAAAATGAAGAATGCACACAATCTGAGCCAAATATGGAATTATTTCCCTGTAAAATGAATCTTTTGCATTTTATCATGATATTGTTAGTAGTATAACACCATAGAATGATTTTTAAAGCACCTGTTTCTCACTAATGCTTGCCTACAAAATCTTTTACTCTCAGATTACTTCTTTAACAACATTCTGTTCTCCCTTCTCTAGTCATTGTTCACTGGGTTGTCCAGTTGGACAGTTTCCATGTTGTCCACATTGTCACCTCCTCTTTTAACTTCTTTTACCACGTCCTCTAAAACCACCTCTTAGTCTTTATAATTTGGGGCTACCTTGGTATTCTAACCTGGGATGGGTGGCAGTCCGCCCCCCCCTTTATTTGTTTTCAGTTAAGCTGAAAGTTTTTTTTCTGTGCTTTTCTGGGCCTCAGTATTATGGCTATGTCAGTTAAAAGCTGCTCTTATTGTTGTTTTTTTAATTCATCTTTTTGTTTTAATCTGTTTATCAACTGTGAGCACTCAGGGACTGAAAAGTCCCCTTTGAAATTATAATCTGGCAAGGTTTTTTATTGTCTCTTGAATCTTTTGAATGCATAATCTCCAGTTTAAGATCCCCGTGTAGTTTTAGGATTTCAGTGATAATTAAGTTACCTGAAAATCCGTATTTTTATGCCATCGTGTACATATTTCTGTTAAATCAGAGCTTTTTCTCTGTTCTTTCCCCATTGTTCTTTGTTATTTTTCTCTTTTTAGTTTTCATTATTGCTAATTTTAGATCCCCTTGTAATTTTAAGACATCCTTTGTATCTAATTTGCCCAAAAACCCATGTTTTTTATTTTTTTTATTCCATCTATGACAGATCATACCTGCTCCTTTTACATAGTTCTCCATAAACTTTACCTCCCCTTCTAAGTCAATTAGTTTACTTTGTTTCTTCTCCATTATGTTTTATGTTAGTTTAATTATAGTATAAATGTCCCAGATAAAAGGTCACTGGCATGAGACTTTAAGGAGAGGACATTAACACGCCCTTCTACTGCGACTAATTCGCAGCGGTGTTAATTTTCTGGAATGAAATCCGACCTGAATCTCCAAAGTCACCAGTACGTAGTTTTAATCTGGGCAAAAGAAAACACAGGACTAGCAGAATCCTGCTGATTCTATTAAAATGCTTAGTCCTCCAAACACACACAACACAGTCACACAGTTAGTTTCAGGTACCTTGTAATTTTTCTAAGTTAACTTGGTGTTATTTTATGAGCTCAATTTACTCCGTTCTTTTTACTTTTATAGCGCTTATTCTATTCCCTCGCAGGGGAATAACCCTTAGTCGTTTTATTTGGCCCCCTTCTTGGCGGGGCCCTACCTTAATTTGTCACTATTCCTTTCACGGTGGAATAAAACCATCCCAATGCAGCGTCCTTACCGGCGACGCACTACCAACGACTTTTAAGTACTTTTCTTCTTTTATTTATATAGCGCTTACTCTATTCCCTCTCAGGAGAATAATCCTCAGTCGTTTTCTTTAATCCCCTTCACGGCGGAATTGTACCAAATTTGTCACTATTCCTTTCACGGTGGAATAAAACCATCCTAATGCAGCGTCCTTACCGGCGACGCACTACCAACGACTGTTAAGTACTTTTCCTATGAACTGTATTTTAAAACTGTCTCACCTCGGAGTTGACTTCTTGGTGACTCTTTGGACCCTGTGAGAGTCACCCCGCGCAGAGGAAGGCAATAACCCACTGGCCAGGTGTGAATTCACACACACCGGGACTTTCAGCCACTCCGGCTAAAGGAGGCTGTGCAGCGGTGCTTCGCTCGACGTCAGGCTTCCCCCACGGATCCCAGAGTCACTGTTAAAGCAAAGAGAAATAAGGTTATTGAATTAATCCGGCTTCGAAGGACCAATAAATGTTAGGTATTATTTAGTCAACTCAGAGGTAAGAACAATACAGTCAGAGTTACTTGTGACAAGGGTAGCCCACTTTGCAGTGAAACTACCAAGTTTTGACACCCTATCTCTTTATTTATATACACAGTTCAACAGACAGTTCAGACAGGGTGTATGTGTGTGAGACGGAAAGGAGGCTGGTTCACACAGAGATAACAATGATCTCACACACACAGGGAGGAAGGCATAGTGCAGGTGCCTTGCAACCCAAGGTTTTTACATGAGTGATAACAAGTCCTCACACCCATCCAACACTGACCTTACTGTTATTTGCTGATCACTAAGTCTGGAATTTGGGATTGTTTCTCTACAGGTGGTCCTACATGCTCCGGTATCACAAAGAAAAGCAATTGATTTTCCATTCAACAGTAAGGTAACTTCAGGTTTAATGCTATCTAGGGAGAGAAGGTTCTAGAAATTTAGGAGGACATCCTGCCCCTGTGTTTTTGTTTTTTATCGGTGTCTGAGATACTAGGAACAATTTCACTTGTTTTCTGTCCTAGTCATGCTGAATCATTATTTCTCCTCCCAGACGAGAGACATTAAGGACATCCTTCAATCAAACGAGGTGTGAAACGTTTGACAGGTGGGCGGGACTTCCGGTGGCTGGGACATCCTAGGGCGGGACTTCCGGTGGCTGTGCCTTCCTGTGACGTAACCGGATATCATCATTAATCGGATGTTGTCATTAGCCGGATATCATCATTAATCGGATGTTGTCATTAACCGGAAGTTGTCATTACAAGGAAGCGAATCTTTCTAATTGTATGTTTTTAGATGTTTTTTACATCTAAAAACAAAACATGTAGTTTCTCCACTTTAAAGGAACAGTCAATTTAATGCAGGCACATCACACAAAATTCTGATAAAAAGAGAGAACCTGACAAAATTGTAAATTCGTTTTGTTTTAACACGGGTTATTTAGATGGATGTTTTTACATCTAAAAAACAAGGAGACAAAAAGTAGATACAGAACCTTTCTTCCTCTGCTCAAATGTTTGAGCAATCTAATCTGCACCAGTAACTTGTAGAGATGATCTAAAACAGAGAAACCAATGAACTGAAAAAATAAAAAATAAAGGTTATAAAATCCTCAGAAATGTCACTGTTTATTGAATTAAAGCAGACAACTTGTGTATTGTCTCAGACAGTCTTCACACCAACTGTAGTCAAAAAGTAATTAAGAGGAAAATAGCACTTTCCTGGCTATAAGTCTGGAGCATTGTCTGACAATACACATCCACTGTTTAATGAATTAACGCGTCTGCGCTGTTGCTGAGGTGTCTCGGGGGGGGTATGGCCAAGGGGTGTAACTAAGCTCGCTAATAGGATTTCGTCATTAGGGGGCGAATCTAGAATCAACAAATTAAAAAACAGAGGGGCGTTCTTCATTGTTTGTTTTAAATACTAGCGGAAAACGCAACAATTTACCTGCAGCATTCGCTGGAAAAGAACGCTTGTTGAACAATGGTTAGAGTTAAGAGAGTTTTTCATCAAACCGGGGAGAAAAGCAAGATGTGCCAAGATGATGAACAACCATCTACATCATCTATTTCCTCGTCTGAGATACCTATCGGAATTCGTATCGTAACATACTCTGCAGATGATGATTCAACTTCACCAACAACAATGGATGAAAAACAGGCCTCAGGTCAGCTAAGACGTACGTCTCTTCTGTGTGAAACCCCAGTAACCGTCTACAGGCATACGCGCCGTGAAATGGATGCCCCGAAGAAATCAACATATTACCTATGCAAGGTACAAAGGCCTCCGTTCGACACTCTGCAGGAAGAGTGGTCTTTGGAACCATATGGACTGAGCGGTAGCTGGGGGTATATTTTCATGTACGAAATAGGAGAGCTCTGCCTGTATCAATTGGATCAAAACGAGGTATTTAATGGATCATTGGCTCTGTGTACTCTCACCCACAACGACTGGGCTGTGTTACGGCTAGCAATCCCACACCTTAACGATGACCCTGAATCAGTCTCAGTGTACGAAAGGGAGGATGAAGATGAAAGCTCTCCTCGACCAGCAAAAAGGATGAGAATGTGTCCTTCCGATGTTGAAATAGCTGCGAGAGAACCTCTCTTTAGTGCAGTGTGGGGGTCAAAAACCACAGCAAATGGCCGCTGGTCTTTTCAGGCAAGCAAACACAAGAATAACCAGACGACCCCCTCAGATCTGTTTGTGTTGGAGGCATTCAATCAGAACTGCGGTGTATTCAAGACTGTGCTGGCTCTACCGTATGATGCTTGGGTTGAGAAGATGAATGAAATTGGACAGCGTCTTTCCAACCTTTTCGAAAACTCACGCTGCTGGATTGATGTTATGTCAGTGAAAAGAATCCTGACGTTCCCTGTTGTGGATCTAAAGCCCACCCTCTTTTAAGGACCCACTCCCCTTCTTGAGGACCCTCCCACCTTCCTGCGCTATATATCAGGGTCTAACTGCGAGCTCACAGACTCTTCTTCTTCATAACGGCGGGCGGCAGACCTTGAGAATGTATGGAGCGTACGGGAAAACACCATACTGGGACCTCTACAGCCAGCAAGAAGAGACCGTCTTCTCTCCTGATCATGATGATAAAAGCTTCAACACCGGGCCGTATCATCCACCTTCTCCAGACCTCTACTCACCAGCCACCTCATCGTCGCAGTTCTTTGAGTCCCTATTCAGTTCAGGGACACCGACAGGATACAACCTCAGATCGTATCATCCGCCTTCTCCCGACCTCTATTCACCGCTATGCGTGGCTGAGTCTGTACACACAGATATCCAACCTGAAGACAAGAGGGTGATTGTGGAACCATCAGCTACTCACCCTCCCCACAAACTCCAGACCCGATACCTGCCCCTCAGCCTTCACCAGAGGAGGAGGAGAGTAATCAGGGTGATGAAATTGACGGCTGGATCTCAAGCGCTCTCATCAATACGGTGAAAACCGCAATACTTCATTTATTCAACATAACCTGTTTGAACTATGTCAAAGAAACCTGTTATGGGTGCATTACGAACCACCCGAGCCAACGGATTGGAGGAGTATTACCAAGTCAACTTTCAACGCATCGTGCGACGACTCGTAAACCCCTAGCTCCTTCCTGCTATTCGGAAACTTCTGACACTTCGACGCATACAAGCAGATGACTTCAGAGTGAAAACGATTGCTGAGACGGTTTTATGTGAACTGAAATCGGTACAAGGCTTCCATAGTGCAATCACTGATATGTACGATAAGATGAGCGGTAATGATTGTCTCAAGCAGCTTAACTCTGTCTCAGAGTGCTACGATCCGATCTCAGATGATTGATGACTTGTTTTGTCTTTTCTGTATTCTCTCTCGGCTTTCTACTGGTATACATATATAAGTTTTGTTTTTTTTAAAGATTGCAATGTTTGAATTGATCTTTATTATCTGAATGTGTTTTTTTTTCTGTTTCTCTATTAAATACGGGTACAAAATAAAAAAAGAAGTATAAATATACCCTCAGGTGTTTGTTTTATTCATTATTTAACAAGTAGTCATCAGAGTGAGCATAAAACTGGGATGTCTGAAAGAAGGGTCATGAAAAATGTATATTACAACCCATCAAATCCTGGAAGTTTAGGGGGTTTAGAAAGGTTGAGGAGGGTTATACAAGATGAAACGGGGAAGAAGGTAGCGGTTGAAAAAGTTAAAGATTTTTTATCGGGAGAAGATACCTATACTCTACATAAACCTGCAAGAATAAAGTTCCCGAGACACAGAGTTTTTGTCACCAGACCATTGAGACAGTTCCAAGCCGATCTCTGTGACATGCAAGCTCTGGCCAAGGAAAATGACGGTTACAATTATTTATTAACAGTCATTGACATCTTTTCAAAGGGGGCGTATGTACGTGTTTTGAAGAGGAAAACTGCTGCAGAGGTGCTAAAGGCTTTTGAATCAGTTTTTAAAGAAAGTCAGGTCCCAAAAAAACTTCAGACTGATGCAGGGAAATAATTTTTTAACAAGAAATTTAAGCTTCTAATGGAGAAACACGGTATTGAACATTTTGCCACAGCAAGTGAAGCAAAAGCCTCTGTGGTTGAGAGGTTTAACCGTACGTTAAAAACAAGGATGTGGAGGTATTTTACTGCTAACAACACCCGGCGGTACATTGACGTCCTGCAAAATTTAACTAGAAGCTACAACCACAGCTACCACACCAGCATTAAGATGAGCCCAATGGAAGTGACCTCAGAAAATGCCTTTCAAGTGTTTCAGAATCTGTACGATGTTACCTCCAACAGATATTGCAGGGCCTCAGTGACAATGTTTAAACAGGGGGATCTTGTCAGCATATCCAAGGTACGTGGAGTGTGTGACAAAAAATACAAACAGAGTTTTACGGATGAAGTGTTTACAGTGTATGAGCGGATACCCCGATCTCCTCCTGTATACAAACTCAAAGATTTGGATGGAGAACCTATTGAGGGTTCTTTTTACGCTGAGGAACTTTAAAAAGTAAAAATGTTTAAGGACAAGATGTATCAAGTGGATAAAATATTAAATCAACGCACCGTCAAGGGTGTCAAACAGGTTTTTGTATGCTGGAAAAATTGGCCTGAGAAATTCAACAGTTGGATCAAGTTTGATGAACTACGAAACGTATAAAATAGGTGTGTACTAAAACCTGATGATTCATACAGCATCATGGAACGCAAGGCAGAGGATGACGGTTTTTACATTACCCTTCCCTCTAACGCTAGCATGGAAGTGTTTAAAAATAATACCAGTTCGGGTTTCCGTGTAAATTTAGCTCAACATATTGATTTAGAAGGCCAATGGATGGTTGCATTAGCAGAGATTTCATACCCTCATACATGGCATAATTTACCGGATTATGATGCCTACTTTGAATGGAGGAAGGTTGGCGATGTGGAGATCAATACGCAAAGGATCAGAAGTGGCTACTATAACAGCGTTATTCAAATCGAGACAGAGATGGAACTGTTTTTAAAAAAAATGAACTCGGGTATCTGCATTAAATTCAGCAAAGTTCAAAAGAGATTTGCATTTCAAGCAAGCAGTCCGTATGAAATACGCTTCTTCAACACTCTGGCTTATATGATGGGCGTGAAACCAGGGGAATGGATTCATGTATCTGAACCAAAACTGGCTCCTTTTCCGGCAGATATAAAGGCTGGTTTCTATCACCTATACTGTTACAGCGACGTGGTCAGCCCGCAAATAGTAGGCGACACTTTTGCGCCTTTACTGCGGACCGTCAAAGTACAAGGTGACTTCAGTGATATGGTTACTCTGACGTTTAACCCTGCCCACTACCTTCCAGTTTCCAGAAGACATATTGAAAATATCCATATAGAAATTAAATCGGACCAAAATGTTCCTGTAAATTTCGTCTATGGTAAGACCATCGTAAGACTACACTTCAAACTGGTGATATCACAACGTAGCCTGAGATAAATTTTATTTGTATAAACAGAGATATATATATAACCTCTAAGACTGATTGATTATCATTCATATTACCCTGGTCCTTCAACACTGCATCAAGCAGGCAAGAGAGAACATGGCACATCTAAGTCTGAGACGTGATCCAAATCGCTTTGTAAATTACTATGTAAGTCAATCAGGCGGTAATCTGCCAGGGTTTTATGGGGCCCCGGTCATGTAAGGACGCGGAATTGGATCATTATTTTCAAAATTATTCCGCTTCGTATCCCCTCTGGTTAAAAAAGGATTTGCTATTGCAAAACCCCATCTTAAAACGGCTGCATCAAATATCGCTTCGGATGTCATCGGTAGAGTCGTGAGTAAAATGAGTGGTTCTACACGCACCGAAGGTCAAGAAGGTTCAGGAATTATGGTTTTATCCAAAAGACCCAGAACAAGACCCCCTGGTGATCGTTTAAGGACAGTTAAAAAACAACGACAAATGCGAAAAAGGAGATCAGTTGGAGCTGACAAACGAAGAGGAAAGAAGTCATCCGCATGTTTTGATATATTTGGCTCTTTTACATAACAAATCATCAGAGTGCACGTTGGCAGAGTTGGACTTATTTTCTGCCCCGATGACGCAGCTATCGATTGAAGATAAAATTTACACCGAGATCCAGCCTTTATCAGCAATCACCGATGGAGGCCCGATCGAGTTTTTCATTCCGGGAGACGGAGAAAAGTATCTAGATCTCAACGATACGCTGTTGCATCTCAGAGTGAAAATTACTAACGAGGATGGAACAAACCTGCCGGATGATGCACCTGTAGGGCTCATCAACTACCCGTTAAACACCATCTTCAGTCAGTGTGACGTCACTCTCGGAGATCGATTGATTTCACAATCCAGCGCTACACATCCATACAGAGCCATGATTGAGACATTGTTAAACTTTTCTGAGGATTCTTTAAAAAGCCAGTTTAGCTCTGGTCTTTTTTTATAAAGACACTGCAGGGGCTCTGAACTCTATTGTTACAACTAACGGCCCTAACCAAGGTCTTAACAACAGAGCAGGCTTTACGGAAAATTCCAGGGAGGTACATCTCCTAGGCCCCCTGCATGCAGACATATATTTCTGTGAAAGACTTCTTTTAAACTCTGTTGACCTCAAAATTAAACTTACAAGAGCCAACGATGCCTTTTGTCTCTTGGCCGCAAGAAACTCTACTTTCAAACTCAGGATATTAGGAGCATCTCTTTTCATCAAAAAAGTTACCGTCTCTCCAGCTGTACGACTGGGTCACACTACAGCTTTAATGAAAGCAAATGCTCTCTATCCACTTTCACGTGTGAATGTAAAAACATATTCCATCCCTGAAAATTCAAGGGTGTGCAACCAAGAGAATCTTTTCTTAGGCGTCTTTCCCAAGTATGTGGTGATTGCATTACTGGATCATGACGCTTTTACAGGAACACGCAATCTCAATCCGTTTGACTTTAATCATTTTGATATGGAATATTTAGCTTTGTGTAAGGATGGCAGACAAATTCCAGCTAAGGCCTTCCAGCCCAATGTTAACCAAGGTCATTCAGTGAGAGAGTATTACAACTTGTTTACGGCTACAGGACGACATCTAAAAGATCTTCCGCTGAGTATAACACGTCAGGAATTTAATCAAGGATACTCTCTATTCGCATTTAATCTTAACCCGGGTGAGGACACAGATGCTCTATCTCCAGTTTCCAGTGGGAATTTAAGACTGGAAATGCGTTTCAGAAACCCGTTGCCTAATACCACCACGCTGATCATCTACGCTTGTAATGACTCTATTTTAGAGATTGATTCAAAGAGGCGTGTGCTGGTGGATTATTATTAATCTAATCAGACATGAATAATCATGAAATTGAGAACATACTGCATCATCTGCTGGGAGATTTGTTTTGCGGTGTGTGGCCGTGCGACCAGCTCCCGCTGCTAGCTGACAAATTCCCAGGGCCGGCCTACTTTATTGTGAACACACATCCTTCACACATGCCTGGAGAACACTGGTTAGCTCTGACTTTGGATGAGAATGGTCAATCCAGCTTTTTTGACTCTTATGGATTCTCTCCGGATTTCGAGTTCTACCCGTCAAGCATCGTAACATTTTTAGAAGACAGATCCTCAAAAATATTGTATCATAATAATCAGCTTCAAAACACTATGTCCACTGTGTGCGGTCACCATTGCATTTTTTATCTATGTCATAGAGTGTGCGGATTATCACTGCAGCAAGTGTTGTCAAAATACACCGGAGATGTGATTAAGAATGATTTAATGGTATCTAACTTTGTGAAAAAATATTTGTTAGATAAATGTACATACATTATTCAGTTTTCATTCTACATTACTTATTTACTATCTAGATGTGCTGTTTATATTACTGATTGAGAATGGTTGTTATCTCCTTATATGCATAGAGGAATATGATGTTGAAACATGAGCACAGGATGTGAGAACAGTCTGTTTTCACATAAAGATAAACTCCCTCAGCAGTTGAAATCTCATGTAACTAGGGCGTTCCTTTTCTAATAAAAGCATGAAGAGCGGAGACTGTCTTCAGTGTGTTTGGAGGATTGTAACTGAGACAGTCTCCGGGACACTCTCCTTGCAAGTTAAAACAAACTAACTTCTCTGTGTCTTTCTTTGTGCAGATGTTGTAATGAGTGTTGGGGTTTAAACCTAACAATATCAGAAACGTGTCATTAATCAAAGTTATAAATTTTATACTCACGGAACATGCTCTTTGGAGATGTTTCTGGATTGTTATGGAATTTAAATTCTTATTTTTTTTTTCATTGTTTGTTTTTTCTTATGATATAATATTTGTGTAATGACATCATGTGTTAGTGTGTGAAGTAGAGAACGAAGCTAGACTTGAAAATATAATCAATCAATATTTTATTGAATAAAAGAAATAGGCTACATGTTTCATTTTCGTATAACGGTTTATGGTGAAAATGTAATCCATCGGGGTGGTAGTGTCGTCTTACGAAGATACTTTTTTGACTTCCCATCAGCATTTTTTGGATCTTCCAGCTCGGATCTCGACCAATGGTGAGAATGAGTTATCTGCCTTCTTCTTCTTGTTCTTCTCTGCTTAATGCTGGGTGGTGTACCCCCATTTTCAATAGATGTACCCCCTGTTTTGAACTGTCTATATTCTTCACGAGCATAAGGGTTAATGACTGAAGATATGGGGATGTTTACCTCTGACAAGGTATGTAAAAAGTCTGACCACCCTTGGGGTAGCCATGCTCCAGATTTTTTAAACGGAAGGATGAGATTTTTCAACAAGTCAATCATGTGGGACCCCTTTACAACATTCCCTTTATATACAAATTCACCTAGCGAAGTCCAACTCTCACTTCTTTCGGATAATTTCATCAAAATGTACTCAGCATTTTTACGGTTATGCTTCGGTAGGCTTTTCAGTACATTCGTAACAACCTGATCCTTAGGGGCCTTGTCCTGCCCTGGGCCTTGTTTTTCTTGGGACCGCTCATGTTCAGGAACCTCTGTGTCACGCTGCAGCGTTAAACTTACCCGCTGTTCTTCTTTCACACCTTTCTTGAGTAGTCAGATACCTCTGGAAAATTGCATCATATTTCTTGATTTTTTCATAAGAAGTCAAACTGGGCTCGTTTATTATCGCTCTCATTTCAGCATCCAAATTCTCCTCCGCCGTCTGTCTGATGGACGTGTCTGACTGGGTCAGACGCCTGAACTGATGAGGGGAAATGAGAAGCATCTTCTGCGATGTTCTGAGAGACATTATCTCCTGATTATACCACCCACTAGATCACCGATCAAGGGAGCAAGAGCCGTTAAGATGGGGAGAATAAAACCACCTCGTTGCCTTTTGAGAACCAACTGTTTAGTTTTTATTCCGTTTTTTTTATCACCCAACAATCTGATGATTTTTCTTTGCTTCTTCAATTTCCGGTGTTGAGATGGAGATAGAGCAATCTCTACTGCACTACACACATTTCAGGGTTGAAAAAATGGAAGTAGTTAACCCTGGATTTACTCGAGAACATGAAGCTGAAAAACTCATCAGGGTTAGTGATGACTGTGGTCTGAGACAGATCACTTCGCTGCGCAAACTTTCCCCAAAAGCTGTTTAAGCACAGTTTCGCTACCTGTCTTTTGGCAGGATTCACCTCGATTTTGTCTGCGTCTAATTGGATACCCTGGTGAAGTTTGTAGTCTGCGACATACTTTGACCTGCTCTCCTCATCCACCGCTTCAGATGGGTAGCCGGAAGCCTCCTGCTTACCCTTTAAAAAGCAGTGAATGTAACCTTTAAAGATTGTGTCGCTGGTCTTCTCAAAATGCCAAACTTCAGTGATTTTAACTAGGCGATAACCACACTGCAGCGCTTTACAAAACTCTACACTCACCCACACACCTGTCAGAGATCTGTCCTCATCATTATGCATGCAGGGACCTGACTGGTTATTTATTTCAGCACATGTGCGGCAGAGAGTAAACACCAGTTTACCTTGGGATGTTCTGTAAGGCAAAACAGGGAAAAAGAGACCTCGTGGGGGGTAGACCACAGCTCTGATGAGGCCAAAGTAGCTGCTGGGGTCATCAAAATGTTTGTAAATGATGGTGGGGTGCCCGAGGGGAAAGACGCAGCTAGCATTTACATAAGGGTACAGAGATGTGTAATCCACATAGTGTACAGTTTCACCGGGCCCCGCTGTGTACCTCAACCTCATAGGACAGGTGCGTCCACCATACAGAGCATCTCGGGGGGATAGCGGTTCGGGTGCATTAACTTTCTCAAGAAATCTGATCACCCCTGGGTCTGATTTTTTCATTTCAGTCCACTCATACTCCCAGATGACCTCGAGATGAAGGCGATACACAGTTTGGAGCACCTTGCTTCTCTCAACAGTGGCTGCATAAAACTGTTCAAATGCTGCCCCTCTCAAAGGACACTTGTCATGAGGCATGTAACACTTTTTACAGCCGTGGAAAAAACAGCCGTAAAATTCAAACGCAACTTTGACACCGTTAATCTCTGCATACCCATCCACAGAATATGGACCAATTTTCCTTTCCCCCATGTTTAATGCATGTTCGATGTCAATTTTTCTGCTGTCTGAAATCCAGCCAAGCCATTGAATGGACGTGCTAGAAAACGTCTTACTACTACGCCTGTAGTCCAGAGGTGAGGGGATGGCCAAGGTTTTAGGAGGAAGGAAATTGGTTACAAAAACCTTCATGCAGGCTGAGGCTATCGTGACGCATTTAAGCGGATCCACACTTGTCTCTTTAAAGAACTCATCCCTGAATTTAACACAACCTTGAAATAGAATGTCCACATCATTTTTACAATAACGAAGAGCTTCCTTCTCAAAGTCAAAGACCCCTTTGCTCGCTTCTCTGTACCAGCTGCTAAACACCTGTTGTTCTTGAAGGCTCATGCGTTCTACAGCGTAGGAGGATGGAGGAGGAAAAGACCCCACATACTGGAGATGTTGCTCAGACGAGAATAGGTGGGGGAAAAAACCTTTGGTCTTATCACTAAAACCTAATGCTTTCGGCATCGCACTAAGCTTCATACACATGAAGGACAGGCTATCAATGTATTTTAACCTGTAATCAGGGTCGGTTAAACAGAGAACTTTACTTCCCTGCATGATGAGATGAGGTTTAATGCCTAACTGCAGCATAGCTGTGAGAATCAGGTAGCTATCATACCCACGTGCGTTATGAGCTATTAAGGTGAAGCCTCTGTACATTGGTATCCTGAAATGGAGAAGTAATTTTTGGGTGCAATTCAATCCATAAGCATGCCATTCCTCACCTTTCAGCGTTTTAACACAGACCAGATAGGGGATGTGCACACCGTTCTCATCAATGAAGCATTCAAAATCATAAAAAACCAGTTTATCATCTAACTGATTACAGGCTTGGGCGGTTTGAATGTAACACAGATGACCATCGCACGTCACATCTAAATCAGGAGGTATATTCTCACCGCAAATACGGCATTTTACATTACACACGTGTGGTTTATCCTGCTTGCTGATTGGAATAACGTATATCCTTTTGCACACCTTGCACAGTTTTACCAACTCACAGTCACTCATGGGCCTGTCAGCACTAGGTCTTTTGCGAGGTTCCCTGTGTCTACTGAAACAAGAAGAGTTACGACAGATTCTGTGACAACCTGCACAGGCGACAGGTTCGTTAATTTCACGCATACACTGGTATGAGTGACACACCGGACAATAGCCTTCACAATGGTGTGTGTTTGGCTTTTCATAGCTCCCGTAACAATATGCACAGATGTATCTCAATCCTATAAAACCCTTGAGATTTTTTATCCCATAGTAGTGACCTTGAAATAACAGCAGAAAGAGAGGGTTTGATCGATCAGGGAAACTGGTCTCAAATTTACACAGAGCTGCAGAGTCTGTAACGGTTCTGTGAAACACTACAATTTTTCTCTTTAGAATGTTTTCAAATTTACCAATGTCGCTGAAAGTTACTGCTGTCTGATCATCTAAACCAGCCCTGTGTTGCCACTCCCTCCCCAGCTCTAAAGCCTGATTATTAGTAAGGTTAGAGTCAGAGACGTGTGCAAGACTTATGGCAAAGCATAACTGATTACCGGTATTATCTACAATATACAGGTGACGCTTTTTCTTATTAATCAGTTCACAGTCTAACGTTCCTTTAACCTTACGTTTCGACCCTCCTGCAGGGTCATTAACTACCTGTAGAACAAATTCCAGGTTATTATCTGCAGGCATTTCAGCGTTGGACTGTACTAACTCATCCAGAAAATCCTCAAAAGCAGGCAGAATCATATTCCCATCATCGTTAATGGTAAACGTGACGTTACGGTTCAGATTTTCCCCGACTAATTCTAGCTGCACAACATCGTTACGTCTGGCTAACGATCTTGCAGTATCGGCTAATTCAGTGAGAATATGCATGATGTTTATATAGATTGTAGCAAGATCAGGGACATTCCCAGGGCATGGAGGCGGGATGGTAAAAGGTCTCCTTATTTCAATGTTATTAAAACCTTCACGTTCAACAGTCACAGGAGGATCTCCCTCAATCTGATCAGGGTTGACTGCAACCTCTGGATTGAAATTGCCGCCATGCTGCCCAGTATGATCAGCGGCGTGTGACGTTGAAGGAATTTGTAAGTCAGCTGATTCATTTTGCTGAATGCTGGATGGAGACGGTGTTCTATTTAAATCTTCAACAGCCTGTTCTAATGAGCTAAAAAAGTCACCGTACAGATTTTGATTTATTACATTTTCATTGTTAGCAGGAGATGCATTTAACCCGATGTTATCTGCTACTTCAGCATTAACAGGAATTTCATTAAGATGAGCAACAACATTCCTTATCTCATTCAGCGCATGTGTGATCTGGCTTTCCATATTAACATGAGTATCAGAAGAATAAGAAGACCCAGGGATCAGTTTAAATTACCTTGATATCAGCGCAATGTTTCACTAACAATGTCTGACATGCAGCCAGAAGCGTTAAACATGATGCTTTATTACAACGGTCACGTAAGGATAGGATGAAATCTGCTCCACCATCAACGTTGCCTCTGGAAAGATAAAGAAAAAAATAAATTAATGAAATATGCGAATTAATTCAGTAGGTAAATGAGTATAAGAAGAATTAAACTTACCATTCAATAAACCTTTAACAAGCTTCGCCCTGTTATACAGAGCACAGAGTCTTTTCCTCAATTTAAGATATTCTGTGAAACAAAATAAAATTACCTTACAATGCAGGTCTTTTGAAAAAAAAAAATCTTGTTTCTGTGAAGATTTGAATATAACTATAACTTACTCCGTACACGGGGTATTTGAACGGTTCCGGGCGGTTCCAACTCTTCCTGCACTGAACTGCTACAGTTCTGCTGAATGTTATCCAGGTTTGGGTTCTGGATTAAATCATTCGATATATCTGTAAAATATTTTATCAGGGGTTAAAACAAGTCTGCAATATCACATAGACCTGTGAAAACATATGCTTAGAAATATATATATATATTTATTTTTTTACTTACTCTCCTCTTCCGGAGCTGTTAATTTTTCCGGCGCACAGTCAGGGGACTGTGGCGCATGAATGGCTTCACCCTCTATTTCATGTTGAGCTGGGATCGGATTGTCTTTTTTAAAGACAAGTTTCCGTCTCAACTTTGATTTTTTTGGAGGCAGATGGTTACAAACGCTGACCTCTCCAACGTTCAGGAATACGTCTCTTGTTAAATCTGTAAGTAGAATTTATCTCATTTATTTTTTAAATCACAAAATAGCATTCATCAGTTGACTAAACTAGATGTTGTTGCAGTTAATAATTACCATAGTCAGACTGTGTAAAACGATACCATCCAGCTCGTCACTCGTGGGTTCTAAAGAATATAAGTTAAACATTATTATTATCCAACGAGCATTCACAAGCACTTAAGGAATTCTTAAAGATGAATACTTACTACTGAAGATTGCGTTGTATTTCTCGATAGAAGCAGAATGTTCACCTTCTTCGTTTCCTGAAATATTTTCCGACATTTTTTTTTCAGCTTCTCTTTACAAGTGTTCTAAAAATATTTCAGTGTAATTGGTTAAAAATAAACTTTTAGCTACCAGATTTGAAGCCGATCTCCCAGTAAAGATTGCGCTGTATCTCTCGATAGAACCAGGGATGACTGACTACACTACCTTCAGCGCGCTTAGTTACGCCCCTTGGCCATACCCCCCGAGACACCTCAGCAACAGCGCAGACGCGTTAATTCATTAAACAGTGGATGTGTATTGTCAGACAATGCTCCAGACTTATAGCCAGGAAAGTGCTATTTTCCTCTTAATTACTTTTGACTACAGTTGGTGTGAAGACTGTCTGAGACAATACACAAGTTGTCTGCTTTAATTCAATAAACAGTGACATGTCTGAGGATTTTATAACCTTTATTTTTTATTTTTTCAGTTCATTGGTTTCTCTGTTTTAGATAATCTCTACAAGTTACTGGTGCAGATTAGATTGCTCAAATATTTGTGCAGAGGAAGAAAGGTTCTGTATCTACTTTTTGTCTCCTTGTTTTTTAGATGTAAAAACATCCATCTAAATAACCCGTGTTAAAACAAAATGAATTTACAATTTTGTCAGGTTCTCTCTTTTTATCAGAATTTTGTGTGATGTGCCTGCATTAAATTGACTGTTCCTTTAAAGTGGAGAAACTACATGTTTTGTTTTTAGATGTAAAAAACATCTAAAAACATACAATTAGAAAGATTCGCTTCCTTGTAATGACAACTTCCGGTTAATGACAACATCCGATTAATGATGATATCCGGTTACGTCACAGGAAGCCCCAGCCACCGGAGGTCCCGCCCTAGGATGTCCCAGCCACCGGAAGTCCCGTCCACCTGTCAACATTTTCACACCTCGTTTGATTGAAGGATGTCCTTAATGTCTCTCAGACGGTCTCTGGCCAGATGTCCTTCTGTCCCACAACACCAACACCCTGAGGTGTGTTGTCTGTAATTTCCTCTGCTCATTCCTCCTCTCTGACACCTGCGGTTTTGTCCTCGGCCTCTAAATCTTCCTCTTCCTCTGTTGTTTTAATAATAAATCTGTTCTTCTTTTTCTTCTTCTTGCTGAAAAAAGGTGTTGACTATCTTTTTTTGTTTTTGTTTGTTTTTTATCCTTCATTACTCTTTCTGCATGGAGGGCATCATTAACATAGTCTTCTAGATTTGCTGTGGGGAACCCTATAAAATGTCTCCTTACCCAGGTATTAATTGCATCCCTGGAACCAGCATGTAGTGCATTTTTAACTGCTGTCGATAAGCTCCTTGCTCGTTTTCATCTTCTTGTAGACCACTATGTATTTTAAACACTTTTGTCAGTCTATTCCTATATTCTTCAAAAGGTTCTTCCTCTTTTTGTTTCACTCTGGCTATTTCTGCATAGTCAGCTCTGCGTCTGTACCTGACTGTAAGCCTATCGATTAATCCCCTCACTCTTTGTTCTGCTGTTTAAAAAGAGTAAAATATTTTCTAAGGTTACACAAAAAAAACCATGTCACGCCATGAACCTCTGTGACAAGTTGTATCAACAGCCTCCAGCGTCTCAAAACAATAACAAAACAAAAAAATAAACACAAATAAAACATACATGAGGTACAGCCATGGTGGGGATGGATTTATTCACCAAAGTATTTCTCGATAGAAGCCGAATGTTCACCACCTTCTTTGTTTCCTGAAATATGTTCCGACATTTTTTGTTTCTCTTTACAAGTGTTCTAAAAATATTTCAGTGTAACTGGTTAAAAATAAACTTTTAGCTACCAGATTTGAAGCCGATTTCCCAGTAAAGATTGCGCTGTATCTCTCAATAGAACCAGGATGACTGACTACGCCACCTTCTCTGTTTCCAATGACGAAATCCTATCAGCGCGCATAGTTACGCCCCTTGGCATATTTAAACACCTCATCTTTATCAACCTGATTTTGTAGAGAAGACATCTGAGCTCTGCTCCAACTGCAGGCTGACACAACTGTTTCATCTTTTACCAGTTTCACACTTCTCCAACTTACTCTTAATTATCTGACTGACCACAATACTGAGACGCCGTGAAACTAAACAGCATGTATTCACTGGTGTTGCGGTGCTCAAATGACATGGGTCTTTAACACTTAAGGCAGTCTATTGTTTCAGGGTTTGTGATGGACACTGATCATATGAAATACAGACAAAATGCTTGTGTTTTATGTAAACAAGAAATTGCGAGGTTATTTTAGGGGCAGAATGCATTAGTTTCATCTGTATGCTTTTATACATTTCTTACATCAGGCTTTAATACGCAGCTGGGATTGAAGAATGAAACAGTTTATGTGTCACAGGTGGGTTAAAGTACATTATTTAAAAATTTTATTCACAAATCTTATATTTGCATTTACAAACTCAAAAAACTAACATTGTCCATAGAGATGACCAGTCTTGTCACCCATTCAGATGCACAGCCCTCTATGCTGAGGACTGCTGGGAATTGGGATGAGTTAGTGAAGGCACACACAAGGTCTCACTGAAGGGGTTTTAGGTTTTGTGAGACTGCAGACTGAGATGATTGTACGTCCTTGCCTCCTGCAACCCCCTGTGTGACTATCCTGTTCAGCTGAAAACACTGTGTTGAAAGCAAGCTTTCCTCATGGCAGCAGAGCACAGAGGTCTTCAGAAGGACAGGTTTATGTGACTCCTCTCATTAACTACTAAAGCTGCCCTTCATTCTAGTCTAATGGGAGCCACTCATGTTATCATCACCATGCCAACCGGCTGTCAGCTTTGGTGCAGCAAAGCTTTTGCGCTTCACACAGATGCATCTGTGTCATGTTGATCTCTATCCCCATCGCAAAGGAATCACCACAGTAAATGCTTTTCGTCTCTGAGATGGCCTGATTGAGGGGAAAAAGGAGCAGCTGACACCTTATTGTAAAGCTTGAATAAATTAAGGGGACATCTGAGTCCAGGTCAAATAAAGGTCTATTTACTGGACCTAGACAGTCTGAATACAAAATCTGTTGGCAGCTGCATACCGAGTGACTTCAGAGAATTGACAGACAAAAAGAAACATGCAAAATCAGCTACTTTTTTGCTCAGTAGAGCTGGCACCACAAGCTTTGGAGGTTAATATTACAAGAGACATACAACAGAATTGTTTGTACTGTAGAGGTAAATCACAAAACACCAGAGTACCCATGTAGGTTAAACTGTTAGAGTTATCGCATGATAATCTGCTTTGTTGACATGCCATTTATTTCACATGACTTTCACTTGCAAATCCATGATGATTTTGTTTGATGGGAAATATAGGTCACCCCCTCTTTGCTTAGATGTCGCATAATGACAGATGTGCGACAGTGCAACAACAAAGATTAGAAGGCACAAGGTCGCAATTGTAATGTAGTTGCTTCAGGGTTTATTTAATGTCTGCATGGCTCTTATGATCATCAGTCATTCATCTAGACCCCAGAAGAGAAGGATTTCATATGCTGGTAATTTAAACCAGATCATTGTGTAGCCCCTGTGTAATCCTGAGAATATATCCATTTAGGAATTAAAAAAAATCTCAAGTAGGGATGACTTCAGATCTGATATAGTTATTGTGCTGAAGGTCTTACATAACATGCTCGATGTGGGTCAAAAATAACTTAGCCTTGTCCCTTGGAGATTGGTAGATGCAACCCACATACACTGCAGAACCATGTTCTAGCATTACTGGCTGATCCAAAAATGGGTTACGCTCATTACCAGTGGGTAAGTCCAGATACATCTCTTTACAAGGGGTTGTGCTGAAGCAAATGTCAAATAAAGACACAGGGGAAGAGAGTTCATCCTCAAAGAATCGCATGCCTCTCAGCCTCATCAGTCTATTTGACCTTCCTGTGTGCATCTGTGAGGGATTAGACTGGTGGTCTTCCCAAGCTATTTCTGATGCTGGAAAACTGATACAGATGCATGTATCAAGTTTCAACAGAAATAAGTTGTTCATTATCTTTGACGCTGATGAATCTTTACATTTCCTGAGCCTTGCCAAAGTTATTTTATTTTATTGGTATTTTATGCAATATACCAGGGGTCAGCAACCCCAAGCCCTGTAGCTGCAAGTGGCTTTTTAGAACTTCCACAATAGCTCTTAATAACTTTATCTAAAAATTAGCGAAAAATGCTTTTAAATGTAGATATCATGACAAATGTCAGTTTTAACTTTAAAGGACCAGGTTTATTTTTTGATCTATTTTTCTTGTAATTAGATTGGAGACTAGGTGCTTTTTTTTACATAATTTTTTCACAAATATAAAAATCCCTTTTAGCAAAAGTTTTGCATTTTTCTTTATTTTAAACATTACAAATTGCAATAAAATGCTGTATTTAATATAAGTTTTTTTTTTTTTTTTCAAACGTTCATGTAACATTTTGACTTCTAATGAGTTTTATTCAGCTGGACAGAGGGCAAAAGTGGCTCTTTGGACCGTAAAGGTTGCAGACCCTTACAACAGACCAACAATTAATGGCAGATAATTATAAAGTGGAAGAAGAGGGACAAAACAAATCTGACCATAACACTGATAATTTTAATAATTATAGGCCAATTCCCAAATTAGTGGTAGTGGTTTATACTCAGCTATTCACCTTTTTAAATGAAAACTAATTTTTTAAGAAATTTCAGTCTGGGTTCTGTAAACACCACAGTTGTGAAACTCAGATGTTGATTGCTGTTCTGTTCTGGTGTTGCAAGACCTTTCTGCTGCATTTGATGGTGTTGATCACACCATTTTATTAAATAGTCTCCAGTATTGTGTAGGTGTGACTAAGACCCCTCTGGACTGGTTCACATCTCATCTAATTGAAAGATCTTCCTCTGTATATGTTGGTAATAAATCCTCCAGTTTTGTAAAACTTACCTGTGGTGTTCTTCAAGGATGAATACGTGGTCCATTATTATTCTCTACTGACATGTTACTATTTGGTCAGGTCATCTGCAACCACAACATCTCTTTCACTTTTATACAGATGACTCTCAAGTTTCTTTATCCATAAATCCTTCTGACATCTCTGTAATATATGATTTCATCTCCTGTCACTGAGACATCTCAAAACATCTTGTTATTAAATGATGATAAATCTGAGGTGATGGTTTTTGGACCCAGTGCCCTCAGAGATCCTGTCATACAGACTCTTCTTTCTTTTGGTTTCTGTTGTATCCCTGAGGCCAGGAACCTGTGAGTAGTCCTGGAGACTACACTGGTTACCTGTGCAGTTCAGGTTTTTAAACAAGCAAAATCTTATTTTTTTGTTTTTAAATCTCTGAACATTATCATAGACAGGGTTGCTTCCTCTTCACAGGGCAAGGCTTGCAATAGAAGGTTGTAGGGTTTTTGTGGTAAGGAGTCCTCTTTTGTGGCATACTCCTCCACTTAAAACCAGACATTTTAGTGTGGGAGGTTTCATGGCTAAATTGGACCAGCCTGGTAGCCAGTCTTCATTGATTGCACATTGCACCAGTAAGAGCAGAGTGTGAAGGTTCAATTAGCAGGGTAAGAGCACAGTTTTGCTCAAAATATTGAAATGCACACAACATTATGGGTGACCTACCAGAGTTCAAATGAGGACAAATTGTTGGTGCACGTCTTGCTGGCGCATCTGTGACCAAGACAGCAAGTCTTTGTGATGTATCAAGAGCCACGGTATCCAGGGTAATGTCAGCATACCACCAAGAAGGACTAACCACATCCAACAGGATTAACTGTGGACGCAAGAGGAAGCTGTCTGAAAGGGATGTTCGGGTGCTAACCCGGATTGTATCCAAAAAACATAAAACCATGGCTGCCCAAATCACGGCAGAATTAAATGTGCACCTCAACTCTCCTGTTTCCACCAGAACTGTCCGTCGGGAGCTCCACAGGGTCAATATACACGGCCGGGCTGCTATAGTCAAACCTTTGGTCAATCATGCCAATGCTAAATGTCGGTTTCAATGGTGCAAGGAACGCAAATCTTGGGCTGTGGACAATGTGAAACATGTATTGTTCTCTGATGAGTCCACCTTTACTGTTTTCCCCACATCCGGGAGAGTTACGGTGTGGAGAAGCCCCAAAGAAGCGTACCACCCAGACTGTTGCATGTCCAGAGTGAAGCATGGTGGTGGATCAGTGATGGTTTGGGCTGCCATATCATGGCATTCCCTAGGCCCAATACTTGTGCTAGATGGGCGCGTCACTGCCAAGGACTACCGAACCATTCTTGAGGACCATGTGCATCCAATGGTTCAAACATTGTATCCTGAAGGCGGTGCCGTGTATCAGGATGACAATGCACCAATACACACAGCAAGACTGGTGAAAAATTGGTTTGATGAACATGAAAGTGAAGTTGAACATTTCCCATGGCCTGCACAGTCATCAGATCTAAATATTATTGAGCCACTTTGGGGTGTTTTGGAGGAGCGAGTCAGGAAACGTTTTCCTCCACCAGTATCACGTAGTGACCTGGCCACTATCCTGCAAGAAGAATGGCTTAAAATCCCTCTGTCCACTGTGCAGGACTTGTATATGACATTCCCAAGATGAATTGATGCTGTATTGGCTGCAAAAGGAGGCCCTACACCATACTAATAAATTATTGTGGTCTAAAACCAGGTGTTTCAGTTTCATTGTCCAACCCCTGTATGAATACGTTTGCAAGGTACTGTAAACAGTAATATTTGTCTTCTGGATGATATTTGTCTTCCTAGATCTTGGTTTAGTTGATTAAACCAAACCTGAACTGCAACTAAAGGAGCACCGTGATTAGCAAGATAGTTGACATTTAAACTGCCTGTTCTACTCCTCCTCGTCTTTATTTTACTGTGGATAGATTAAGTATACACTAAGCCACAGCTTTCACTTTGTGAAGTGCTGCCAAGATGCTCCCAGCAAACAGTGAGAGCTCCTGGCAGTAGTCCAGTACCTGGCATCCACAAACCTGCTGCTGGCACTTACCTTTCATCAGCCATCTGCAATCGCCTGTGTCTTTGACAACTTCCAGAAGTGTGTCCTCACCAGTGACAGCATTCAAATGGCCAGCCGTCTCTACTGTTGGACCACTATGTGACAGTAACTGATCACATAATCATTCACTGTCAGCTCGTGAGCTGACATTTTTCCCCAACAGTATTTGGATCTAGAGTGAAATTTTTCCTAGCGTTTTTTTTATTTTTATGCTTTATGGGTATTTATCAGCAAAGATTAAACCAGTTCAATGGCTTTCATGATGTGTTCTCTGTGAGCTCCCTTAAAAGGTAGAGAGTGAGTCAGTGCAGTATGCACATTCTCTCCAGAGGTTAGCACTAATATGAGGGGGTCTGTATTTATAGAAGAGCCCCACAGTAGATACCCCATAATCCTCCCTGACCCCTGTTCAATCCCCGCCTCATCCCTGTGTCTGGACCAGTGGACCACCGTGGTCCCTGACTTCAGCCTCACTCTCGCCTCATATCAGCTGAGCTACACACATTTTGAGAACAGCACTGCTTTTTGTGAAGAAGAGGGAACATTTTCTCTGCCTCTTTTCTTGTTTGATAAGAGTGAGTAATAGTCCAGGGACTATTACATTTGTACAATATTTTCTACTCACCCTTGTTTATTATTTTTCATCCTGCTTCTCTGTTTGATCCACAGTTAAAGGAAAACAAACAAAAATGTCCTCCAGTGAACGATTCGACTGCCATTACTGCAA
Source organism: Girardinichthys multiradiatus (assembly GCF_021462225.1). Classification (NCBI taxonomy): domain Eukaryota; kingdom Metazoa; phylum Chordata; class Actinopteri; order Cyprinodontiformes; family Goodeidae; genus Girardinichthys; species Girardinichthys multiradiatus. The sequence continues at coordinate 24,369,136 of NC_061811.1, forward strand.
AGACTCCCTGCTGGGGAAGAAGTACACCATGAAAGAGGACACACAGTACTGTACAAAGTGTCATGAGAACCTATTTGCTAACTGCTGTGAAGCATGCTCTTTACCTATTGGCTGTAACTTTAAGGTAAGAAAGAACAATGACAACCTGAGAGAAATGGTTTCATCCTCAGAATAGAGCTGCAATATTAATATGAAATGTTTAGTGTGAAAAATAATGACCTGAATGTGTGACAGACTAATAATTTTAAAGTATTGTGTGTAAAATACTTGTAGGACCTGTCCTATAAAGATCAGCACTGGCATGAGCAGTGCTTCAAGTGTGCAAAGTGCAGCCGCTCTCTGGTAGAGAAGGCCTTTGCAGCTAAGGAGGATTTACTGCTCTGCACTGAATGCTATGCACATGATTACTCGTCCAAGTGCAACACCTGCAAGAAAACCATCATGCCAGGTACAGGGAGCCATGAACGCATCTTTGCAGGATTACGTATACAGTATAAAGTGTTTAACAATGTATTACATTTCATATATTGGATGAAAGTTTTCACTTTAAGTAATTACTGACATTGAAAGTTCAGTCCTGAGCTTAGCAACATCTAGCAGTTGCAAACAATCTATCCTAACATAATGCCTATTAATAGCCATTCTGCAGTTGTTCCAACATCTACCATTTGCCAGGCAATGAATGAGCTTTTAATCTCTGGTTTTAATAAGCCCATATCATGTTTATATGGGGATTTGTTGTATGGTTTTGGAGCTGAAATGCTTTAAAGGCCAAACAAAACATTCTTTTTCTGATTCGTTTTCTGACTTTTTCTTAAAAGTCTAGAAAACTATTATAGGAGTTGGTATTTATAGGCAAAGGAGGCTTCAGAAGTTTTTTAAAGGGTGGACTGACAGGAACCCCTGATAGTCTAGAGCAGGGGTTTGCAACCTACAGCACCGGAACCACAAGTGGCTCTTTGGACATTACACAATGGCTGTCAATAACAATGGCTAAAAATGATAAAGAAAAATAATGCTTTTGTATAATAATAAAAAATGCAGATATTAGCAATTTTTCCAGTTTTTTTTCATGACACTAAATGTACCAGTATGATTTCAGATCTATTTTTCTTGTCATTAGATTTGAAACTATGTCCTTTTCCCACAAATATCAGTATCCCATAGCAGAAAATTTATCTTTTTAATGTAACTTTTAAAAACCTTTACATCTAAACTAATCCTTTAAATGTAATTCCCACACGGTTTCTGAATGAGAAGCTAGATATGCCCCGTTCACACACCTAGAAACTGCACTTAAAGACTAGATTTTTTTATTTCCTACTGTTAATACAGCTTGAGTTAGGATGTTGATGTTTCAAGGATCTTTGGTGAGCAGCAGCAGCCATTGTTTGTGTAAGGCAGGCCAGAGTTAACGTTTGGAAGATTTTATGTTTATGCCAGTTGATGTAGGCAGTATTAACTGCAGGTTTCAGCCAGTTCAAGGGCAACTTCCTCTGGACAAGCAGAAAAGGAAGGTGTTTTCTTTTTAATGTTTAATTTTTAAATGCAAAAAAATAACTCCAAAGAAAAAGCTGTATTTTGTAGTTTTAACAGAAGTATTTCATATCTCAAAAAAATAAAATAAATTGTCTTGCCTTTGCAATTTGGAGCTTTCCTCCTAACATTTTGTAATTGCTGGCCCAAACAGAAAAAAAATAAAGCTAATCTATTTAATACCAAGAAAAGCAGTACATCAGAAGCTATTTATAACTGATAATTTGGATATTTTGTGACATGTAGTTTCCAAGAATCAGTTTTGCATATACAACCTAACGTGGCTGGATCAGAAAAAATATTTAGTCCAGTAATTGTAAGCATTCTTAACATTTTCTTTTATAAATTAATAACAGTACTCCTATAATGTTACCTAACCTTTGGAAACAATTAACATTTTATGCAGATATGTCTATAACACATGACCCTAGATTGCATTGTCCCTACTGACCAACTAAGTCTATTTTAGGAAGGGTATATTTTGTCATTGAGGTACCATATGCTGGCTCAGCAGCTCTCGCCGCATTTGCCAGGTTCCCGAAAAATGGAGTACAAGGGGAACAGCTGGCATGAGACCTGCTTCCTGTGCCATCGCTGCCAGCAGCCAATAGGAACCAAGTCCTTCATCCCCAAAGACACCGGCTACTTCTGCGTGCCCTGCTTCGAGAAGCAGTTTGCATACCAGTGCTGTGCCTGTAAGAAGGTAGGCATACAATTGATGTGTTTTTTTATGTACTGACTACTTCAAAAAAATCCTCTTCACTCTATTACTGACTGCGGCTCAGTGTGGGAAAGAAATACTATTTGGTTTCCATTTTCCTGCATGTGTGACTTTTATCTTTAGGCCATCACAACGGGTGGTGTGACCTATCAAGACAACCCTTGGCACCGTGAGTGCTTCCTCTGCATCGGCTGCAGAAAACAGCTATCAGGGCAGCGCTTCACCTCCAGGGAGAACTACCCCTACTGTCTGGAGTGCTTCAGCAACCTGTATGCAAAGAAGTGTGTGGGCTGCACCAAATCCATTTCTAGTGAGTCAGTCTTCATATATTATCCCTGTTTATTTTGAATAAAGGCATTTATGTGGCCCTTCAATTATTTCTATACACTCCTTGTGGGCATAATTGTCATAATAATCTGGGGTCATGAGTGATCCATTTGAACTGTTCCTTTTCAGGCCAGAGAGGCTCAACAAATTCAATGACTTTCAATAAGAAGAAAGGGTCACACGTTTTGAATAATTGCAGATTTTTTCCATGCCAGACTATGAAATATACAAAACTAGTAAAAAAAAAAACTCCTTCAGCAATTTGCATAGAAGTTACACACTTTTTGATCTCAGTTGGTGGACAATGACCTGGGTGTCCAAGAGAATAAAAATTTAATGCATGCATGATCCTTGCTGGTAACTGGGAGGTGCCCTTTTTTAACATCTTAACCAATTTTCTTTCATCATTAGGGGACCTGTTGTGTCAAGTGGTTGATACTTAGATTCAACACAACAATGATCCGTAACACACATCAAACCTGCTTTTAGAATGAAGAAATGAATGGTCTTCTAAAAGCCCCAACCTCAACCTACTGAAAATATATGATCTATGACTAAAAATCAGATCTATGGAAGGAAACAAATCATCCATCCATAATCTATACTCACTTCTTCCCTGCAGGTTAAAAGGGGAGCTGGTGATTATCTCCAGCGGTCTACGGGGGAGAGGCGGGTTCACCCTTGCTGTAAGACAACAGTGCTACCAACTGCACCACCAAGAACGGACAACTATCCAGACCCAATAATGCCAGAAACCAGAACAGTATGGTCAAGTTGCAGCTGCATGGGACGTTTAACAAAGCATTGTAGGGGTTGTATGTATATATTTTAGTCTGTATGTGTAGTTTTGAACCTGTCAATTAGAGAAAAAAGTTGTTCATGTGATTCAGGGTTTTTTTCTTTATTGTGCTGTGTCACTTTATCAGTCCACACTAAATAAAGAAAGGTCCGAGTGCATCATTAAAAGTCCAAAATTATTACGACATTAATGCCCAAGATGAATGTATGCAAACTTTTAACCATGAAAATCTCAGCCTTTGAATTGAAAAAGTGCTTTCTATTGTGTGAAAACTGGTTGAAAGCACAAGCAGACACTTATTTTTTTATTTTTATTTTTTTCAGGTTTGGCAGGTGCCAAATATATCTCATTTGAGGAGCGTCAGTGGCACAGTGAGTGCTTTTCCTGTATGCAGTGCTCTGTGTCACTGGTCGGACGCGGCTTCCTCACCCAGCGGGACGACATTTTGTGCACCGACTGCGGCAGAGAGAAATGACCTTTGCATGACTGGATATCAAGTTCACCCACGATGCAACAACTTACGTTCTCTTTTATAGGTCAATATGTCTTGTAAAAATGCTTGGTACATATACCAGTATTTGCATGGGTCATAATGTTAGCAGTAACATTATGACCATTGGATGGTGAACTGGCTGACATTTCTCATTTTGCATCAACTCAGTGTTCTTCTTTAAAAGTCTTCATATGCCACCTACACAAACCTCTCAGCCTTCATGACTTAGTTCAGAAAAACCGTTTCCTGAATATGTAAAACTGTGATGTTTTAAGAGAAAACACTTATTGATTTTGACAAGAGAGAAATAGTGTTTGTTTTTCAGACTATAGCCTCATAAAATGTGTGAGAAATAACCAAATCACTTGATGCTAAGAATAACATTATCTGCGGCCTTGCAAGACCTTCGCACATTGATACATGCAAATATTTTCACAAAGAAGCACAAGCAAAAAATTATACATGATTTTGCTTAATAAATATGAGGTCGCTCTAATTTTCTAATGCTTTTTCCTTTGCTCATCTTGATGTCTTATTCTTGAAATTTCAAGAACAGACTCTAAAACTTTCATTTAGATGCATACACTGACAAAAGGGACAGGCATTTTGAATTAGCAATGTTAAAGTGTTTGAGATTGTATAATAAACACTTGTTCCTATTCAATTAAACTAATAAATAAGATATTTGTTTGAATACAACTTTTCTAAAGTTTCATGGTGGATTTGGCCTACTTTTTGTTTTCGTCTTGTCCAACAGCAATCATTTTTACAATTGGTGCATCTAGAACAGCACAAGTCAATGTAAATCAACCCAACTCAGCAGGAAAGGTAAATCTGCCTCTCATTTTTTTAGTGAAGTGACCAAAATTTATATTTAGGGACCCAAAAAGTGCAAATAGAAACCTGTGTCCATGCCAAAGCAAAGATACCAGGGACTAGGTCAATAAAATTCTGAGCACTTCTGTGGACCATCCTATGTGTGCAAGTCGTCCCCTGATCCTCATGATTCTTTTAATAAGATGAGGAATTCTTTTAGGTGCAGGGAAACGATTTGGGGCCCAGATGGGAGATGTGAAGATCCATTTAGTTCAGGATCCCGTATTTATGGCTGTTAGTGGTCTAAGACTGGGTGTACCAGAATTAGCAGGTAATGGTTGGGTCAGTCATTCACATAGACTTATGTCATGTTTTATTTTTGCTATATTTTGAATGATTTCAAGAACTAAGTGAAGGTTTTTTCTTTGGATTTTCTTGATTCTGCACAGGGTCTTAATTATACATGCAGGCTCAAATATATACATACATCCAATTATATTTGGATAAATGTACCAATAAGTAAAAGTTCTGGTATAATTCTGGCTGGAGATTTAACAAAAGCCTCTTCTCAGAAATGGTACAGAATTAAAAAAATGGTTGGTTGTTCGTCATGGTCCTTGTCTTTAAGTAGAGTCCACAAATCTAAATAAATCTTTTATAGAGTGGAGATTGAGCCCATTCAGATGTGTTGCAGCACTTTATTAGCAGGTAGGAGTGTAAAGGTATACTAAAATCAAAGTTCAGAACTTACCTCAGTTTTAAAGTTGTGGTTCAGTTCGTTTTCGGTACATTTCAATCAAGTAAAACTGTTGTTTTTTTGTTTTTTTTACTTTATAATGCTGTGCACAAAGAATTCCTTGCATCTGTGAAAATAGTTTGATTTTATCATGTTTTAAAACTTCAATGAGTGTCTAGTAAATAACTGATTGGAGAGTTGGATTGATTATTTTCAGTTAATTAAGAATAATCAGGTGCAAACAATGCCTGGACAAATTATACAAAACAAAAATTACTTGAAAAGCATCAAGGAGGGCGCGCGCTGGTGGTGTAGGGGTTGGACGCGCGACCATATGCGGAGGCTGCGGTCCTCGAGGCGGCCGTCGCGAGTCCTGGACCCGGTGGCATTAGCCGGCTGTCTCCCCCTCTCTCTGCCCCTCTTTCCTGTCTGCCTACTGTCAAAAAATAAAGGCCACTAGTGCTGAAAAATATATATATATATCTTTAAAAAATAAAATAATAAAAAAGAAAAGCATCAAGGATCCTTTTTAGGAATTTTATTGTTAGGAATTTTTAAAAAAGATGCCACTTTTGGCATACTTTATCTTTTCCAAAACCAGTTTTAATGTGATTGGAATCATTGTCCTGTCTAAACATCTGTTTGTGTCCAAGTTGCAAAGCTGTAGCTGTTAATTTGAGGTAAAGCTGAAGATTTTAATGTTTTCCTCCATCTTCATTATGCCGTTCCTGTTGTGAAAGCTTCACTCCCATTGGCAGTGAAATATACCCTATGCATGATGCCACCACTGCCATGCTCGACAGTATTCTGAGGTTTGAAAGCTTCACCTTGACTGCTCTAAACATTCTTCATGTGATTATAGCAAAATAATACAATCTTGTCTCATCTGACAATAAAACCTTTCTCCAGATGACATTTGGTTTGGATATATGACCTGTACCATGCCATACATGCAGAAATATGATTTGACATTGACGTGAAAATATCTTCATAAAAAGCTGACTATTTAATGAAATATTCACATGATTGTAGACATTATTTTAGGTGAAGCTAAAAAAAATTTCATATTTCTCAATCTTGAATTTTCTTCTTTTGGGTATGCTTCAGTACAACTGGGATCAGAAATGACCCTCAGCATGATGGCATTGTCACCATGCTTGACAGCTGGCACAATATTCTAATGTTTGAAAGTCTCTCCTTCTGTCCTCCGCCTATTTTCTTCTGTTATTGGGGTCAAATGTCTACATTTTTGTGTCGTCTGACTAGAAAACTGCTCTCTAGAAAGCATTTGTTGTCCATGTAGGATACTTGCAAATTGAAGTTGATTTTGAGGATGTCAGTTTTGAAGACAGTCCTGCTTTCTTGGTTGACACCCTTTCAGTCCATGTTGAAATGTTTTGAATGTAAAATGTTCTTCCCTGTGGACAGCGACACGTGTTCAAGAGTCTTCCAGTTTATGATAGGCTTGAGCCTTGAAATGGTTCCCAGTTTGTAACTGAACATTATAACCAATTTCCGTCCCTCTGACAGTGACAGTTTGGGTTGAAAGGTTCAAACCTAGTAGCACTGGTCGTTCTAAAAGAACAAAGATCTCAAAGGAGGAGATGTTAAGGGCTTTTATACCTAAATCACACAAGGCAGCATGCTGTTGTTATCTAGTTGAGTTTTTTTATTTGGGTCAGAGGTGCCACTTTGTAAACAGTCTGATTCAATCATTTCACAGCACCCTAAACCCAAACATACGTCCCGCCAGGGGATATTTGGTTCTCAGGAAAATCCTTCCTTTATCCTCATCCCTCAGGTGTGCTTGTGATAAAAACATAGAGATGCCTGCATCCTCTCCTGCAGTGGCTACGGGAAGAGCTGACAGCAGGAGTATGTTTCCCTTACATCCAAACCCCGCAGGCCCAAATGCTGAATGTCTACAGCATGTTGGATCAGTCGTGCTAACAGACTGCAAGTCTCAGTGGAGACCTCCTGAATCAGGTGAATTAACCAACATCAAATCAACTCCTAATACAAGCAAACAGTGGAATGGGTGCCTGCCAAGGTTTTTTCTTTTTTTACTTGTTCATTAGGTTTGCTACTGATTTAGTTAGTTCTTCCTTCACCTACTGGTCATACACAGTAAATGTTATTAACAACTAACATCTAGTTTCAGGCTGACAGAGATAAATATTTTCAGCCTTAGCCATTCAAATAACAGATCTGAGTGCTTGTGGAAAACGAGATTCATGAAGGGTTTTGCTTCTTAACTTTCTCAAAGTTTGTAGTTATTTCCCATTTTACTTATACAGAACAAGAATGACGATCTGTGGACAGACTTGAAAATCCTCCTACACAGACGCTCTCTATGAAATCTAAATGAGTTTGCGCTCATTTGCAAACATGAAAATATTTCAGTTTTTACAAGTGTAAAGCTGGTAGAAACATACTGCAAAAGACTTGCAGCTGTAATTTCACCAAAAGTGGGCTCTACAAAGTCTTGAACTGGAAGGTGTAATTACAAAGCATGGCACATATTTCAGATTCATATTTGTTAAAGTTTTTCAATTCAATTATACTTTACCAAATGTGCACAACTTTGCACTGGTCTGTCACATAAAATTACAGCAAAATCCATTAAGGTTTGTAGTCGTGACTAAATGAGCAAAGTTTTAATTGGGTATTGATATTTTTGTGAAGCACTGTCCTTGTCCAATAAGATTTTCAATAATTCACAGATCCTTAATTGAGTGTAGATAAGGATGAGGTATTACAAACCAGTTTTTCAGTTTTTGTCAAGACTTTTTGTAGACTTATCAATTCATGTGACTTCATTCTGTCTTCCAGTTGGATGAAACCAACAGAGGACAGCAGATGGTGTCTGACATTTGCTATTATTTCTGCTAACTCTCAGGTTAAGGGTTACAGATGATGACGTTATAGTTAACATGTCAATGATTAATTTTTCATCCTTTATGTGGCTGTAAGCTGTTAACTTTTCCGATATCCAGATTGTCACAGTTTACCTCAGTTATTTCACTGTTAGTGCTTTATTTTTCACTGACAGGAGCTGCAGAAGACCATCTCTTGCCTGGCTGCATTTGTTAATTTTAACCAACAGGGTTCTTCAGATGCCAGGAATCTATTCATGTGGCAGTAAAATGCCTCCAAAGCTCAGAATGTAATGAATAAATCTAAAAGAAATTAGCCTTCTATGATAAAGCCCTAACAAGCAATCATTTCTTCTCTTCTGTAAAAGTGAGTTGGTCCCTATGGGAAATTATTATGACTCAGCAGAGCCATAGCTAACTTTTTCTTTTTTCCTCTTTTTATGAAGTAAAAAAAAAGACACAGATCTCTGGCCACTCTGACAGGAGGTAAAAAAAAAAACCTCCTTATTACTTGGCCTGCTTATGAGCAATCTGGCGGACAAAGCAGGGCTTGATATGCAGCAGAGAGGCTGCTGGCGCCCTCCTGAGGCTGTATGTGGATGTGAAATTTACTGCAGTAACTTGTATCAGCTCTCCATACAGTGTAACCAAGGCCACTGTGTTTTTGTAGCAACACGGCCGATGATTGCACACCTATATTGTAGGCATGGCATATCTTTAGTATTATTATTATTGTTTGCAACATATCTTTAAAAGTTTTGAACGGATATGGATGAAATTTTCAGACAAGGTGCGTATTAGGACAAAGAACAGCATCTGGATCTAGAATATTTTTTTAGGATTCTTTATCATTGCCAGACCATGGTGTAAACAACTTGGTATTCCCACATGGTTCGTCCCCCTGACAACATCTGACATACAGTGGCCAGACGTTATCCAGAGTGTAGCTCATCAGTATAGAAAACAGCTGACATGCAACATTGAGGCTATTTCCTTGGCCGAGGTCTGCGCTCTATGAGAGCTTTTGCGGTTATTATTATACATTTTTTATTTTATTTTTTTTTTTTTCATTTCTTGGGTTTATTTAGGGCTCGGTGTTCCTTTTAGCAGTTTGCAATGCATGCAAACCTGTACTTATATTTTGACAAATGACAGATGTAACAAATTGTATATATCAGAATCAAAATCAGAATCAAATAATTATTTATTTGCCAAGTTTGTGCCCTGACTTCAGTTCCACTTTTGCTCTCTGTAAAGACATTTTAAATTGAGAGCATAGTGAGACCAAAGTCAAATTCCATGTTTGTGTGCACAAACTTGGGAAATATAGATTACATATCATTAGCATAATTGTCTAAGTCAAATAAGCCAAAATATGACTTTGGCAATTATGCTATAAGGCTAATGATAAATGTAAAGAATGTTACTTGTTTTGCTTTTTTTTTTGTCTTTTAGACTTGGGTAAAGATTGCAGGAAGGCTGCAAAACAGACTTTATACCTTTGCTGACTCAGTTGTAGAAAGACAAACATGTGATGTCTAATAGTGTCTAATAATTTGTCTTTAGTCATAAGTAAAATAGAAAGGGATGACATTTTGTATTTGGACTTCTGCAGATCTGGCTGTGTTGAAGTGGCATCTTGTAGTTCATAAGTCCAACTGCAGAGAGCAGAATTACTCAGTGTAACTATTTTCACATATCTAAACAACCTTTAATGCCTCTCATCATGTTGTTCTAATTGCACCATTTTGGTTTAAACTTTTGATTTAAACAATTTTACTATTATTTTCAGCAAAAATAGGTGTGCAGATTTTCACAATGTCCACATAATGATTTTTTTATGACCCTAGATGTCATTACATTAGAATTATTTCCTATTTTTCTGTCCATTTGCCATTGTTTTTTTGAGTAATGTATCCACAATTTGAACAATTATTTGGGGATAGCACCATCTACTTGATTTAATCTAACCCTAGAAACATAACCCTGTTCTCAGTTGGGTAGCAATATCACAGATGTCTCAAGACTAGGTTACTTAAATCTTGCAGATACAAGAACAAACAAGCAAAATGTGAAAGTGACCAGGATGTTGTATTAGCTAACATGGAAATCCAGCTTTTCTGTGTGCTATCACTGCAAGACATCAGAAAAACACAAGTCCCACTGATTGCCTTAATAGAAGATAGAAGAGTCAACACACTGTCACCCAAGGACAGAGCCTGCTTCTACAGGGCTGGTGATCACTATCATGCACAGCAGTTTCTTGCTTCAGTAAGAAGGCTTCAGTCTGCAGGGACCTAGATTGGCAGGTGAGGCAGAACCATCCCCAAAACAACTTTACCTTTATTGATATCACAAATACTTTCAGAAGCATCATCAGGTGTATTTCCAAGTAAAAAGGGTACTACCATTCTACTCCTGAATTCTGGTTTACCCTTGTTGAGTATGAGAGTCTCACGGTTTTCCTCTGGGATGACTTTGGTTCAGGCACATCTTGCAATATACAATGTCATTGGGTTAATTAGAATAAACTTTTATTTCATTTGTCAGTGAGTAGAAAGGCTGTCATTGCTTTGATACATGTGCAGTAAATGAAGAGTTGACGATCCTGTGTGTTGAGTAAGTGTCGCCAGCCTGCTGCTGAGAATAGTTTGCTGCTTTGTGTGGGACTACACTGCATTTATCCCACTCTAGAATCTCAAATGATTTCCTCCATTTTAATTGTTTGTGGAGTGGCAGAAGGAGAAGCTCGCCCAGGGAAGGGCCACTGTTCCTTGATGTTGGTATTTTCACTAGTGTTAGGTCATGCTACCTGTGTTTTCCTGCATTTAATTAGTACAATTAGTAATTTTCCATCAGTTCCACCTGGTAATGCTCCCCACACAGCTTCACTCATTCTGGTAATTAAGATTCACCTGTTTCTTGCTCCACCAATCAATGCTCCTCAATATTTCATTATCCGATTGTTATTTACTCTTCACTGGTTTCTGATGTGCGTCATGGCTTCTGGTCACACTTGTGTTCTCCTTTGAGTATGTTGTCTCCTTGTTTACTTATTAAATAAAATTTTCAGCATGATTCTGCCTCCTTCCTGCCTGTGTTTCGGTCCTTCCAATCCACAAGACATGACAGTATGTATTTTAATCTAAATGTGACTGTAATATCATGGATAACATTAATTTAAACTGAACCTGGACCTATAACCTGTTTGTCTTGTAAATTGCCTTGATATGAGATTTGAAGCTAAATAAAACTAAAATGAGCTGAGAAAGTCTGCAAAATGCTACTCCACTGTGTCTAAATGGTAAAGAAACAGAGACACCAATGTGTTGTCTTTTTTCTCTGTCTGAGTATCCTCAAATTTTCTTACTCTTGACCGGATATTTATTTTAAAGCTTAATTCTTATTTAAGAGGAAATTATTAATCTACACAGAAAAGTCTTTTTAAAAGCATTCATTTCACTGACCTAGGGACAGAAATGTTCTCAAATTAGTTGAAAAAATACTGTATATAACTGGGTGCGAAATATAAAAATAATATCAAAGCAGTTTCCTTTTCCATGGCGACAGGTCGGAGCCACATCCTAAAAAGACACTATAGCCATAAAATGGATGGTGGAAGACATCCTTGGAAATATGTTGACTTATCAGAAAGTGGTATTTTACATGGAAACCAGTGGTGGTCAGTGTGACCAGAGGGAATTTCACTATTCTCCACCATTTTATACATACCTCCATGCTTTTATGGTTTCCATGTGTTTATGTTTGTTTGCAATGAGCTGAAAATGGATAGTCAACAAGTGAGTGGTTGCAGATGAGAGACTTTTTCTTACCCATATGCATTAAAATAAATTTATAAACCCCTACAATAAAAATGCAGTTGGGCCTAAACAGAAAAGAAAACTGTATGAGGAAATTTAAAGTTTTAGGTCACTTGGATGTACAGGTCCTTCTCAAAATATTAGCATATTGTGATAAAGTTCATTATTTTCCATAATGTTATGATGAAAATTTAACATTCATATATTTTAGATTCATTGCACACTAACTGAAATATTTCAGGTCTTTTATTGTCTTAATACGGATTATTTTGGCATACAGCTCATGAAAACCCAAAATTCCTATCTCACAAAATTAGCATATCATTAAAAGGGTCTCTAAACGAGCTATGAACCTAATCATCTGAATCAACGAGTTAACTCTAAACACCTGCAAAAGATTCCTGAGGCCTTTAAAACTCCCAGCCTGGTTCATCACTCAAAACCCCAATCATGGGTAAGACTGCCGACCTGACTGCTGTCCAGAAGGCCACTATTGACACCCTCAAGCAAGAGGGTAAAACACAGAAAGAAATTTCTGAATGAATAGGCTGTTCCCAGAGTGCTGTATCAAGGCACCTCAGTGGGAAGTCTGTGGGAAGGAAAAAGTGTGGCAGAAAACGCTGCACAACGAGAAGAGGTGACCGGACCCTGAGGAAGATTTTGGAGAAGGGCCGATTCCAGACCTTGGGGGACCTGCGGAAGCAGTGGACTGAGTCTGGGGTAGAAACATCCAGAGCCACCGTGCACAGGCGTGTGCAGGAAATGGGCTACAGGTGCCGCATTCCCCAGATCAAGCCACTTTTGAACCAGAAACAGCGGCAGAAGCGTCTGACCTGGACTACAGAGAAGCAGCACTGGACTGTTGCTCAGTGGTCCAAAGTACGTTTTTCGGATGAAAGCAAATTCTGCATGTCATTCGGAAATCAAGGTGCCAGAGTCTGGAGGAAGACTGGGGAGAAGGAAATGCCAAAATGCCAGAAGTCCAGTGTCAAGTACCCACAGTCAGTGATGGTCTGGGGTGCCGTGTCAGCTGCTGGTGTTGGTCCACTGTGTTTTATCAAGGGCAGGGTCAATGCAGCTAGCTATCAGGAGATTTTGGAGCACTTCATGCTTCCATCTGCTGAAAAGCTTTATGGAGATGAAGATTTCATTTTTCAGCACGACCTGGCACCTGCTCACAGTGCCAAAACCACTGGTAAATGGTTTACTGACCATGGTATCACTGTGCTCAATTGGCCTGCCAACTCTCCTGACCTGAACCCCATAGAGAATCTGTGGGATATTGTGAAGAGAACGTTGAGAGACTCAAGACCCAACACTCTGGATGAGCTAAAGGCCGCTATCGAAGCATCCTGGGCCTCCATAAGACCTCAGCAGTGCCACAGGCTGATTGCCTCCATGCCACGCCGCATTGAAGCAGTCATTTCTGCAAAAGGATTCCCGACCAAGTATTGAGTGCATAACTGTACATGATTATTTGAAGGTTGACGTTTTTTGTATTAAAAACACTTTTCTTTTATTGGTCGGATGAAATATGCTAATTTTGTGAGATAGGAATTTTGGGTTTTCATGAGCTGTATGTCAAAATCATCCGTATTAAGACAATAAAAGACCTGAAATATTTCAGTTAGTGTGCAATGAATCTAAAATATATGAATGTTAAATTTTCATCATGACATTATGGAAAATAATTAACTTTATCACAATATGCTAATATTTTGAGAAGGACCTGTATATATTGTGCATAAAATATAAAAACCAAAGCTACATTCCACTTAGCCCAAGCTCCATGTTAACCAGTGTCAAACTCTACCAAACCAACACAAATCAGTACAGCTATGTAGTTTTTTTTATGATAAAATTTTAAGAAAAGACTTCAAATATGTAAGTAAAGGTTGAATGCAGAGACAGCCTGAGGATTTAGCAAACTTTGTGACTGCTGAGAGAACTGTGCTGAGAAAAACTGAATTATCACAGGAGATGTTGAGTTAAATACCATATTAAATCACCCAATTTTCCTCTTAATAACTGTTAATAATACTTGTTTTCTCCATGTTACTGCATTATACGCTCACTTGTTCGTCCTCCTAGATAGAGGACAAAGATACGATTTGTGACATCTTGGCAACCACTCTAGGTCTCAAAGATAATAATTTTTTCCATGTGATTTATTGTAAATTTTAAAAACATGCTAAAACAGTGGGAGGGGTTTAGAGAACTATCCATCCATCCGTAGTCTATACCACTTATCTGGGCAGGGTCAAATGAGGGGTGGGGGGATTGGAGGTTCCTATCTCCAGCAGTCACTGGACGAGAGGTCAGAGGCAGGGTACATCCTAGAATGTTGGCCAGTTCTAGAGTGTTAGGGAAATTACCACTGACAATAACTTCACAGAAAGTAATTTTTAAAATCTGAACCTTCCTTTTAAGGAGCCAGTTCTTGGTCGGCCCACAAAAACGGTTGCTCTGTTAGTGGCTGTTCTTTGGGCTATGGCTGATGACCAGTGACTACTTTGTCGAACACAAGCTACATTATGTCCCTGTCCTCTGTTGTATAGCATTCAGCACTTGGAGGTTATGCTGTAACATTCGCTTAACTTGTTAGTAAACCATGCATAACCAACAAATCAAAGTACACTGAGATAGGAACAAAAAAAGACTCCTTAAAAACTAGTTTCTGTTTTTAAACTGTTTTAAATTATAAAGTGACGGTTTATGAGAATATTAATGGGAGCAGATGGCCATTCTATTATATTTAGAGATCTGTCAAGTCCAAAGATCTGCTGTTATGGAAGAAAATACAGTAAGTATCCAGACACTGGTCACACATTATAAATATACATGTTACCACAGAGTGAGCACTAGGAAGGAAAACAAGAACATTCTCTTCTTCTGCTTTTCTAAATAAAAAAATGTTTGCTGTCTGGAAGGTAGGATATAATTTTGTTCATGTTAGGATGGTTTTGGCTCCAAAATAACAGTTATAGAGAGGGAGTGATGTTCTGTTTAGATGAACGTGATTACAACTCAAATTTTGAAAATCTTTCTAAAATCCCTTAAATGTGATTCTTTACAGAGCTGTTTATTTTATGAGTTTGATGCTGATGTGGACCTCACCAAAACCAGTCAGTCAGTCATTTTCTACCGCTTATTCCATAGTGGGTCGCGGGGGAGCTGGTGCCCATCTCCAGCAGTCTATGGGCGAGAGGCGGGGTTCACCCTGGACAGGTCGCCAGTCCATCACAGGGCAACACACAAACAACCATGCACACACTCATTCATACACCTAAGGACAATTTAGAGTTACCAATTAACCTAACAGGCATGTCTTTGGACTGTGGGAGGAAGCCGGAGTACCCGGTGAGAACCCACGCATGCACGGGGAGAACATGCAAACTCCATGCAGAAAGACCCCCGGTCAGGAATCGAACCCAGGACCTTCTTGCTGCAAAGCAACAGTGCTACCAACTGCACCACCATGCAGCCCTCTCACCAAAACCATTAAAAAGACAAATTGTCATTGCCTTTAAAGCCCCTTGCAAAAATGTTCACACCTCTTGAACTTTTCAGCTATTGTTACAGTACATCTACAACCTTCAGTCTGTATTATTATGATTTTATGTGATAAACAAATACACAATAGTGAATGATTGTGAAGTGAAAGAGAACATGTCTGTTTGAGTGTGTAAAACATGCATTGTATTGAGCAGTTTTTACTCCGATACCTGTAAATAAAACACATTAAAACCAACTGCCTTTGGAAATCACGCGCTTAAGTAAATAAAGCCACCTGTGGGCATTTTAATTTCAGTACTAACGCCGCAGTAACACTGAAGGAGCTGCAGAGATCCACAGCTCAAGGGGAGGAATCTGTTGACTGGACAGCTATTAGCTGTGCACTCCTCAAATTCGACCTTTTATAAGAATGTCAAGAAGAAAGCCTTTGCTAAAAGAAAGCCAAAAGTTCTGTTTGCTGTTGGAAGTTATAGCATAAACACTATGTGAAAAAGCTCCGGGTAAGAAGACTTTTGCCATGAATTGTAGAAGACAAAAATGTATAAAATAAAAAAAGTCCTCATTTTTGTAACCAAAGCAGAAGCTCTGAGATAAGCAGAGAGCAACCTGATGTCACTTAAAGTTATAGCAGGTATTCATCACTAAACCAAGCCTAAGAGGGAACGCAAATTTATAGTACTTCTCTGTGCATCATGCATCATATTTATAGTCAAAGCCACAAAATACCACATCATGCCCCTTATAATGCATTTTTCAGTCTTAGCGGTTGAAGGGAGACAAGCAGAATCTTAATTTGCAGCCCTTTTGGTAGCAATAATAGTAAGGTAGCAGAAAACCTAAATGATTGAACTTTAATTTCCCTCTCCTACCCAGCAGAACTAATTCTGTAGATACAGTCAAGTTAGCATGGGAATAAATAGCCAAAGGGGATGATCAAAACATATCTTTTTTTAACTGCTAAGCAAACATTCACAATCACGGATTGCTACCTCTGGCTTTGGCAGAATGCCACCGGGAGAAATGTGTACAGTGTCCCACTGGAGACATAAAGGGCAGAGACAGTGACCACAGACACCCACCCTGCTCCACCGCTCTGAGGCGAAGGGTTATATACATCCTACCTTGTCTGAGAACTAATATTGTCTCTTTTAATGCTGAAAAAGTGTTTTCTTTACTAGATCATTTGAAAATATACGATGCCTCAATTTTGCTCATTATTGCTACTTTGAGACTGGTTAGTTTTGCTGCAAAAATACTATTTATTTGCACTAAAGAAAATTAGATGGGCCAGGTACATAATTTATATAATTACAAATACTGCTGACGTGCTTAGACACAGTAGATGAGTTATGAGGCAGAAAAGGCGTTTCTTTAATTTGCATTACAGTTGTTTACAGTTTAGTTATTTTCTAATCGCCTCAGCAGACATGTGGGTAATTTGGATTCATACTGTTCACTTTTCTTCCACTTAATCGCAACATCTAAACTCATTAGATTTAGCTAATTCTGTATTTCCATTTTTGCATCCAGCAGCTGCAGAGAAACAGTTAGTTTATCTGGAGTTTTCCCATGCTAATTTTCTTATTTTGTTCTTCATTTTAATCTTTATCAATTCAGAATGAATCAGTCCGTGTTCCCTTCTTAAGTTGAATTCGAAATAGACTAAAGCATTTTAAATTATTTCTGACAAAATCATTTCCTTACCGTATCAAAATCAGAATAAAAACATACATTCATGTTTAAGGTTTTAATTAGATTAACGTGAAAGTTTTGACTGTATGTTTGTGTGAAATGTTTTATACATTACCCCAGGTAATAATGTATAAAAATCCTCACAATAAAAGCATAACATTGCACTCAAAAATAAATAAAACAAATCAAGCTTTAGTTTGAGTAAATTTATTCAGTCGTGCAAAAACCCAACTTTCCCCTAATCATTGGAGCCTCAAATATTAGCATCCCTAAAAACTCATTTAAAGTAAATGTAACTGAACCATATTTTTAATTTGCATTTTACTTTTTGAAGTTGATCAGTGTGTGTAGGAGCTTTTAATTAGTAATCAATGATTGTTTCCTAGGGGCATACATGGGCAATGACACATAAGCCCATTTCTCAAAATTGTAAAGACAAATAGTACATACTATTCAGGAAGACTTTATGTGACTTTATCAGTCAGAAAATGGGACAGGAAAATAGCTACTAACCTAAACGTGCCCCTATCTACAGTCTGAGCAATACTTTAAAAGCTAAAAACAACTGGAACCATGACAAACATGGCTGGATAAAGATCAATGTTTATCTTGACTGAGGCATAGTAAGCAGGATGGCAAAAGAGGTCAAAATAAATCTCTATTGTTATTTAACTGCAGCATAGAGTGGCTTCTTGGGGTCACCATATTACCATAAAAACAATAGTCCCTATCCACATTTTCAACCAGTTGTTTGAGAGACATGGCAGGAAAAAGCTTTTTCTGCGCTGCAATCACAAATGTAAACATTTGAAGTTTGCTAAATGCTAATAGGACTTTAACTGGACCAATGTGCATTGGTCAGATTAGACTTAAGCCCTTTCAAGATAATCTTTTAATTGTGTGACCTACTCATGTTTATCAACTAAAGGTCCTGATACTGTGCAGGGGGCTTGAGATCGGGCCACTGATATTATGACCCTGATCCACCTTGGGATGTAGTAAAAAGCCTGAAACCACTATGAACAGTAAGGGGTAATAGTATGGCGTAGCACAAAAAAGACAACTGGTATCCACTTGATGTGGAAAAGTTTCATCAATAGAATCTGTTGAAGATAATGACTTGCTAAAGATGATGTACAATAACTTTGGTTTTATTTAAAGCACCAGATGTTATTAGACACAGGGTATGAGGATCACCATACAGAGCTCAGGACTGAGCAAATCTTCAAAGTGGATCTCCCACATGTAAAAGCTAGGAGTTGTCAGTCGTGCCTCTTTGATTTTTCAATCGCTGCTACACAGTCGTGTGCCGGTTCCAGGGACCCTCCGAGGGTTCAACCGGCTCCAGCACTACTCTCCAGAGATCTTTCGAGATTTTCAGACGTCCCACAACTCTCTCCGGTGCTCTTTTTAGGGTTCCAGTGGCACCAGCGCCATTGTCCAGAGTTCCTTCATTGGTTCCAGTGCCACTGTCCAGAGGTCCACCATGGGTTCCAGCATCCCATGGACCAGTTTCCAGAACTTCTCTGTAAGTTCCAGTGGGTTCTCCATGCCTCCTGGCCACCCAAGGGGTCTCCATGGATTCCTCATGGTCTGCTTTTTGACAAGGGTCTCAGAGGGTTCTCCACACCTTCTGGCCGGCCTCCAGACAACGTTTTTGGTTGATTCTCCCAGACCCAAGATCAGCCTCCAGAAAAAGGTTCTCCATGGGTTCTCCTTGTGTCTCAGTCAACCTCAAGACCTCCACCACTAGCTTCCAGAGCTTCATGTCTGCTGCCACCAGCCTCCAAGTTTCCTACACCACCGACTTCCAACGTTCTCGCTCTGCTGGCCTTTTACTTATTTTTTAAGAAGTGCAGATATTACTGTATGTTCTAAAGAAAACAAACAAGTTGTGTGCCAATGACTTTCTCGTTCAATTATCTATCAGGTGCTCTTATAGTTAAAAAAATTGTTATATAAAATAATATATATCCTTACCATAGCATTTTTACTTGAATGTGAAAGGGACATAATTAAAGCCCTGGCAGTGGAGGGAGCGAGGGGAGAATTATCAGTGAAACTCTCTGCCTCATGCGGTGCGTGACATCACTGATTACAGAGCATGTGCCGGATTAAGTTACTGTTACTGTATCCTGGGAAAGTCGGAGAGTGGGACGGTGCATAATTAGACATTTAGCGCCAATCCTCCCCACAAATGAACACACCCATCACCACAATAGAAAGGCCAAGGAGTTAAAAATGTCCTAACACCCACCAAGCATGGAGTCTGAGACACCCTGTGACTCCTCAAATTCTGAACTTACTGTAACCCACACAATAAAGGTGCAAGGGGGCATTTAATCCAGCACTAACCCAAAAGGACCTCATTCATGCTGGCGCACTTGGTGCACAGTGACTCCCATGAGCTTTCATAAACTTAGATGTAGCAACCAAAGTTCCAATTAGAGCACAGACAAATTAAAGGTACATTGTGTTGAAGCATAGAATTTCAGCATTAACATTAAAGAATGAAGGCATCAAAGAAAGATATTATTGGGATTTAGTGAACTTTAATTTCCGAGGAAACACAGAAGAATGCGACGATTTCTAACTGACATGAAGCTTCACAACATCAAGAAGTCTGCCCTGCACTTTGTGGTCTGACACTCCAACACATATATATATATATTTTAGAGGATTTAAGCAGCCAAAAGTCAAATTTTGAAGGTTGTAAAATGCTCTCTGATTACAGTACAAACATGAAAACAAACCATGGAGTAAATTTCAAGAAATTGTTTTATAATCTGCATTTATTTTTGCACCTTGAGATTTTATCTCATGACAAATTACAGCCCCTAATGACAAATGCTATACTCTAAGGGGAAATGTATAGATATAAAACAGAAATGTTTAAGTAAATGCTTTTTTATATTATTACAACTCTGATCACTAAAGCTTCCACAATTTTCCAAACCACAAAATGTCCAACCGGGCAAATCTTCAGAGTAAATATTATCTCAGAATGCCTTTGATATCATTCGGTTTAACTATAATCAAACTCGGCACTATTTTATTGGGATATTATATGACAGACCATTACGAAGAGTTATTTTTTTGTAAAATGGAAGGAAAAACAACGTGGTTTTCC